>NC_052049.1:39209810-39561815 GCF_903992535.2 Arvicola amphibius | reverse complement strand
GGGGAAATCTGTTGCCCAGGGAAGAGCACACCAGTTGCTTATTCAGGACCAAATGGTCATTGCTGAAAACACGCATACAAGTAACATTATATAAACTGAGCGGATTCTATTTAGGAATATATATGTATATATGTGTACGGATAGGCATGTGGCAACAGTTTAATGACAAAAGAGGCCATGCATTTGAAAGAGAGTAAGGAGAAGATATGGGAGGGTTCGGAGAGAGGAAAGTGAAGGGAGAAGTGATGTGATTATATTATAATCCCAAAAAATAAAAGAAAAAATGAGTAGAAAGAAAAAATTCACCCAGCACTCGGGAGGCAGAGGCAGGCGGATCTCTGTGATTTCGAGGCCAGCCTGGTCTACAAGAGCTAGTTCCAGGACAGGCTCTAAAAAAGCTGCAGAGAAACCCTGTCTCGAAAAACCAAAAAAAAAAAAAAAAAAAAAAAAAAAAAAAAAAAAAAAAAAAAAAAAAAAAAAAAAAAGAAAAAATTCAAATTCACAGCATTCAAGTGAAAAGTAGTGGTGTGGAGATCTCAGAGCAGGAGAAGAAAGATAAAGAAAAAACTACATGAGAACAGAGCACGCATATTTAGGGTAGCTCTTAGACGAGCATTAACAATAGATTAGAAATGAGGATTTTTGGAAAAACCCAAGGTTCAAAACTGCTGCTAAAATAAAGCTCTTTGTTAGTTTTGGCATTAAATATGAGGGAAAAGTCATCTTCACATATAACATCCTGCAGAAAAACAGTGGTCACATGGGCATTGAGTGAAACCCCTGCTTGTAGGTTCCAACGTTTAGAATAAACCCCTAGACAAAGGCATGGAATTCTTAACTCTGGCTCAGAGTTTGACTATTTTCAAATGTAACAATGTTAAAGGAATCACTGGGACTTTTGGGCACAGAAAGATTCTTTGCTTCTCCAGAATCTAAATGCCAAAGCACTGTGTCCTATTCTCTTAAGGTCAGGAGGACCAGGACATGTAACAGCTCTCAAACGAGGTCTACTTAAAAACTGTCTCTGCTTAAAACCTTCTTAGCATAATCAGTTTTTATATAATCCTGAGAATATAGGTCTATAAAACAGGCACGCAAAATGAACATTTACCAATAGTAAATCAGAAGAATTTTACTTTAAAATAATTCTTTGGAAAGAGATAATTTTATCAGTTGTTAAAGACACACATAAATTTGCATACTAATGAGATAGATGGTCTTTTTATGTACAGAAATCTTGGCTGAATATTTGCTATTATAGGCATAGAGCCTCTCTGAGGTTTTTCCAAGTTGACTGATACTTTGATTTTACAATTATCAATGCTGAGAACAATACTTCACCAAAATATGTAGCATAAAATGGCAGTGGTATGTCCAGAGCTATTTCAAAAATTATTGGAGATTATGTCTACCCACAAGTAAAAATCCATTCAATTCATAACAATGAAGTTTGGAATAGCAATTCAAACAGCAATTTAAAAAATCAAACATGCAGCACAATATAACTGAAGACATGCATACTTAGGGACGATAGTAAGAAGATATTAAAAGCTTTGTTTTCCTGTCATTAAACCAGTATATATTCTGAAAAGAGGAGCTTCCGTGTTTTGGAAAGCACTGATGGCATTCTGTGTCACTGAGGCATGCGCAATGCAAAATGCACAAGGGTGTTCAGCAGTAAGGCTGCGGTGAGGGCGTGTGCTATAACGTGACCGAGAGTTGCCAATAGTACTTCCTATTATTATGTGTCTGGCTCCCAGTCCATTTTTGGTGGCGGCTTGTTCAGAAGTATACTTTGCCAGGTATTTTGCCTGGTTCTCAGTTTAAGAAGCTGGTGTTGCAGACTGGTGAGATGAGCCTGCAGGTGCCAGCATAGAGTGCTCTTGCAGAGGGCTTGAGTTCACTTCCCAGCGTCCATGTCAGGCAGCTCACAGCCAGTGCCCTTTACTGAAGCCCATGGGTACACACTCTCATGCACAATACCCCCTACCTACTTAACCTTTTTAATTTAAAAGAAGTTATATCTAAAGGCTCAGTTGGTAGCCAACAGCAGAAAAAGGCATTGTTTCAGGATGCTCTTGACATCCTTTCCCCTGTGTAAATGGACCCAGGAAGGCAAGTGAAAGAATGGTTAGGGGCTAGTCCTATAAGGTTGTCTCCTTTAAACCACAGAACTGTCAAGGAAGTGCCTCAATTCCCCTATGTGAACCATGCCTTCTTTGAGCTTTCCTGAGATGTTCCAGTAACTATTCTCATCAGAGCACTGTTTGGCTCTAGACTTGCCAATATTTGGTAACATATAGAATGGAGGGACATCTCTGTGTATTAACAATATATGTAGTATGACTAGTGCTGCCTCGATCCATATGAACTGACAAAGCACAATGCTATAATCTGGGTAGCTGATGAGCAGAGAGCTTCACTTCTCATAGAAACTAATCGAGACATCAGCGGACTTAACATCTGATGTGCCCCTGTTTTCTGGTTCACAGCTAGCACCTGTCTGCTCTGTCCTCGTATGGCTATGGAAAAGATGAGGCTGCTCCCTGGGGGCTCTTTTCTAGGGGCACGCATCTCATGCATCACCCCCATAATGCAATCACCTCCCCAGTGCTCTGATATCATCACCTTGGAACTTTTGATCTTACGGATTTTAGAGGCACTCAAACATTCAAACAACAGCAAGGATGGAAAATGAAATCTGTAGTCTTAGCTCGCCCTGGAGACCTTTCCTTCCGCCAACACGCTGTTTACTTGTATAATACAAATGAGAGTGGTCGAACTAAGGCTCTTAAGCATCTATGGTCATTTTCACGGAACGATACTGATTAACGACCTCAGATAATACAAAAATAACAGCAGCCACCAAGTATTTCCATTCATCCTGCTTGAAGACCTTGATTTCAAGTCAGAGGTGCTTTATTATTTTGTTTTCTAGAGTTGGTGAGGTCAAGAGTCACTTCATGGTTGTGCAGTCTACATTCACATGGGACACATGCTTTGATGCAGAAGTGAATTATGAAGCTGATCTTGCATAAAACGCAGCTCAAAACTAGGTAGTAAGTCATATAGCAGTGGGATGCTGAGATTCAGTCTTCCACATGTTGAGAAGCTTGTGATACTCAGTCAGTCATCCTTGTCCTTCCATACCCAACCTTCCCCTTTATGTCTAAACTTCATCAAGAAACTTTTGGCTATTACCAAGCATTTTTTTCCTCTTTTATCCACCCAAAGACTTAACCGAGTTTTTATGTCTCTGTGATCTTCACAGCTGTTTCTATAAATATTCTCCTAATATCTTCACCAAGCTGTCCTCTGAGCACTTGATATTGTTATATGTAAACACATTTTAATGAATTTTAGAGCTGGTCTAGGCAAATAGCAATGCTTTAAAATCCAGAGCTTTCTTTTTCAGTTTAAGGGAGCTACTTTGTTTCATTTCTATCTAAATCATTGTAACAACATTTATGGCAACATAAGAAAGTTTGCATTTCACTGAGTTGTCAATCAAAGATGTAAAATAAAACCTCTTTGTGGCAAATGCATGGTTTGTCTATAACTAACATAAAAATATATACTGTTGCTAGCAAACAAAAATAAAAGCACTGTGTTTGGATCCCTTCAAATTTAAGGAAATGCTCAGCACCACATTAATTGAATTTGAATATCCTGTGTGTATCACTGAAATTTGGCTCACTAGTGAATCAATGAGGGATGAAGGATGATCATGGGCTGTGAGATAATCCTGCCCATCTGGGTGACTTCAATGTAGCCAGTTGCAGAGTATCAGTTAGGGTAATTAAAATAAAATGCTGGGCCAGTTAAAGCCCCAAATCCCAGTAGCTAAACCCTTTGAAGTTTGTCTCATTTATGCAAAGTCAGTCGATGTTTCTGGTGGGTTTTTCACTTTCTACTAGGTCATTCAGACACACGGACTTCTTCAAGTTCTTTTCTTCTTCACCTTGCTACTCTTAACCTCAGGTTCATCTCCAGTCAGTAGGCGACCTAGGGGACAGAAGATGTTTGCATGAGCAGGCCTGAGAGAGGCATGTATTGCTTCCATTCCCCTTACATGTGACGTGAGATGTATAAGAAATTTGGTTTAGCTGTGAACTCAGGGAAAGGAAACAAAATTTTCTGAATTTCTGCCATTCTGTACTTCAGGCTGGCTGACACTGTGTCATGTCTAAATCGATTTATGTTAATAGTCCTTAAAACATGTATATTATAGGCTCACGAATTATACTGTGTGCCTCTTTCTTTTGGACAGCATTAGTGGATATCAATATATCCCAAGGTCCTCTTTATTGAGTCAGGGTTATGGTTTTATGCTAGTTGTTCTTAATATAATAAGTATTGTTCTTAATTCCCTGAGATTGACAAGTGAAGTCTTTCCCTGGATTTTCTGTTGATGCAGTCCCGCTCCTGTCTTCACAGAGCCTCCTGGTTTAATGTATACAGTGACCTCTGCTAGACTTCCTTTATCTTAGGCATCAGCAACTGTTGTTACTCAGTCTTCTTTGTTGTCCTATTTCTTCAATATATGCCGTAGTACTTTAGATCCTAAATATCCACAACTTAAATCCTATTCTGATCCTCCTCACGTGACCTAATTTATTTCCTACAGACCTTGTAACTGTCCCTCAGACCTACTGTTTTTACCTTTCCCTTGCACAATGCAGCAATACTTCTCTGAACCCTAGACTGGCAGTATAGGTTAGGCTTACATCAATTTCACAGTCTCTAAAACAATTGTTCTCAACCTGTGGGTCACAGTCCTTGTGCGGGATCTTATGTCAGATAGCCTCAATGTCAGAAATGTTCATTATGATTCAGAACAGTAGCAAAATTACAGTTATGAAGTAACAGCAAAGATAAGTTTATGATTGGGGATCACCACAACATGAGAAACTATTAGAGGGTCACAGCCTTAGGACGTTTGGAAACCTCTGATTTAGAGTTATCAGAGAAGAAGAAGCCCCTGATAATCTGACTCTAGACAAGCCTGTGGGACATTTTAATTAGAGATTGTTATGGGAGGGTCTAGCACACTGTCAGGGGCAAAAGTAAACCCTGGGCTAGTTGTCCTAGGTTCTATAAGCAAGCCATGAGGAGCAAGCCAGTAAGCAGCTCGCCTCCATGACCTCTGCACCTGTTGCTGCCTCCAGGTACCTATCCTATGTGAGTTTTTGTCCTGACTTCCTTCGATGACAAATAGTGATATAGAAATATAAGCCAAATAAACCCTCTCCTCCCCAGCTTGCTTTGTTCATAAGACATCATAGCAATAGTAACCCTAACTAAAACAGAAATCAGTACCAGGATAGAAGCAAATTGTTCTTACAGACCTAAATATGTTTTTGGAGAGGGGGCCAGAGGGAGGATTAAGAAAGGATTGTAGAACTCTGAGCTATGAAACCCATTGTGTGTTCAAAGCTTGGTGAGCAGTTCTATGGAAGCTTGGAAGATAGAGTGGAGAGAAATACAGATGATGGAGGCGTGGCTTGTGAAGCTCCAGATGGAAGTGTGAGAGTCACTTAAAGACTCTTATCTGGGCTATTTTGTATTTTGAGTTAAGAATCTGAAAAAAAAAAAAAGGAATCGGTGATTCTAGTTAGCTCAGTCTGAAGAATCAGCTGTGATTCTAGCGTCAGTGAAGCACAAACCGCGTTTGCTGGAATAATCCATGCCGGTCATTGGAACTGGCAAATTAGCAGTGACTAAGAGACCACTATAATCAAGGTGAAATCTTCCAAAACTGTTTTCTCAGGATCAGAACACAGCAGCTGTGTTTCTGAAGTGGTCAAGGTTGTACCTTGTGCTGGCGTCCAAATTTGGAAGTATAAGAATCACCCACCCAGGTGGTACTGGTTTTGAAAGCGTGAAGGCGTCACGGAGAGTAGCTTGACACTGTGAGATGCTAGGAAAGGCCACTGGTGAAGGATCAGCTTCAGTAGCAGTTGAAGGCCCAGCACCGAAGTGATCACGCAGAGAAGTTGAGTCTTGGCACCATGGAAGAGAGCTCAGGACAGGCTCCTGGTGAAAGTGCAGCCCAGTTGCAGCAGAGATGCCATCACTTAGGAAATGCCAGCACCAGGAACAGCAGCAGCAGAGCGGAGCCTGCCTGAGCTTAGAAAGCAAGCTGTGTGTGATGCAGAGAGCAGAGCAGAGAAGTGAACCCAAGCCCCTTGAAGGATCCCAGAAGATTATAAGTGGATCCCAGACATTGAATATGGTGACATCATGTTGTTTATACTGCTGGGAGTTTGGTTTTGCTTTGTTCATTGTGACTGTGCCCTGGTTCTTACCTCTTGAAGTAAGAAAATATTTACTTATTTTTGACTTTACAGAAGCTCACAGTTGAGAGAATTTAATCACACACACAGACACACACACACACACAGACACACACACACACACACACACAGAGAGAGAGAGAGAGAGAGAGAGAGAGAGAGAGAGAGAGAGAGAGAGAGAGAGAGAGAGAGAGAGACAGACAGACAAATTTTGGAGTTTTCCAGAGACTTTGGATTTTTAAAAGAGACAATAATTTTAAGGAGATGATTTTTTGTGGGGGAATTTTTGAGGCAAGGTTTCTCTGTAGCTTTGGAGCTTGTTCTGGAACTTGCTCTGTAGATCAGACTGACCTCGAACTCACAGAGATCCGCCTGCCTCTGCCTCCCAAGTGCTGGCATTAAAAATGTATGCCATCACCGCCAGGAGACAACTTTTAAAGGGTTTATATTTGTAAGGCTATGGGACATTTTAAATTTTCATTGTCTTTATTCCAAGATATGATCTTGGAAATGAACAAGAAAGAAAATGTTGTGTCTTAACAGTGATGTGTTTGTGTATCAAGTCAATAACAACTGTAATAACTAGTCAAGTAGTACTAGTTTTGTAACACAAGATAGAGTCACTGGGGAGGAGGGAGCCTCAGCTGATAAAATTCCCATAAGATCTGGCTGTAGGCAAGCTATAAGACCTTTTCTTAATTAGTGATTGATGGGGCCACCCCTGGCTGGTGAGCAAGTCAGGAGAAGCAAGCCAGCTAGGAGCACTGCTCCATGGCCTCTGCATCAGTTCTTACCTCCAAGTTCCTGTCCTGACTTCCTTCAGTATGAACAGTGATATGAAAGCATATTTCTAATAAAGCCTCCCCTCCTGACTTGCTTTGGTCATAGTGTTTCATCCCAACAATAGTAACCCTAACTAAGACACGGGCATTGTTACCACTGCCCTGAACACAGGTATGCACTACCTGGGCTCTTTGTCTGCCATCCTTTTCTTGTCTCCATCCCATCTGTTCTCCACATTGAACTATAAATAATCACAAAGCAACAGTCTTTCCCCATCGCTTGCCACTTAACCTTAAAACCGATTCCTTTGGTGCTAGAAAGACGATTCAGCAGTTAAGTGTGAAGACTTCCTTTGCAGAGGACCCAAGTTCAGTTCCCAGTTCAGGCTCCTGTATGCCCAGCAGAGGATCCTATACTCTCTTCTGGCTTTTGTGGGCACCACACTCAACTTAAACAAACCCATACACATATAGCTTTAAATTAAAAAAAAATTGATGTGCATATGTAAACTATTAGCCTCCCATTTTTCTTAAAACTATTCAGACCCTACAAGTCTGATTGACCAAGGAAGGTATAATTGGAAGACTATCACCCCCTTTCTGCCTCCGCTCTGGCTTGTTTGAAGCATCTCCTGCGTCCCCCTCAAAGCTCCATGCACACTGGCTTTACACTCAGTAGTTTGTAGTCTTTGCTCATGATTCCACGTCTCTTGCCCTTCTGCACCATCGATACCGCCCAATCCTTCCCATCTTCCAGAATTCAGCTATCTCAAAAGCCATCCTGAAACGAAGTCTCTTGTTATTTGTTGTTTTCTATGTTGTAGCTACCACATGTCTTAATAGTATTTTGTGATTAAATGGTCAATATGTCTGAATCATCAAACTGTATCCCTCTGTTCATTATCTTCCCATCAGCGTTTAGGAGGATGACTAGGCCATCACCGTATCAAGCAAGCATCTTTTGTTTTCACAGTTTCTCCACTTTAAATCCTAAGCTGTATCTTACCAATTGAGCTGAGGTCTAACAGGCAGAGATTAAATGTATGAAATTTTAAGATATGCTTTATAAAGCTGCCTTGATGCCCACCCCAGTTTGGGCTTTAATCAAACTGCAAGTGTGTCATTTTGTTTCAAACAAACTTCTGAGTTTTCTCTTTACAGGGAGGATTTTTACTGATAGATTAGCTGGTTTGGAAACTGTCAAGTTGATTTAGTCCCTTTTCATTTCTTTAGCCATCTGCCTGTTTCTAAATGAGTAGAAGTCTGATAGAAAGAGCAATGCATACTCAGATAAAATATTTGTATGATTATTCTATGTAAATTATAGATTTTACTTTCAGCAAAAATATTAACTAGAAGCAAAATATTTTCTGCTTGGTATTTAGTATTCTTGTTTTCTGGCATCTATGACTTAGGTTACTAACCTCGGACTCAAATTTCCTTTTGCCTTATCAGTAGCTCAATTTTTAAACCATCAACATTTTATAGCAAACCCCAGGATGTCTATATGATCTGACAGATGTACTCAATATTTGAGTCAAATATTGAATATGTACAGCTTAGGTTGTGTGTGATGCTTTATTAATGTGGGCACCCAATCTTCTGAAGCTAATGGGAGTAAAATTATAATCAAAGGCCTTTTTAACTCAAAAGAACATGCTCTAAATTATTCTTTTTTCCCCTCAAACTATTGCTTTTCTTTGACTAGGGTCCTTGAGATATTAAAAGGCCTTTTTTAAACTCAGAATAGCAAAAAGCATAGTCTTTATTTTCTTATTTAAGAGAATGGTTTTTGACATTCAATTCTTAACACCTGTCTTTGCCTGAAATAAGATTCTGTGTCTCACTTGAGTTTTGACAGGAATGTTGGATAAGTATTTAGGGAAATAAAAATAGATGACTCATTAAACAGAAAAATATTCTTTTATTTACACTGTGTACCCCAAACTGGGACTGCATCAGTCAACAAAGTTTCTACCCTCTATATACATGGTTATTGTATTTTAGAATTGCTGAGGACATAGGCGAGGTAAGAGATATATGGAGAGGTAGAGAACAATGTGTGAAAATGGGTTGTCAGAGAGACGGCGCTGAGCATAAGTGGACCTTTATATAAAGCGAAGACTCTGCCTTGTTAGATGGGCACAATGGAGTAGGAGTACCAAGTTGTCCTCCTTGCAAAAGGTCTGACTTCTGTATCCCCACATAATTAAATCATTCTTGCCTGAGTAGGCGGAAAGGGGTCATAACTCCACAGAGGAGGATATCTGAGACGGGAAAGTTCCCCTTGGATCTTCCATGGTAATGCCCCAGGGGTGGAATTATATGCCGTTTATCAATTTATAGCATCCCAAAGACAAAGCACTTGTCAATTAAGAGGGACCTGAGCAGAGAATCATCACATTAATGACAAGTGCACTATTCCAGCCAGTAGGTGAGGATGACTTGAATCAAGGAGATATCTGCTCTCACAGTAAGATATAATGTAACCGTGTTTTGAAGATTTTCTACTGAAATGGTACAAATCTGCAAGAAAGTAAGAAGTCAATGATGGTGAAATGAATCCTAGTCTTAGAAACTATATTTTTAGTCTAAGACAGCAGAGCTGCTACTTAAGTGAGGTAGAGATGGGGGGGGGGATCAAAGATTTATATCAAATTTAGTATATGCAATCAGACATGACCATGGAAAGGCTTAGTCAAGCCAATAAGCTTAGGTCTGGTCCAGAATTCCAACTGCTTTTATTGATAGTTTTAAGCTGAGCATTTAGTGCAGATACATAGGAGAAACCAATACAATGTTTTGATTTAGATGATGTAAAAAGGAAATTGAAAGATACCGAGGAAGAGTGACTGGTAGGTTAGAAGACAATCTAGAGTGAGGGTAGTCAGAATATGGTTAGTCAGAGTTTCAAAACCAAAGAATGAGTTTGGCATAGTAGCACATGCCTTTAAGTCTAGCACTAGGCAGAAAAGGCAATGGGTATCTATAAGTTCAAAACCAGCTTGGTCTATATAGGGAGTTCCAAGGCAGCTGGAATATATAGGGAGACCCTACCCTCATAAGAAGAGAAGGAAAAGCAAGCAACCTCTGTGGGACCAGGTCTGAGCTAGTGACCTCCTCCATGGGAGCAGTCACAAGCAAGCAACCTCCATGGGAGCAGGCTCTAATGACCTCCAGGATTGCTGAGCTACCTCGGAGAGTACTGAGTGACTTCTGAGAATGCTGAGTGACCTATAGGGTGAGGGGAACCATAGCACCAACTCCACCACAAGAGCAACCATCTGAGCCTTGGATCCACTGGTACCTGGAAGAGTAATCACCAGAGACCCAGACCCAAATACACCAATCAGATGTAAAGATAGGTAGAGAAGATACGAACACACTCAACACCACAAAGACCAACACAACAACAACAAAAACTAGTGACTCTAAAACAGCAAGAGTTGAAAACCAAAATATAGATGAATCAGAAGAAAATGACGTAAAAATTACTTTAGGAGAACGTTTAAGGCCCTGAAAGAGAAAATAAAAAATTCTTTCAATAAAATGGAGGAAAAGAAAAACATTTGGAAGAAATCAACAAATCTCTTAAAGAAAAACAAAAGAAAAAGCAATTAAACATGTTAAGGAAAATGATTCAAGACTTGAAAACTGAAATAGAGACAATAAAGAAAACACAAACTGAGGGAATTACGGAAACAGAAAATATGGGAAAACAATTATGAGTCACAAAAGCAAGCATAAACAATAAAACACAAGGGATGAAATAGGAAATATCAGGTGTTGAAGCTATGATAGAAGAAATAGAATCATCAGTCAAAGAAAATGTTAAACCTAACAAAAGCTTAACACAAAATATCTCACTGTTTGCTGATGATATGATGATATGATAGTTTATATGGGCAATCCCAAAATTTCTACCAAGGAACTTCTACAACTCATAAACACTTTCATTAATGTAGCAGGATACAAGATTATCTTAAAAAATCAGTAACCCTCCTGTACACAGATGATAAAAGGTCTGGGAAAGAAATCAGAGAAACAATATCCTTCAGAATAGCCACAAAGAGCATAAAATATTTCAGAGTAATTTTGACCAAATAACTGAAAGACTTATATGACAAGAGCATTAAATCTTTGAAGAAAGAAATTGAAGAAAACACCAGAAAGTTGAAAGATTTCCCATGCTCTTGGGTAGGCAGAATTAACATAGTAAAAATGGCAATCTTACCAAAAGCAATTTACAGATTCAATCCAATGCACATCAAAAATCCCAGCAAAATTCTTCACAGACCTTGAAAGAATAGTATTCAACTTCATATGGAAAAGCAAAAAACCCAGGATAGCCAAAACAATCCTGTACAATAAAAGAATTTCTGGAGGCATCACAATCCCTGACTTCAAACTCTAATACAGAGTTACAGTACTGAAAACAGCCTGGTACTGGCCTAAGAACAGACAAGAAAACCAATGGAACCGAATCGAAGACCCAGATATTAATCCACACATCTTCGAACACCTGATTTTTGACAAAGAAGCAAAAAATATCAAATGGAAAAAGGAAAGCATATTTAACAAATGGTGCTGGCATAACTGGCTATCAACAAGTAGAAGAATAAAAATACACCCATATCTATCACCATGCACAAAACTCAAGTCCAGATGGATCAAAGACCTCAACATAAAGCCAGCCACACTGAAGAGAAAGTGGAAAGTACACTTGAATGCATTGGCATGGGAGACCACTTCCTAAATATAACCCCAGTAGCACAGACACTGAGGGAAACAATTAATAAATGGGACCTCCTGAAACTGAAAAGCTTCTGTAAAGCCAAGGACATGGTCAACAAGACAAAATCACAGCCTATAGAAAGGGAAGAGATTTTTTATTAATCCCACATCAGAAAGAAATCTTATCTCCAAAATATACAAAGAACTCAAGAAATTGGTCATCAAAAGAACACATAATCCAATAAAAAATGGAGTACAGACCTAAGCAGAGAACTCTCAACAGAGAAATCTAAAATGGCTGAAAGACACTTAAGGAAATGTTCCACATCCTTAGTCATCAGTGAAATTCAAATCAAAAGAATGCTGAGATTCCATCTTATACCTGTAAGAATGGCCAAGATCAAAAACACTGATGACAACTTATGCTGGAGAGGTTGTGGAGAAAAGGGAACACTTCTGCATTTCTGGTGGGAATGCATTCTGGTATAGCCCCTTTGGATGTCAGTGTGGCTATTTCTCAGAAAATTAGAAAACAACCTTCCTCCAGACCCAGTAATACCACTTTTGGGTATATATCCAAAGGATGTTCAATCATGCCACTAAGACATGTGCTCAACTATGTTCATAGCAGCATTGTTTTGTCAGAACCTGGAAACAACATAAATTCCCCTCGGCTGAAGAATGGATAAGAAAATTGTGGTACATTTACACAATGGAGTACTACACTGTAGAAAAAAATAACATCTTAAATTTTGCAGGAAAATGGATGGAGCTAGAAATCATCAGACACAGAAAGACAATTATCACATGTACTCATTCATAAGTGACTTTTAAACATAAAGCAAAGAAAACCAGCCCACAAACTACAATCCCAGATTACCTAGACAACAATGAGGACCCTAAGAGAGACATACATAGATCTAATCTACATGGGAAATAGAAAAAGACAAGATCTCCTGAGTAAATTGGGAGCATGGGGACCTTGGAAGGGAGTTGAATTGGAAGGGAGAGGCAGGGAAGGGAGCAGAGAAAAATGTAGAGCTCAATAAAAATCAATTAAAGAAAGTTGGACAGATCATACACTAGTAAGTTAACAGAACACCTGAAAACTCTAGAACCAAAATAAGTAAATTCACTCAGGAAAAGTAGATGGCAGAAAATAATCAATTTGAGAGCTGAAATCAAGAAAATAGAAACAAAACAATACAAAGAATCAATGAGACCAAGAGTTGGTTCTTTGAGAAAATCAACAAAATAGACAAACTTTTATCCAATCTAACCAAAAGGCAGATAGAGACTATCAAATTTAACAAAATCAGAAATGACAAAGGGGGACATAAGAATAAACACTGAGTAAATCCAGAGAATCATTAGGTCATAGTTTGAAAACCATTACTCAAAAAAATAGGAAAACTTAAAGGAAATGGATAATTTTCTGAATAAATATCACTTACCACTTAAATTAAGACCAGGTAAGCAAATTAAATATACCTATAACCACAAAGGAAATAGAAACAGTCATCAATCCTCTCAACAAAAAAAAAAAAGCCTGGGACCAGATGATTTCAGTGCAGAATTCTACAAGATTTTCGAAGAAGAACTAATACCAGTACTCTTCAAATTTCTCAACACAATAGAAACAATAGGAACATTGCCAAACACTTTTTTTGAGGCTACAGTTACTCTGATGCCCAAACCACACAAAGGCATTACTAAGAAAGAGAATCATAGACCAATTTCACTCATGAGCATTGATGCAAAAATACTCAATAAAATATTGGCAAACCAAGAACACATCAGAAAAATCATCCATCACGATCAAGTCGGCTTCATCCTAGAGATGCAAGGATGGTTCAACATATGAAATCTGTCAATATGAAAATCTGTCAGTGTAATCCACTATAAAAACTGGAAAAAAATAACTACATGAATATCTCATTAGATTCAGAAAAAGCCTTCAACAAAATACAATATCCCTTCATGATAAATGTCTATGAGAGAGCAGGAATATGAGGAACATACTTAAACATAATAAAAGCAAATACAGTAAGTCAACAGCCAACATCAAATTAAATGAAGAGAAACTCAAAGCGATCCCATTGAAATCAGGAACAAGACAAGGTTGCCCGTCCACTGTCTCCATATCTATTCAATATAGTACTTGAGGTTCTAGGTAGAGCAATAAAACAACAAAAGGAGATCAGGGGGCTACAAATTGGAGAAGAAGTCAAACTCTCACCATTTGCTGATGATGTGATAGCTCACATGAGTGATCCCAAAAATTCTACCAAGGAAATTCTACAACTCATAAACACCTTCAGTAATGTAGCAGGATACAAGATTAACTCAAAAAAAAAATAGCCCTCCTTTACACAGACGATAAATGGGCTTATAAAAAAAAATCAGAGAAACATCACCCGTCACAATAGCCACAAATAACATCTTTTTTTGACAAAGAAGCAAAAAAATATAAAATTGGAAAAAAGAATACTTGACAAATAGTGCTGGCATAACTAGAAATTTACATGTAGAAGAATGAAAAAGATCCATAACTATTTCCATGCACGAAACTCGAGTCCAAATGGATCAAAGACCTGAAAATAAAACCAATTACACTGAACCTCATAGAAGAGAGAGTGAATGCATTGGCACAGACCACTTCCTAAATATAACCCAAGAAGCACAGACACTGAGGGAAACAATTAATAAATGGGACCTCCTGAAACTCAGAAGCTTCTGTAAAGCAAAGGACATGGTCAACAAGACAGCCTACACAATGGGAAAAGATCTTCTCCAACCCCATGTCAGACAGAGGACTGATCTCCAAAATATATAATGAATTCAAGAAATTGGTCATCAAAAGAAGAAATAATCCAATTTTAAAAATGGGGTACAGATTTAAACAGAGAACTCTGAACAGATGAATCAAAAATGAGAAGGAAAGGTAGAAAAATATATAGCTCAATAAAAAACTATAAAAAAGGAAGAGAAGGAAGAGGAAGAGAATGGAGAAACAGAAGGGGAAGAAGAGACAAGGGAGAGGGGAGAGTAGGGGACACAAGTGATTAGTTCTGCTGGTACTGATTTGTTTAGTGAGAATTAATGAATTTGGCATGGAGAAGGCAGTGTATGACCACATATCCACAACAGTGAAGAAATGTGCAGAAAGCATAGATAAAGTGGATTCAGGGATGAATGGTGGGTGACAGTAAGGAAAGAGTATGAATTTAGGTCTGATTTTTGAGGAATTTTTCTCTTAAGTATTTATACAGAAAATACATAGATGACTGTTGACCCCAAGTGGGAAATAACTTATGAGGCTATTATTTAGATGTAAAGGTCCAAGCAAGAGTGATTCAGGGGAGAGAAGAGGAAGCACAGAAATGTTTTTGAATAGGTGCAAAGAGAGGCTCAGGGAGGTACAAGGAGACTTGTATCAATGTGATAGAGGAATCACAGAGAATCGTTTCCTATTTCTCTGCCATAATTTCAAAGGAGAAAGGATCTGACGGTCAACAAAAGGTGAGGATAGGGATGATGCTCTTGGAAGCATGGAGACAGTCATGAAGGCACTGTCTACAGGTCAGGGTGGGAGTCAACGAGAAAACATAGGAGACTTCTGGACAGTTCTGGGAGCTGAGAGGCTCTCAAGAAAAAAGCTCCTTTGAGACAGTCTCATGTATCTCAGACTGGGCTTGAACCTATTTCATAGTTGAAGATGACCATGAGGTCATGAGCCTCTAGCACCTGAGTGCTATGATTAAACCCAGGGGCTTTGTTCATGCCAGGCATGCACCTGATCAATGGAATCATACCACCAGTCCTTGAATGGTATATTTTGAGAGAGGGAGAGAGGGAGAGAGAGAGAGAGAGAGAGAGAGAGAGAGAGAGAGAGAGAGAGAGAGAGAGAGAGAGCAGGCATGTGTAGTGTTGGGCTTTGTAAATACAAGAAAAATGTTCTACCACTAAAGGATCCCCATAATCCACTTAGATATTTTAATCATAAAAATTCAAAATAGAAAATGATGCCATAGATACACAACCCAGTTTATTTGGAATGTTTCAGGGTTTTATTTAGTAGACCAACCCAAGGGCCTCCAGAAGGGTATCACAGTAAACAAGTAGATAGGAATGCAATAGAAAGAGGCTGTGTCTTTTGTGAGTCCCGGGACAGTGTCCTCCATGAGCACCTGAAATCCACAGGTACTAGCTCCACCTACAGTGTCTGAATTGTCTGCATCCTTCATGAAGTTCAGTCAGCTTCTTCAACATTTGTCTTGAAACGAACATTTCTTTTAATGCAGTGGTAGATATACTAGGGAATAAATTGGCAAAAGACAAATAAAATGTAAATAATTTTAATAATTCTTCATATTACAAGTGAATGTACAACAATGTTGTTTTCTGCTAGAAGGTGATGTGTTTATAGATTATTTTATATTTTGAATATTTAGTTATTAACTAACTTCAGAGTTCATTCAATGAGATAGCCCCTTAACTCATAAGTCTTAGTTTTCTGCTCTGTCCCAAATCCTGTCTCACATCCTCTATATTATGCCTTTTAGAATGAGATCATCTTATGGTTTTAATTCCTCTTTATATATTAATACCATCACATTTTTTCATTGAACCAAAAACGTAAGTTTCCAAGTTACACATTTTTATTTACATATTAATATATGTCATATAATTACTGATCAACTCTAATTTGCTATTTCTTTTACCCGTGTGTGTGTGTGTGTGTGTATGTGTGTGTGTGTGTGTGTGTGTGTGTGTATGTGGTTTCTCAATAGCATATATCTCTTAAGTGTGTTAGGCATTGTCCTAAATGTTTTGTGTGTATTATCTCATTAATATCTCCCATGCGACCTCACAAGATTATCATTTTTCTTAAATAAAGATGCTGAGACAAAAGGTTTAAATACTTGTCCATAGTCAAGGACAGCATTTTGTCAAACTTTATGCGATCAAATCTGGCAGCTCAGCAGGCAAAAGCTGCCGGAGCAATTAGAAGATGACGTTTCTGTGAGCCAGAGGGCCTTTCTTGACATCTGGGGGTGGGGGAGTAAGATGCCAGAGAGCAGAATACAGAAATAGTCAAGATGGTGATGAATAAGGTGATGATTGATGATGGAATGCCTGTCACAAGATCAGTGTCTTGCAAAAATCTGTAAACCAAATTCGAGGACAATAAAGTGGGGGGCAGTTTGTTCAGCTTTATGCAATTGATTTGGTCTTCTAAAAGAGGGTATAAAATTATAAATTTTAGCTCCATGATTATAGCTAGCAGTTAAATGCAGATTTGTAACATGTCCATGGTGATAGTTAGCAGGTAAATGCAGATTTATAACTTGTCCATGGTTAAGAGTTAGCAGGTAAATGCAGATCTATAACATGTTGCCATTGTAGTTTCTGAAATGGTATGGTGAAGTTAAAGTAAAACTCTCAATACTGTATTGAGTTTACAGAGAATGTGTTAAGGGCTGACCTTGTAGTAGAATTAAGTAACTGGGCTTGTCTTTACAATGAAGATACTATCAGGGAAAGGAAGAGCTAGTAAGATGTACAGGACAAAATAAATTCAACTCTTTATTTCATACAATATATTTTTATCGTGTTTTCCCTTTCCCCAACTCCTAAGTCCTACACATACACACACACACACACACACACACACACACACACACTAAAAACATCAAAATAATGAAAATCAAAGCAAATAAACAAAACATTAAGAAAAAATGCCCTGTCCAAAAACAAAGAAAAGCCAAACTGAAACAAAAAAGTCTACAAAAGAAAAATGGAGTTTGTTTTCTTTTGGCCAAGTACTCTTGGACAAGGGCTGCCCTGGACTGGTTGACACACCCAGTAATGCACCATTCGAGAAAACTGATGATCCCATTCCCAACGTTACAATTCTTGAGCACATGCCAAAGAATTTCAATTTTAATGGCTACTAATATTGTTGCTTTTACTGTAATTATTCCTTCTTTAAAAAAAAGTTAGTCATATTTAAGTAGTTTGATACCTAAACCAAAATTAAAAATGCTGAAATAGGAATATAAAATTATACCAATATTATATACTATTTTAACTAGTATGTGCAGTATGTTTGTATATTTTTTGGGGAAATATATTTGTGCTGTTATAATACTTTTCTATAATACTAGGATTTTTTTCTCCTATAAGTCATTTTAATGGGGTAAATCTTGAAAGGGTAGCAAAAATCAGTTCACACTTGCAGAGAGATTTTTCTCAGGCCTGGTAGTTTCACAGTTTTTTGAGTAGGTTGGAAAGGGATTTAACAAAAATATTGCGGGCCTCATACAATTCTGCAAAGCTAGCTCTGCTCATTAATATGATAAATGAAAACTGGAGTTCGGTTGATTATAATATATTGAGTTGTTTTTGCATCCCAGATGTCACTTCCTGTGGGCAATGAGTTTGCGGATTCCCAAATGGAAAGTGTTTTCTCACGTTCTAATTTTTCATATCTTTAATGTACATTTTTTTATTCCACAGACATTGGTGCCAACCAGTATCTCCCAGAAAGAAGTATCTCATTTACCTAGCCATTTCTCCATAAATAATTAACCTAATTATTCCACCTAATTTCTGCATTATTGGGTATTTATTAAGCTGACAAATCTGAAAACACTTGTTCTTTGTGCTTGTCCTTATCAGAGACAACACAGTTTTGAAGTGGCACTAGAAAATGGTAGGCTTTTTCCAAAGAATTGTGTTGTGCTGTTGGGATTATGTGGGGGTGAGTAGTAGCAATAGGTTAGAAGTTGTTTCTTTCTCTAAGTAACATCTTCTATAAGCTCAGAATTAAATATGTATTTTTTCATATGATTATAGAATTAGCTACCAAATTCTCGATCGCAACAATTTTCTTCCAACCAAATTTTTAGTGTGCATACAGCTTTTTGCATTGGTCTCTGTGATATGTGACTGCTACTGCAGGGAGAATGAGTTATACATCATTTTTTTTCAGGCTGCAAGTATAATTCACTGCTCTCTTCCCATAAATCTACACTGTGACTCCAAGCCAGTAGTCCACTCCAGGTAAAGGGACCGTGTCACAAATAAGTTAAATACACACAGGCCAAGAACTGTGGCACACAGCATTCTGTTACAGACTTGTCTTTTACCCTTACATCTATTTTTCACTACAAAGTTTACACTCCAAAGTAAATCTTCTGTAGATAATTGGGAGCGCAGGACTGAGCATAGGATGGCTCCACTGTCTGCCACCAACATGTCATTGTCAGTACGGTGCTCAGTAATTTACTTCATCCATCCAAAAATAAGTGTATCAGTTTGCAGGCCACCATGTGTTGTATTGATGATAATCTGAAGTTGGACTTGTCCATGTTCAATCCTCTTATTTCTATCTCAAGTAGTTAATGATTCTCAACCTGGAAATATGATGATAAAATAACTGGGTGTTTAAAATAAGAAAACTCTGCTAAGAAATAGCTGTTTGATTGAGTGTATGTGGCAGAGTTCTATGATTCCCAATATAAGTTAAATGCAATACTTTTCTCATAGTGTTGTAATATGAATCGCACGAGATAACACATGGAAGTTTGTCTAGTGTATAGGTCCTCAAATGATTTGCTTAAAAATCATTACCTTATCATCTGTTATGTCTAATCACTTTCTTGTACAATTATAATTAAATTTTATGAACCATGCTGACATCACTAATTGAGTCCACCAAAGATGGTACTGAAAGGTATATCACAGTAATTCTTATACCAGAGGGTAACTCTACAATGTTCCTAAACAGTATTGCAAGGAACTGGATCAACCAGAGGCTATTTACTTTAAGGTAGATACTATGTTTTTAATTGTATGGAAGAACAAAGATAGCCTGTTCTGTCAGTATCCTGAAAACTTTCTCCAAAACACCCACATACTACAAAGAAATCTAGCATTTGTTACAACTCTGATTTTTAATTAATAAAATGTCTTTCTCTTATATAGTAGTTTTTAAATAAACTATTATGAGTCTTTACTAAGTATTATCTATCATCTGTCTGTCTGCTTGTCTGTCCATCCATCTATCTGTCCATTCATCCATCCATCCATCCATCTAAATATCTATTTATCTTTCTGTCTATGATTTTATATCAATATTATCTATATATCTATCTGTGTAACATCTATCTGACATCTACTATGTATTTATCTAATTATATGTTTGGTATATATGTCTTCTTATATATTAATGTGTGTGTACACCTACACACATGCATAATACATTTATCCATCTTAAATTGGATTAAAAACAGATTGCTATATTAAATATCTTTAACATATGTTGGCATTCTATATTATTTTAACAGTTGGATTTTAAAAATCAAGTGATGATGGATAGTAACCTAGTGAGATTTTTATTTCCATTTAATGAAAAATATTTTCAGATAGTAAGGGATAAGACTTTTGGACTAAATCATTTTTTTCCTTTAATATACCTCATATACCACCCAATTCAGATTTAATAATTATGTTCTCTGGTTTGTCCTCCAAATAATTCCTTGACCTCTAGCTCATAAGCAGCCAGTTCCCAGAGAGATGCTATTTGTATTTTGTGAGTTCTGAATGGCTAAGTGAATTGAAGTTGTCTTTGTTCTACATTTGACTAGTCAGAATAGATATGGACAGACTCTGAGCCACAGATATATTAAATAAATAAAAATGAACAATTACAAATAAAAGAATTTTCATTATCAAAATGCTTCATATTTTCAAAGCACCAATACAGAAGCTTTCTGAGATTCATAACACACCATCATTTATATTCAAGAAATGAAGTGACTGTCTTTCAGAAATCAATTCATAGCTGCTATTTGTTGGTAATATCAGGTAAGATCTTCTGTAAACAATATTTATGAAGTCCATGACATATGACATATGAAGTTTGTAGGTGAGAGACCCACAAGATTCTCCCCACATCCATAACTTCTATTGGATGCCTAACACTTTGCTGAGTACTTTTGAACCAGAATACCAGGAGAATTTCACATTAACTTCAATTGGTTAATCACAATCTTTCCTGTAACACAACAGCAGCATTTGCTGAACTATGAAAGCCTTCAGTCTTTGGGCTCTTTTCCCTAAGCATGTAATAGAAGCCCCTCATATGATAAAGATGTTCTTGTTTGATAAGGTATGATAAAAATGCTTTTTAAAAAATAGCTCACTGAGAAGTAGAAATTTAAGTCTGAAGAGAGAGAGACAAGTTGTCATCAAAGGTCTCTGGATATAAGGAAATGATCTGGGCTTAGAACAGAGCTAGAGATGAATATTTTATTATGGGAAAATTGTCTCTTTTGTTGTCCAGGGAGGGGGAAGAAACCAAGGAGTCAATAGCCATGTATGCTGAACTGACACATAGGAAGTGAATACAGTAGACCTGAAGAAAAAATGAGGCATGTCAAAATATGTTCATCACATAGGGCTCTATTAGCCACTAGGGATGGAGCTGCCATAGGTCCTTAACAGGAGCAGAGCACAAAGGAAATAGGTTGACAGGGAAAGTCTTAGAGCTATGTGGGTAAGGGACATCCAAAAAGGTCTTGGGAATAAATTATATCCTAAGTTCATTTTTGGTCTTTATTGAATTGATCTTAGTCCTGTATACTATTGTTATCAAGTATATAGTGCTCAAGAAGAAGCATCCAGATTCTTAAGGAAAAGCTGTCAAGTGGAGGGCATAAGGTACACGTTGTTCTTATGCTCAGGAGTGACTCATATTTTACGGAGCGGGTACACAGTGGCATTGTTTAGGTGGGAATCAACAAGAGTCTGAAGAGTGTCACTTACTTTATTTATTATGTTCAATATTTAAGAGGATTATAAGTACATTCTTAATTTATTAATGTACTAATCCAAGCAAGCACATCGACACCATTCAAATGAAGTTACTCCATGCCTTACTTCTCTAGATCAAATGTCCAATTCTCACTCTCAACCATTCTGCCGATGGCTTAGGCCCAACAGAAACAAGACTTTATGGACCTGCTCATCTGAAGGTGCTGGATGAATACATGCAGTAGAAGCAAAGTTAGTCTTCTTGTTTCTCAACTTGAAGGATCCCTGAGTTGTTTGACGCTTGTGTTTTATATAAACCTTGTATATTCTAGACCGTAGCTAGGTACTAAGAGTCCCCAGTGGATTGCACATTGTGAATTAGATACCAATGCCTTCTTCAGCCTGTAGTTATAAGAAAGGAACCTGTTCAGACAATCTTATAAGAAGACCAGAGTAATATTTTAAACTCCCCTCTCATCTGTGGCCTTGATATTAATCTTTCTCACAAAGTATATCTTAAAAAGCAATATGATTGCATGTTGCATGCACATTGAGGGCCCTCAATGAACGGACTCACTCACATTGGCCCGACAATTTCAGATAGGAATCAAAGTGAACAAAGAACTCAACCCTTAACCAATGTGAGTCATACTGTTGATCATAAATATTTCATAAAGTTTGCTAAACCCAATCCCACAGAGTTCAAAAGAGGACTGATTACTCATCCCATGGAGATGCCAAGTGCGGAAAGAGCAATGGCTAATATTGCTTATGTGGTCTGAAACAGAGCAATTGCTCTTTCATTCCTGTTAGTAAATAATGAGTGTTTCATAATAGGACAACAAACACTTGATTATCCAGCATCTTCTTCCCTCTACACTAGTCAGTGTTGGTATCAAATATAAAGAAATTTATTCACAACCTTCTGCCATCAACCACAATCTTTTGAGGCAGCTGGCTCAATTAATATTTAAGCAGGTTCATTTGGATATTTTTTATAAATCATGAGAGAGTCAGCTGTGATTTTAGTGATCTCCCCCAAATTCAGTTTTGGACCACCATATGATTAATTTATTTAGATGTAGAGCTAGATGAAATATTTTGTGATCAAGTTAAAATAACACTAATTGCAATAAAAAAAGCAAGCCTAGATTTTCAGTAAAGACAATTTTATTAGCAGAACTTTGGTGATATTTTGTTTGTGTTTGAACAAATAAAGCTTGCCTGAAGATCAGAGTGCAGAGCGAGCCACACTAGTTAGCCATAGAGGCCAGGTAATGGCAGCCACACACCTTTAATTCCAACACTCGTGAGACAGAGGCAGATGTGAGTTCAAGGTCACCCTGGGCAACAAGAGATTAATCCAGCCGAAAAGAAACAGAGCCAAGAGGAAGTGTACTAATGAGGTGGAGACAGGAAGTGATATGGCTGGATGGAGAGAGGAATATAAGGTGGAAGGAGACAGGAGCTTAGGATTCAATATGAAGTTTCATAGAGATGACATTCAGTCTGAAGATTTTCAGGGGCAGGATCGTCCTTTCAGTCTGAGGATTCAGTAGAGCTAAGAACCAGTGGCTGGCTGCTCTGTTTCTCAGCTCTTTCAGCTTTCAACCCCTAATATCTAACTCTAGGTTTGTATTATTAAGACCAATTAGAATTTGTGCTATACAGAATAAAGTTTTTAATAAAAGCAATTTACCATTTCTATATCAATTGAGAAGAAATTAACAATTTGTTAATTTTAATTTTTTATCCCATTACATAATTTCACCACCTTTTTATATTCGTTTCTTTCAACTTGTATGGATTCTCTATAGATTTTACGTCCTGCATCCTGACCCCATTCATCTTCCTGTCCCCTCACTTCGGCTCTCTGCCCATGCAACCTCCCGCATAAAATAAACAAAATTTAAAAGAAAAACCAAATTATCCCCCCCTCCACACACACACAAAAGAATCTTGTTGTGGTAGCTGTAGTATGGCCCTGTGAGTCACACAGTTACACTTTAGTCCATTCTTCTTTACTTGAAGTGTTCATTGCTGTGATTCATTGGTCTGGTTCAAGGCCTCTGGCTTCTGCTGCACTATAGGTAATGGGTTCTCGCTGGAGCTCATTTTGGATATCATGTTGTTGTCCTCTGTTGTGGGAATCCTGCAGTTTGGGATCTGTAGGTTCCTCCCCTTCACATGCTTACCTACCTGGCCACATGTTTCAGCCCAGACCCACCCAGGAATCTTTGCAATCTTTGGTGGTCTCGTGGTCCATGAACATCAATAGAGACTCCAGCTCTGGTAGGACCGTGGATCCAGACATGGTCATAACAGCGACTAGGGTTCAGATATCACCTTGGTCTCAGGTGGTAGCACTGAGCACCCAGATCAGAATTGCTCCAGCCCCAGACACTAGTGTGATGGCACCCTAGATCCCTGGCATTGGCACAGCCCTCAATGGTATCAGGAGTCCCAGACATCAACACAAACACTGGCTACAATACACCTATGATCCCTGACATGGCAGCCCTGGCTTGAACAACACCACGGCCCCAGGTGACAGTGCTGGCAACTCAAATAGGCATGAGCCTGGCAGCGGCACAGCTCCCAGACACCATTATGGTCACAGGCTGTGGCTTAGACCCCAGAAATTCATTTGACCTTTGGTGTCATCATGGACCACTGGACATCAACACAGACCTTGGTTGTGGCAGGACCACAGACACAGGCATGATCCTGGTTAGCACCCCAGATCTGTATGTCACCATGGCTCCAGGTTGCACCCAGATCTGCATGGTTCCCAGAGCAGCCTGGTCCTCATTCACCATTATGGCACCAGGTAGCAGCTCAGACTCCTGGCACCTGCATGGCCCTCACGGTGATAGGACCCACAGACATCAACACAGGCTCCTGGGCCGTTTCAGGGCCTCAAACAAAGACGTGGCCCTTGACAACAGCCCAGCCCAACCTTGGACTTGGGTGGGAAGCAGGCCATTCCTATCAGCCTATCGCCATTGCTCTCACCTCTTCAGAGACACCTCCCTCCCTAGTCTATGAACAGTTCTGCCACTCTCTTTCTTCCATTTCCCCACTGTGTACTCGCTCACCACAATGGTCCCCTGACACCTGGGGGGCTTGTGGTTGAGTCACAGGTGGCGCTTGGTCGAGTTCTGCCCACCCCAGCCACACGGTGTGGTGTGGAGCTGTTGCCTTTCATCCTTTGCTGGCCTGGGCCTAAAAATCACAGGCTTGTTATGATGGTGAGCAACTGACCTTTGGTGCTGGCATGGATCCTGGAGAGTTGTGGGCCTGCCAGACCACGAGGTGTGGTTCAGGAAGGGTGAGGATATGCAGACATCTGTATCGTCCGCCGTTCAGGTCTGAAAAGTCCTGAGTGGGTCCTGGATAGTTGTCCGTTTTATATTCTTGATCTCAAGGTTTAGTTTTCATTATTACATGTCTTCATAGAAAAACTAGTAATGCTTCTATGTAAGGCATAAGTAAAATGGTAACATGTATACCTATATTGCAATTCTTGATCTAACTAGTTAAATGAAAAAGCTAATGTCTAGAACATTTTCTCTAAATAGAATGTTAGAGTAAAATACACACATACACTCATAACTATATAAATACTTGTCTTTTGGAGTCTGTAATTTTACAGAAAGATATTCAAATAAAAATATTTCTAGGTAGGCTATTTAATAAATGCATAATATATTTTATTTCCTGGGTTGATGCCCAATCTAATTTTCTGGGGATTATTTGTTCAGTGCTTATAATAAAGTTAATATTATTTCTGTCATTTAAAAATAAACATAACTATCTTTGCAGGTATATGTTTTTTTGGTTTTTTTTTCTCATTTTTTTATTAAAAATTTCCATCTCCTCCCCTCCTCCTCCCCCTTCCATCCCCTCCCTTCCACCCATACCCCCACTCCCTCCCTCTCCAAGCCAATGAGCCATCAGGGTTCCCTTCACTATGTTAAGTCCAAGGTCCTCCCAACTCCCCCTAAGTCCAGGAAGGTGAGCAACCAAACTGACAAGGCTCACAGTGAGCCCGTCCATGCTGTAGAGTTCAAGCTCATCGCCGTTGTCCTTGGTATCTCAGTCCTCCTCCACCTTCAGCCACATTCAGAGAGCCCGGTTTGGTCCCCTGTTCCATCAGTCCCATTCCAACTGGACTTAGTGGTCTCCCGTTAGATCTGTCCCACCGTCTCAATGGGTAAACGCACCCATCATGGTCCTGACTTCCTTGCTCATAATCTCCCTCCTTTTGCTCCTCATCAGGACCTTGGGAGCTCAGTCCGGTGCTCCATTGTGGGGCTCTGTCATTTTCTCCATCCAACGCCAGGTGAAGGTTCTATGGTGATATGCAAGATATTCATGAGTATGGCAATAGGATCTGGACATTTCTGGCACCCTCTCCTCAGCTGCCCAAGGAACTAGCTGGGGGCGTCTTCCTGGACACCTGGGAACCCCTCTAGAGTCAATTCTCTGCCAACCCTAGAATGGCTCCCTAAATTAAGATATATAAAGCCGGGCGGTGGTGGCGCACGCCTTTAATCCCAGCACTCGGGAGGCAGAGGCAGGCGGATCTCTGTGAGTTCGAGACCAGCCTGGTCTACAAGAGCTAGTTCCAGGACAGGCTCCAAAGCCACAGAGAAACCCTGTCTCAAAAAACCAAAAAAAAAAAAAAAGATATATAATTCCTTGTTCCCATATCCACCCTTCCTATATCCCAACCATCCTATTCCCCCAAGCTCTTCCCATCCTCCACTTCACACTTTTCTCTCCCCATCCCCCCAAGCTCCCATCCTACCCCACACCCAAGTTCCCATTTTTTGTCTGGCAATCTTGTCAACTTCCAATATCCAGGAGGATAATTATATGTTTTTTTTTGGATTCACCTTCTTATTTAGCTTCTCTAGGATTTTTTATTAATTATAAGCTCGATGTCCTTTATTTATGGCTAGAAACCAATTATGAGTGAGTACATCCCATGTTCATCTTTTTGGGCCTGGGTTACTTCACTCAGGATGGTGTTTTCTATTTCCCTCCATTTGCATGCAAAATTCAAGATGTCATTGTTTTTACCGCAGAGTAGTACTCTAATATGTATATATTCCACACTTTCTTCATCCATTCTTCCACTGAAGGGCATCTAGGTTGTTTCCAGGTTCTGGCTATTACAAATAATGCTGCTATAAACATAGTTGAACAAATGCTTTTGTAATATGATTGGGCATCTCTTGGGTAAATTCCCAACAGTGGGATTGCTGGGTCCTGGTGTAGGTTGATCCCAAATTTCCTGAGAAACCTCCACACTGCTTTCCAAAGTGGTTGCATAAGTGTGCATTCCCACCAGCAATGGATGAGTGTACCCCTTACTCCTCATCCTCTCCAACAAAGGCTATCATTGGTGTTTTTGATTTTAGCCAGTCTGACGGGTATAAGATGGTATCTCAACGTTGTTTTGATTTGCATTTCCCTGATTGCTAATGAGGTTGAGCATGCCCTTAAGTGTCTTTTGGCCATTCGAACTTCTTCTGTTGAGAATTCTCTGTTCAGTTCAGTGCCCCATTTTTTTTTTTCCCCATGGCTACTGGCTTTTTATTTTTTTTATTTTTTTATTTTATTTTTTTAATTTTTTTTTCTTTCTCATGGTTTATTTTTTTTTATATTTAAAAATTTCCATCTCCTTCCCTCCTCCTCCTCCTCCCTCCACTCCTCCTCCCCCCTTCCCGCCCCTCCTTCTCCCCCTTCCCTCCCCTTCCCTCCACCCATACCTCCCCTCCCTCCCTCTCAAGGCCAAGGAGCCATCAGGGTTCCCCACTCTATGCTAAGTCCAAGGTCCTCCCAACTCCCCCCATTTTTTAATTGGGTTAATTAACATTTTAAAGTCTAGTCTCTTGAGTTCCTTATATATTTTGGAGATCAGACCATTGTCTGTTGCGGGTTTGGTGAAGATCTTTTCCCAGTCAGTAGGCTGCCTTTTTGTCGTAGTGACAGTGTCCTTTGCTTTACAGAAGCTGCTCAGCTTCAGGAGGTCCCATTTATTCAATGTTGCCCTTAATGTCTGTGCTGCTGGGGCTATATGTAGGAAACGGTCTCCTGTGCCCAAATGTTGTAGAGTACTTCCCACTTTCTCCTCTAACAGGTTCAGTGTGTTCAGATTGATATTGAGGTCTTTAATCTATTTGGACTTGAGTTTTGTGCATGGTGATAGATACGGATCTACTTTCATTCTTCTACAGGTTGACATCCAGTTATGGCAGCACCATTTGTTGAAGATGCTTTCTTTCTTCCATTGTGTGCTTTTAGCTCCTTTATCGAAAATCAGGTGATCATAGGTTTGTGGGTTAAGATCCAGGCCTTCTATTTGATTCCATTGGTCGACTTCTCTATTTTTATGCCAATACCAAGCTGTTTTCAATACTGTAGCTCTGTAATAGACTTTGAAGTCAGGGATGGTAATGCCTTCAGGAGTTCCTTTATTGTATAAGATTGTTTTGGCTATCCTGGGTTTCTTGTTCTTCCATATAAAGTTGATTATTGTCCTCTCAAGATCTGTGAAGAATTTTGATGGGACCTTTAAGGGGATTGCATTGAATCTATAGATTGCCTTTGGTAGAATTGCCATTTTTACTATGTTGATCCTCCCAATCCAAGAGCAAGGGAGATCCTTCCATTTTCTGGTATCCTCTTCAATTTCTTTCTTGAAAGACTTAAAGTTCTTGTCAAATAGGTCTTCCACTTCCTTGGTTAGAGTTACCCCAAGATATTTTATGCTATTTGTGGCTATAGTGAAAGGTGATGCTTCTCTGATTTCTTTCTCTGCTTCCTTATCCTTTGTATATAGGAGGGCAACTGATTTTTTGGAGTCGATCTTGTATCCCGCCACGATACTAAAGGAGTTTATCAGCTGTAGGAGTTCTTTGGTGGAGTTTTTGGGGTCGCTTATGTACACTATCATATCATCTGCAAATAACGAAAGTTTAACTTCTTCCTTTCCAAATCGAATCCCCTTGATCCCCTTGTGTTGTCTTATTGCTATTGCTAGGACTTCAAGCACTATATTGAAGAGATAAGGAGAGAGTGGGCAGCCTTGTCGTGTTCCTGAATTTAGTGGAATGGCCTTGAGTTTCTCTCCATTTAATTTGATGTTAGCTGTCGGCTTGCTGTAAATAGCCTTTATTATATTTAGGAATGACCCTTGTATCCCTAATCTCTCCAAGACCTTTATCATAAAGGGGTGTTGAATTTTGTCAAATGCTTTTTCAGCATCTAATGAGATGATCATATGGTTTTTATCCTTCAGTTTATTTATATGATGGATTACATTGATAGATTTTCATATGTTGAACCAGCCCTGCATCTCTGGGATGAAGCCTACTTGATCATAGTGGATAATTTTTCTAATGTGTTCTTGGATTATGTTTGCCAGTATTTTATTGAGAATTTTTGCATCAATGTTCATGAGTGAGATTGGCCTGTAATTCTCTTTCTTGGTTAAGTCTTTGTGTGGTTTAGGTATCAGGGTAATTGTAGCTTCATAAAAGGAATTTGGCAATGACTGTTCTGTTTCTATATTATGAAATACCTTAAGGAGTATAGGTATTAGGTCTTCTTGGAAGTTCTGGTAGAATTCTGCATTTAAATCATCTGGTCCTGGGCTTTTTTTGGTAGGGAGGTTTCTGATAATAGTTTCTAATTCTTCGCGACTAACAGGACTATTTAGATTGTTCACCTGGTCCTGGTTTAACTTTGGTATATGGTACTTATCTAAAAAAGTGTCCATTTCTTTTACATTTTCCAATTTTGTGGCATACAGGCTTTTGTAGTAAGATCTAATGGTTCTCTGAATTTCCTCTGTGTCTGTGGTTATGTCCCCTTTTTCATTTCTGATCTTATTAATTTGTGTGTTCTCTCTCTGCCGTTTGATTAGTTTGGCTAGGGGTTTGTCAATCTTGTTGATTTTCTCCAAGAACCAGCTTTTTGTTTCATTGATTCTTTGGATTGTTTTCTGTGTTTCTATTTTGTTTATTTCAGCCCTCAGTTTGATAATTTCCAGTCTTCTACTCCTCCTAGGTGAGTCTGCTTCTTTCTTTTCTAGAGCTTCCAGGTGTGATGTTAAGTCTCCAATGTGTGATTTCTCCGTTTTTTATAAGTGGGCACTTAGTGCTATGAATTTTCCTCTTAGCACTGCTTTCATAGTGTCCCATAGGATTGAGTATGTTGTGTCTTTATTTTCATTAAATTCAAGGAAGACTTTAATTTCTTTCTTTATTTCTTCCTTGACCCAGGTGTGGTTCAGTAGTTGACTGTTCAGTTTCCATGAGTTTGTGGGCTTTCTGGGGGGTAGCTTTGTTGTTGAATTCTAATTTTAATCCATGGTGATCCGATAAGATGCAGGTGGTTACTAATATGTTTTTGTAACTGTGGAAGTTTGCTTTGTTACCGAGTATATGGTCAATTTTCGAAAAGGTTCCACGAGCCCCAGAGAAGAATGTATATTCTTTCCTGTTTGGGTGGAATGTTCTATAGATGTCTGTTAAGTCCATTTGGTTCATTACCTCTATTAAGTCTCTTAATTCTCTGTTATGTCGGATTGACCTGTCCATTGGTGAGAGAGGAGTGTTGAAGTCTCCCACTATCAGTGTGTTTGGTTTGATTGCTGCCTTGAGTTCTAGTAATGTTTCTTTTACATAAGTGTGTGCTTTTGTATTAGGGGCATAGATATTCAGGATTGAGACTTCATTCTGAAGGATTTTTCCTGTAATGAGTATAAAGTGTCCCTTTCCATCTCTTCTGATTGATTTTAGTTTGAAGTTAACTTTGTTAGAAATTAGTATGGCCACACCAGCTTGTTTCTTAGGTCCATTTGCTTGATAAACCTTTTCCCAACCCTTTACTCTGAGTAGATGTCTGTCTTTGTGGTTGAGGTGTGTTTCTTGTAAACAGCAGAATGTTGGATCCTGTTTTCGTATCCAATCTCTTAGCCTGTGCCTTTTTATAGGTGAATTGAGTCCATTGATATTAAGTGATATTAATGACCAGTGGATGTTAACTCTGGTTTTCATTTTTTATTTGGTAGTAGAGATTGTGTGTTTCCTTTCTTTGAGATGTGCTGGTGAAGGGTCACTAGATGTCTGAGTTATTTTGGGCAATGCTGGACTCCTTTGTTTGTGAATTTCCTTCTATTACTTTCTGTAAGGCTGGATTTGTGGCTACGTATTGTTTAAATTTGTTTTTATCTTGCAATATTTTGTTTTCTCCATTTATAGTGAATGAAAGCTTGGCTGGGTATAGTAATCTGGGCTTGCATCTATGGTCTCTTAGTTTCTGCAAAACATCTATCCAGGACCTTCTGGCTTTCATGGCTTCCATAGAGAAGTCAGGTGTTAGTCTGATAGGTTTACCTTTATATGTTACTTGACCTTTTTCCTTTGCAGCTCTTAATATTCTTTCTTTATTCTGTATGTTTTGTGTTTTGATTATAATATGGCAAGGGAATGATTTTTTTGATCCAGTCTATTTTGTGTTCTGTAAGCTTCTTGAACCTTAATAGGAATATCTTTCTTTAGGTTTGGGAAGTTTTCTTCTATAATTTTATTAAATATATTTTCTGGACCATTGAGCTGTAATTCTTCTACTTCTTCTATGCCTATTATTCTTAGGTTTTGTCTTTTTATTGTGTCCCAGATTTCCTGAATGTTTTGTGATGAGAATTTGTTGGATTTGCTGTTTTCTTTGATCAGTGCGTTTATTTTCTCTATGGTATCTTCAGAATCTGAGATTCTTTCTTCTATCTCTTGTATTCTGTTGGTTATGCTTGTTTCTGTAGTCTCTGTTCGTTTACATAGATTTTCCATATTCAGCTGGCCCTCGGTTTGTGTTTTCTTCCTTGCCTCCATTTCAGTTTTCAAGTCTTGCACTGTTTCCATTATCTGTTTGATTGTTTTTTCTTGGTTTCCTAGGATATCGTTTACGGATTTACTCAATTCTTCAAACTTCTTGTTATTCTTCTCGTCCATTTCCTTAAGGGAGTTTTTCACCTCCTGTTTAAGGGACTCTATTACTTTCATAAAGTCATTTTTTTCTACTTCTTCTTGATTAGTGTGTTCAAGTCCTCCTGTTGTAAGTTCGCTGGGTTCTGGTGCTTTCATGTTGTTTTTCAAATTGTTGGAGGAATTCTTGCATTGGCGCCTGCCCATTTCTTCCTCTGAATAATCCCCTTTGGGTCTTCTTTTAGAAGTTCAGTTCACCCCAATGAATTAAATTCACTCACCCCAATGAATGATGGATCTTCTGGTAGACAGTCAGTTCTCCTTGCTGGCCAAGCAGCTCACTGACAAAGGGCCTACCTTGCTGCAGGCAGGCTATTGAAACAGGGGATCTCCCACCGGCCTGGGTGCACTCAATTCCAGGTTCCGGCACCCAAACAGGCTGAGCTGTGGGATTTTGTGGCCCCAAAGATGGAAGGATGAAGCGGGGGGGGGGGGGGCGAGGTTCTGGTGCAAGCTGGGAAGGGACAGGAAGAGAGAGAGGCAGTATCCTGGGAGAATAACCCCTGCAGGAAGAGCAGGAAGTGTGTGTGGGGGGGGCGTTGGGGAATGTCGGTGGTCCCTCTCCGGGCAGCTGCCACTGTTCAGGCACTCACTCACCCCAATGAATGATGGATCTTCTGGTCGACAGTCAGGTCTCCTTGCAGGCCAAGCAGCTCGCTGACAAAGGGCCTACCTTGCTGCAGGCAGGCTAGTGAAACAGGGGACCTCCCACCGGCCTGGGTGCACTCAATTCCCCGTCACAGCACCCAAACAGGTTGCACTGTGGGATTTTGTGGCCCCAAAAACAGGAGGATGAAGCTGGGGGGGGGGTTCTGGATGCAAGCTGGGAAAGGACAGGAAGAGAGAGGCAGTCCAGGTGTATGTTTTTGAAACTAGTTTTAGATTTTTTCCCGTTATCCTTTACTAGAAAGACAACCAGCCAACCATAAACAAGATGTTTTTGAAATGTAAAATTTACATTAGAAAATGCATCTAATACTAGATGTAAGGAATTTTAATTCTCACTATCAATATTTTATATTTTCTTTTAATTCAACAAGAATGATAGAAGACTGTTAGTCTAGAATACTCTTGCTTTCTGAAAACAAAATTAAGCCTTACTCTTAAATAACATTTATTGGGTCTGTCTCTGCCTGGGCTTAATTTCTTCCTCCTCCTTTTACAAATAAACTCCTGGAAATCTCCTGGGAATCGGTAAAATTCAGAGCTGTATAGATTTTAGCAGGAGAGGATTTGGCTCCAGTTTGGGGCCTGGCGGTATCTTCTTTAATCCTGTTTAATGAGCTTTGCCCATATACTGTTGAAGTCCTGATGCAGGAGCCACGCTCCTCCTCCTTCCAGAAAAAGGCTATCTCTTGATAGTCTTTGTCCAGTCCACCTGTGATTTTTATATAACTCCAATGTAAAATGGTATCTGTGGATGAACTCAGAAGTTTGAGGTTCATATTCCATTCATGTCCATCTAGACAAACAAAAGCCTGCTCTAGTCAGCCATGGGGAGTTTGAATCTCTTGTATGAAATATAGCTCCAGAACACTCACTGCCTTGGCCTGGGGTGTTCTGTTCTTTTGTGTAATGAGCAACGAATTAACAGACACTTCATTCTGTCTTCTGCATCTGAAGGGGGTTTTCTAGTGGCTGTGACTGTCACAGCATCTGCTCTTGTAAGTGGGACTCGTGGTTCAAAGATTTCCTCTTACACAAAGCTCGGTCCTTCCTGAGAGGTAATCTCTCTTTGTCTCTCGCCTCTCTGTCTCTGTCTGTCTCCGTCTCTGTCTGTCTGTCTGTCTCTCTGTCTCTGTCTCTGCCTCTCTCTCTCTCTCTCTCTCTCTCTCTCTCTCTCTCTCTCTGTCTGTCTGTCTGTCTCTCCTGTGTGTGTGTGTGCGTGTGTGTTATATGCCGTTTCTTCTATAGTAAAACTAAAAACTGTTGGAGGGGTTTATTTTTATTTTCCTGATAGGATTGCAGAGCACTGGTACTCATCGGGCTGTTCCCAGGGCATGTATCTTCAAGCTCTTCACAGTCTTCATCCTCTTGGCTTGTGCCTGAGAATATTGATTTTTAAAACGCATCAGATGCGACCTGGTGGTCGTAACTTGCCCTGGCTTCCTGGGCTTTGTAGCAAGCGTTCTCTCTGTTTTGTGTCTCAGCTTTTTGAGTCATGGCCTTTTTATCTTTTTTGATAGAGCTCTATCTTCATTCCATCATTGTATCTGAATACTGAGATATCAATATTGATAATCTACTTCTGTAGCTGTTTCCGTCTTGTATCTTCATGTTCCTCGAGAAGGGGGTACATACGTGGAAGTAGAGGTTATCCCATATATTTGCCTCAGGCCCTACTTCAGCCATATGTGCAGCCTTGTTTGCTTTCTTTATTTCTCTTGCTACTCCCTTCACTCACTTCCAATGCTTCTCTGGGTAGCTGGGGGGACCTTTGAAAACATCCTTTCACCACAATGCAAAAAAAAAAAAAAAAAAAAAAAAAAAAAGCTCTGGCTTACATCTGGACACTCACCATCTAGTTTGCTTGTATATTAAAAGCCATCTGGACATCGGAACTCCTTCAGATGATTTATAGTGTATTGTCATTCTAAAAATTAATTTTTGTCTCTGTGTTACCTTATACAGACCAGGTTTCTGAGATAAATGGGAAATCCATCCATTTTAGTGCGTCTGAACTTAACTGAATGCCTGCAATTTGCTGGGACTGGTCTGAATGTGTTTTAAAAGGTTGTTTGCTTTCATGGTTTGGCAAGGCCCCGATAGGGAGCAGCTCTCAGTGCTGGTGGCAGCAGAGAGAATACTAATAAGTGTGAGTCATCTGCAGTAAATTAAAAATATAATAATAAAAGGAAATTAAACCGCTACGTGTTTGGGTGCTTTCTCTATTACCATAAATCTACACTCTCCTCTGTTCCCTAAAAGAGAGTGGGTGTGGCAGAAAGCATTTGTGAATTTCCATTAGCATTTTTGGAGACAATTGCTCTATTAAATGATTCAGGATTTAGCTGCTAGCTTTCAACGCTCAACTTAGGTACATTAGACATTTAATTCTTAGGCATCATGTCTACCCAGTACCATAATACATTAGAATGAAAATATCTGTTAGCCTCTAGCCCAAATTGTTTTCTCTCTCCTTCCCCCTTCTTCACTACCCTTGTCTTCCATACGTCTTTCTCCCCCTCCACTTCTTTTTGAGAAGAAAATGATGATGAGAGACCTAAAGGTTCAAGCCTACTGGGAGGGAAAGAGTATACTTACTCACCTTTCCAATGAAGATTGTTAAAAAAAATACTCTAGAATTTTAATGCAGAGCACAATGCTTGTTTCACGGTATATAAAAGAATCAAAGCATTATGCCGTGCCCAGAGTTTCTGACTTGGAAGCAAGTATGTCCCTGTTATAGAACTGTATGTGATGGTTAATTTTGATTATCAACATGGGTGCATTAAGAAATGAGTAGGGTCAGTAGTGAAGTACATCTTGGGGTATGTGTGTGAGGCTGTTTCCAGACAGGATCAGCTGAGCACCGGATTCCTAACCTAGTGTTTGTATGTCACCATCTCATGGGTTCTATTCCCAGACAAAACAAGTAGGGCAAAAAGAGAACCAAACAAAAGGCATTTACCTTCCTCTCTTTGTTGAGACAGATGTGAGCAAGCAGGCTCATGGTTCTGTCACCGCAAACCAGAGCTCTTCCCTTTGCTATGTCTTTTCCACCATAAGACACTTGGATTCTGACATCAAATAGACCTCCTCTTCCGTAAGTAACTTCTCAGGACTCTTATCACAGTAACAAGAAGTATATCTAATACACTTAACCTTCTTTAACTTCTCTTGGATAAGTTCATGTGAATGCGTTTGAGTACAGCCATACAACCAGATATGGAGCCAGATCTCCTGGGTTTGAGTTTTGAAGCCTTCTTTCCATTCTCTAGAAACATTGCCTTCCCTTGTCTCCATTTCGTTTTGATTCACACCAACTTTTATTGCGCTGTAGATTACCCAGGCTCTACCTAGTAAAGATTCTGTACTTCTGTCTACTTGCTGGACCAGACAAACAGCCATATGAGTTTAGGTCATATTTTTTATCAACCCCACAGTGCAAAACCCTTTTTTATTACTAACACCATTGTCTACTGCCACCAATGATGCTAATTTTCTAGGAACATACTCATTTTGGCACTCTGTACATGTTCCAGTCTATGCCAACCTCGAAATCACAGAAAGCTGTTCATTCCAAATCACCTTTTTATAAAATACACTTTGATGTCCTCTTTCAAATTGGCATGAATGGCTTAGACAAGTGGGAGGGCAACATGCTTTGTATCTCTGAGGCCTTAGCTTTGGCAAGAGCGTAGCTTGTATGACAATGTGCAGTGGTAAAATGCTTTCTGCGATTTCTGATGCAGGTGGAAGATACGTGCCAAAACCAATACCGAGACACTCTGCCAGATACTCTCCGCGCGAGCAATAAATTAGCTGCAAGTCAAGTTCATATTTCAGAAGACAGAATGTGATGTTGAAGAACTCAGGGAGGAAGAGGATTATTGTTGATGGGAGGAACAGGAGCTGCATATCTTCATCCGTTCCTTTCGAAATATCAAAATGAGCATGCTCAGACATTGATGCCATTTCCATATGCGTGCTTGAGAGTAGCAAATTCCAGTGCAAATATCCCAGAGCAACATGGGTTTTTGACCACATCTCCATAAGCCATCGATAAGGATAGATGATTCATCTTCCCTAATGGTGTCAGGCTAAACGCTGTGATCTCTCTCAGCCCTCCCGTGTGTGCCTCCCACCTCCATATCTCTATTTTCTGTCTCCTGTTTTCACCAGCAGTCCTCTTTCTTTTTCACTAGCTTACGCTCAGCCTTTCTTCTTTCTAGTTAATGATATATACTAAAGAGTTTTTACTTCAGTCATGGAGATCGGCCTTATATATTTACTATACTTATACTATTTGTATAGTATTCCATTTTTGTGTACTGTGGTTAAATGAGTCCTTAATAGAGAACAAGTGACTTTAACTCCGCTTGCTTGGTGTGACAAACATTATTACAGTAAATAACTGGTGTTATCTCAGGAATGTGTACAATATCCTTGGGATAGCTCCAAAATTAAGGTTGCTGTTGACATTCTTACTATTACATTAGAGTCTATCTTAGTGCACAGTAGAAAGCACATTTACAGGTTTATAATTTTCTAAAGCTACATTGTTGTGCTATAAGTATTCAATGAGAAGCTGGGAGGGTTGATGAAATTTTCTATGAAGGTCCTCTTTCACATGGAGCTATCCAGAAAAATGGTAGATTAGGGGAGTTTTCTACCCATATCTCAAGGAACAGCAGTAATTTGGAAGTCACCCATGGATGATTCCTTTAGGAAGACCCATTGAGGAGACACTTCTACTGGGGTTTTCTGTGGTACACTGGTCTTCTAGTGTGTACAAGTATTTTTCTGCTGGTTAATATTATTCTTTATCAAATTTTCTCATTGACAGTTTTATTTGCATATGTGTATATATGTATATAGTACATTCTGTTTGCTTTCACCCTCCTCTCCTGTCTCCCTCATTCCTATTAACTCCCATCTCTACAAGTCTCTTTCTCACATTCATGTCTGTTTCTTGTGACTACGGGTTTGGAACTATTCACTGGAGCATGATACACGCTGTTTTCATCATGGAGTACACTATTGAAGAAAATGTCTGCCTCGCCTGCAGAATCCATCAGAAACATATGGTTCAGCATGGAGGAGTAGAACCAAGTGGACCCCTCTACAGTCTATTACTGGTTGATGAAAAGTCCAGCCTTGTGGATGCTATTTATAGGCAACCAGTACTGTGATCATAACTGCATTATCTGACATACACAGACGATGTCAGGTCATAGTTTTTGTCTTATGGCTTTTACATCTTTTTAGCACCTTTTTTGCCTTATTCCCTGAGACGTAGAGAAGGAGGTGTGAATGTCCTGTTTAGGACCCAGCCCTAAACCTTCCCTTATTCTCAGAATTGTGAGCATCTATGAATTCAACATTATTCACTGAGCACGGAAGTTTCTCTGAGTAAAATTAAGAGCAGCATTTATGATATTATCAGAAATATTCAGAAGGCAACATGATGCTATGTCAACTTTGCTAAACAATAGCCTAATTTTTTCTCTAGGGCCTATTAACTCCTCGTTGATGGTTTTTAATTGGCTTTACAATCCCAGACATGGATTTTCTTTTGTAGACAAGGCTTTAAAGCCAACCATAGAGCACTTGGTGGCTCCCTGAACTGTTGTGTCGCTATTACACTGGTACGCTCATCTTGTCTGGCAGGTTGGTATGGAAGTTCATATGGTTCCCAACTGGATAAATGCTGGGCAAGGGTGCCTTTACACACACGCGCGCGCGCGCACACACACACATATGCACACACACACATGCACACACACATGCACACACACACGCACACACACATATGCACACAAACACACACACATGCACACACACATATGCACACAAACACACACACATGCACACACACACATATGCACACAAACACACACACACACACACACACACACACTGCACACACACATGCATATGAATGGGTGAGCAGAGATGGAGAGGGAGGAGAGAGAGAGACTGGACAAAGTCTCTAGTTCAGCTCCAGAGGGTTACTCTGTATCATGCACCCAAGTCATGTGCTATTTTCACCAAGGAGTCATGTCTACTAGTTCTGATGAGCAACATTGAGGAATGTCAAAAGCCGATATTTTGAGGGGATCACCTGGGACCTCCATGACCAATAAGTCATAAGGAGCTGTCCTACAGCTGGCTCTAAGACTTTTGTATAACAACTCCTGGCTTTCAGGTTCAACAGTATTTAGCTTAGCTGGCTATTACCCTTCCAACTCTAATAATTTTTAGTTGGCTTACAAAGTAGTAGGTATCCATGTGCATTCCAATGTGCCCTTCATTTATTCTAACCCTTCCTCTGTGCTCCTTTACCTTGACCATTCCCTTATCCTCATCCCTGCTTAATCCCCTTGAATGTTTATCCTGTATTTTCATATTACCTAAGTTCTGCTATCCCCTCTCTATTGAGACCTCCATCATGCTACTGAGCATTTTCTAGTGTCTTAGCATCTACAAGTAATCCAAATTAAATATACAAATGTAAAATGTAGAATCTAGGAACTGTATATGAGGGCATGCAGCATTTGTTCTTCTTGGCTGGTCTATTTCAATCATTATAATTTTCCCAGTTCCATACATTTACTTGCAAATTACATGATCTTGTTTTTCTTTACTAACATTTCATTTTATATTTGTACCAATTCCCCTTATCCATTCATCCATTAATGTACATTTAGGCTGAATTAATACCATAGCTATTGTGACTAGAGCAGCAATGAACATGGTTTATGAATGGAATCTTTTATATTTTGTCTTTTATTGCTTTATTTGTAGACAAAATTTCTCCTACAAAAACAAGTACTAACTAAAATCTTAGTTAATAGTAATTTTTTGCTAATTTCTTGTTTAACAGTTTTCTTTATTCTCTAATAGTTCATTTATTTATTTTATACCTTTTAGATAAAATATAATTAACTTATTTTACCCTTTACCCTCCTTCCAAGCCCCCAAATCCCCTCTTTATCTCCTTTCATATTTTCTTCACTGTCAAACTGATAGTGTTTTACTTTGATTATCATTGTGACACATACATATATGTATATGTATGCATGCATATGTAAATACAATCCATTGAGTTCTCTTTTTTGTTATTTACATAGCTATGGTTTCAGGGCTGGGCACTTTGTATTGGATAGAAGGCTCCTCACTAGTAGAAGCTAATTATCAGAAAACGTTAGTTGTCTCCTCCCATTCTCCCTCCCCATTTCCATGGTAGTAGGTTTACTGACCTTAGCATTGTTCGGGTCTTGTTTATGTAACTATTTCTATAAGAGACTCTTTCCTATCAGATAACTTGGTATCCTGGTTCTTACACATTTTCTGCCTCCTTTTCTGCAATGTTCACAGTGTAATAAATGAAGGAGCTGTGGTATAGATGTATCCATTGCAACTGGGCTCCCCACAATCCATTGATCACTGCACTGTGGTCAGGTGTGGTTTTCTGTGATGGTCTCCATTTGCTGCAGAGTCAAGCTTCCATGATGAGGGATGGTGATAGGTACATTTGCCTGTGGGTATAAGTATAAATTTAGAATGCAGTTAAGAATTATGCTGGTCCAACAAAGTAATGGTAGCAGATTCTCTATTCATGATCTCACTACTGCCAGGAAGTTTGCTTTCTCTCTGTGTTGAGCGAACCATAAGTCCAATTAAACAGTGTGATTATTGCCAATGTGTGAGTGATACATATATACCTTTATGGGTATGTTGCCATGCTAGTCATTGTTGTGATTTATAGGTGTCACTCTGAATAGAATTATTAGTTGCTTTTCTCCCCTGTCAGCTTGCATAGCACGTTCTGGTACCATGGCAGCTAGAACACAGGAAGGAAACATTCAGGTTAGACCTCACTTAAGCCCTGTGTAATAAGTGTGTAGTGTCCTTTGCAACAATGGCTTTCCCCCAACTACCGAAAGACAACCAAGGGCAACAGAAATACTGTTTTGGAGATCACCTGGACCACCACGACCAAATGTTCACAAGGAAATTTCTTGTGCCTTGTATCAGGCTTTTTGTCAATCTATGTTTACTGTAAGTAAACAGTCAGACTAAGTGGCACAATCTCCCCTAAGCACATGTGCACATGCATCCCCCATATATATGTTCATATGTACTGTGTACAACTCCAGGGAAGCACAAAACAATAATGTTCCCTAAGGCTTTATCTTTATTTTCTTAAGCTTTCACCAGTGCATGTGAGGTGATCAGAAAATGTTCTTTCTTTGCACTTTTTCCTCCCATACTTGTTTGTCTTCTTTCCATGGTTAGAGCATGCTACATGTCCAAGCTTTTGCCTCACATTTGTTTCCTTTAGTTTATAACTAAGTGTAGTCATTGATGATAACTTACTATTACTAAGGTTTCAATCATGCTTTAGCAGTGTTCTCAGCTATTGTTCAAAAGGATAGAGTTCAATGAACACGTGCACATTGACAGCTTGGATAGCATTTTGTGTCATTAATACTTTTTGGATCTTGTTCTATTGTTTTCTTGTGCTGAGAGTCTCTAATACAAAGTCTGTTTAAAAGTTCATTTTATCGTCTCAGTGGGTGAACGCATCCCTCATGGTTCTGACTTTCTTTCTCATGATCTCTCTCCTTCTGCTCCTCATCAGAACTTTAGGAGCTCAGTCCGGTGCTCCAATGTGGGGCTCTGTCTCTATCTCCATCCATCGCCAGGTGAAGGTTAAGGCTCACAGTGAGCCCGTCCATGCTGTAGAGTTCACATTCATTGCCGTTGTCCTTGGTTTCTCAGTCCTCCTCCACCGTCAGCCACATTCAGAGAGCCCAGTTTGGTCCCCTGTTCCATCAGTTCCATTCCAACTGGACTTGGTGGTCTCCCGTTAGATCTGTCCCACCGTCTCAATGGGTAAACGCACTCCTCACGGTCCTGACTTCCTTGCTCATGATCTCCCTCCTTTTGCTCCTCATCAGAACTTTAGGAGCTCAGTCCGGTGCTCCAATGTGGGGCTCTGTCTCTATCTCCATCCATCGCCAGGTGAAGGTTAAGGCTCACAGTGAGCCCGTCCATGCTGTAGAGTTCACATTCATTGCTGTTGTCCTTGGTTTCTCAGTCCTCCTCCACCGTCAGCCACATTCAGAGAGCCCGGTTTGGTCCCCTGTTCCATCAGTTCCATTCCAACTGGACTTGGTGGTCTCCCGTTAGATCTGTCCCACCGTCTCAATGGGTAAACGCACTCCTCACGGTCCTGACTTCCTTGCTCATGATCTCCCTCCTTTTGCTCCTCATCGGGACCTTGGGAGCTCAGTCCGGTGCTCCTATGTGGGGCTCTGTCATTTTCTCCATCCAATGCCAGGTGAAGGTTCTATGGTGATATGCAAGATATTCATGAGTATGGCAATAGGATCTGGACATTTCTGGCACCCTCTCCTCAGCTGCCCAAGGACCTAGCTGGGGGCGTCCTCTGGACACCTGGGAACCCCTCTAGAGTCAAGTCTCTGCCAACCCTAGAATGTCTCCCTTAAGTAAGATATATAATTCCTTGTTCCCATATCCACCCTTCCTATATCCCAACCATCCTATTCCCCCAAGCTCTTCCCATCCTCCACTTCACACTTTTCTCGCCCCATCCCCCCCTCCCCCCATCCCACCCCACCCCTATGTTCCCATTTTTTGTCCAGCAATCTTGTCTACTTCCAGTATCCAGGAGGATAACTATATGGGAGACCACCAAGTCCACTTGGAATGGGACTGATGGAACATGCGACCAAATCGGACTCTCTGTGGGTGGCTGATGGTGGAGGCTGACGGAGGAGCCAAGGACAATGGCGATGGGCTTGGTCTCTACGACATGGACGGGCTCTGTGTGAGCCTTGTCAGTTTGGTTGCTCACCTTCCTGGACCTGGAGGGAGTTGGGAGGACCTTGGACTCAACACAGTGTAGAGAACCCTGATGGCTCTTTGGCCTGGAGAGGGAGGGAGTGGGGGTATGGGTAGAGGGGAGGGGAGGGAAAGGGGAGGAGGAGGGGAGGAGATGGCAATTTTTAATAAAAAATAAATAAACTGGAAACAAAACAACAAAAAAAGTTCATTTTATCTTCCTTAATAATTACTAGGTAATTTTTCTCATGCAACCAATTTATTCCCTTTTTATTTGTGCTATGTAACACTTTTAGAAGGCTATTAGAGTGCTGGCCATTCTATAAAATTTCCCAAAGCATGATAAATCATTTCCTTTTTGTGGCCTTGTTTATTTCCCTTTTGAAACTGAAAATAATTTTTGCATACACAGTTATGGCATACCATTTTAGTATTTGTCTAAGGGATTTTATTTTTGTGTATATCGTTAGTGTATTCATCACTTCTCTTCCCTTATTTTAAAATTATTTCTTTATTCCAATTTCTTGCTCCTTCGATTTCTTTCCTTTTTCTAATATGCCTCCCACTACGCCTGTTTTATGTGACAGTTTGTACTGAAATGTATTATTAGGATGGCTTTTTCTTTTTTCTTAGTTTCTTTCCTCAGCTCTGTTGCTTTCATTTCCTGTGTTTCTGTGACTTGGGTACCACTTCCTCTCCTTTGTCTGACGCACTCTTCATCATTTTGTGTTTTCACTGCGGTCTTCCTCTAGAGCTGCAATTGCTTCGATAGCTTTTTAAAATTCTTGTCTCAAATTCAAATGATATTTCCCCCCTCTTTGGTACTAAAACTAAAATGTTTCTCTATGGAAACATTTCACACCTCCCTTCCTTCTTCTTCCCAATGGTGTCCCACACAAAGGTGATGATTTTCTCTTTTAGAACAAGGCATACTAGAGCAGGTTGGAAATTCCTGCACTATGAGTTTGAGAAGGACGCAAAAGAAGGACACAGCAAAAGGCACAGAGGTCGCTTTCCTGATAGCTCAGTTTTCCCTTCCACTGATCTAAGAGTCCCTGTGCTACCAGATGTCCTTGTACCCCCAGCACCCGGACTTTAAGTAACAGTCCATGTGGTTCTTTCCTACACTGAATGCTCAAAGCCCAAAGCCAGCCACTGTGTGGGGCTGTTTGGCTGATCTGCAATCTTTTGGCCATACCAATGTTTAGAAATCATTTGTTCTTGGGTCTTAAAAATATCTTTTAGTTTTCTAATATATATTATATGTACATATAATATAATATATTAAAAGTTTTCATATAAAACATTATGCTTATATAAAATGTGTTTTATTATAATCAACCTCCATTACTTCTCTTCCATATCTCCTCTTCTTCTAGATCCTCTCCTCTTTCAAACTAGTCTCTTTTATACTTTAATGCTTTTTTTAAATGTAAAGATTCCATACATTAAAAAACAAAAGCAAAAGCAAAAACATGATAACAGGTTTTCTGAGTCTTGCTTATTTTGCTTGACATGCTCTCTAGTTACCCTGCATTTTCCTGAAATGAAATGTTTCCTTCTCCTTTATGGCCAAGAAAAAGTTCACTGTGTCTATGTACCACATTTTCTTTACACATCTATCTATTGCTAGGCATAGAGACTGATGCTATTGTAAATAGTGCCCTCATAAATATGGCGTGCTTGGTAACCCAGATTCGGTAAGACATAGACCCAGGAATGGTCCGGTTGAATCATTAGTAAGAGATGGGGAGAACATAATAAGAAATGAGAAACTCGATCTAAATACAGGCCATTCCATTTAGTTTATTTTTTATTTTTTATTTTGGTTTTTTGAGACAGGGTTTCTCTGTAGTTTTGGAGCTTTCCCTGGAACTAGCTCTTGTAGTTTTAACAAGAATTAAACCTTAAAAAGGCTTTCTTAATGATATTAGTGATAAAGAGGAAAATATCATTTCTCATTTCTAATATCATTCCTGGATATTTTGGCCAGGATAAGTATACAATAACCACAGATTTTTGATACTATAACAACATTCCATGATTTATTTGTATATTAGTAATATTTTCTTCTCATGAAAATAAACTTCATCAGAGTTGAAAGACCTGACCTACTAGTGACATAATATAATAGCTGCATTCCACTAAGCAAGGGAAATAGGATTCCCAGGTCAACCAAAAACCCCAGCCTGATTCTCTACCTCTAGTTCAGCTGTAATTCCCTATGAAGCCCTGACTTGTGTCTCACATTCCCTTATGTTTGTGTGCTATAGCTTGCGTTACTAGTTTTACTAAGAGCTTGCCTTAGGTGAGGAACAATTAGAAGTGAGCGTCTAAGCACTGTGTGTGCTGATAAATTATAACTAAAAATGCAATGGCCTAGAAACCATGCAATTAAACACTATAAAAAAAAAACCCAGGTTCCATTATTCCTCCAGGAGACAACAGAATTGCCTTAATCATCAGTTTCCAGGGGTTTGGCAATGGTCCTCATCTTTATAGTTTCATTAAAACTGTATATCAGTGTTCAGTGTCTTGTAAAAGTAGATGATCTTCTAGCCCACACTATAGAGGATGCCCAGATGAATGCATGGCACGATAAGCTTCTCAGTTTGCATGGACCTTCTTCCTTCCTGCAAAGTCTTAATCATTTTTAATACACAAAAAACCTGAGTCACGGAACGATCAACTGATCTTTATAATATTTAGAGCTGTTTTTCTCTTTTGAAAAGAACGTAAACATCTCATTCAGAGATTCCATCTGTGTAGAATTAGTCAAAATAATAATCTCATAAAAGGTCTATGATATGATTTCTCTTCCTTTTCTTAATCCATGCCAAATGCTTTCCGAGGTACTATACTCTCTTTTGTGACTGTTGAAATCCACGGAGATGAAGACCAATGAAGAGTGTTCAACACAAACATGGTTCAAGGTGTAACAATGTGAGTGTGTCAGTTTGCTGGGACTGCCAAAACAATGTGGAAACCGGATGGCTTAAGGGCAGAAATGTGTTCTGGAGCATTAATGATTTCATCTGATAGCCATCGGGGAGAGAGCTGCTCCAGACTTCACTCCTTGATTTGTAGAATGATGACCTTTCCCATATCCTTTCCAGTCTATCTGTATCCATAGTCAAATCACACACTTCAGTCACATGAGATGATAGCCAACCTTACAATGACAATGTCACTTTAAATTGATTGCCTTTGCAAAGACTGTATCTCCATATAATCCTGCATTCTAATAGGCCATGAATTTTAATTCCAATTTATGAATGTGGGGATGCTGCAAAATACAATTTAGTCATAGGAACCATTTAAATATAAGCATTAGTCATGCTTCCAGCCTTCACCATATTAAACAATGCTATTATAACATGTGCTATTTCAGGTAGTCTAAGATCTCTATTTTTATTAACATTTACGTTACCATCAGCTTGGCGTGTAATGTTTGAGAAGGTGGTGGCTTGGATTACTGCCTTTTGTGACTTACTCTTTTACTGCAGACAGGTCACTTCATAGGTATTCAGTATGTCTATGCACTTCATGACTTGTGTTGGATGAAAATTATTGTATAGTTAGTATAGGCAGCACAAAGATTTAAATCTCTAGTCTGTTGGCTCCAAGATTAATATCCTATGTATGGTCAAGGTTATTTTTAAGTGGTCATTTATTTGCTTATCTTTTCAAAAAAAGTACTGATTTCTTTATCATAAAACTCAGGGCAAAATATTGAAACAAATATTTAAATTTCACTATTTGGATGCAAGTCTTACAAAAGGCACATGTAAATAATGTGATAATTCAGGTTAACATGTGTACAACTATAGAATGGCACCAGAACTTTGCACACTACAGATTCTTTGCACAAATCAATTTTCAGATTATTTGTCTTTTATCCTACTGAAGATCATCTTTTATCCTACTGAAGAACTCTCTTGTTCTTGTTTAATTACCTCTTCATCCTTCTGGATAGAATATTGTACAAGCCTATGACATTACAGCAGGATTTGGTTTCTTCACTGGTTTTTGTAGAGTTCTACAAAACGCTGTTGTATCTCCCCAACAGCAGTATTGCTGAGTCTTTAGGTAGATTGTTTCCTAATTTTCTGAGAAGTCACTATACTGACTTCCAAAGCGGCTGTGCCAGTTTGCATTCCCACTAGCATTAGAGGAGTGTTGCCCTTATCAAACATCCTCTCCAGCATAAGTTGTCATTAGTATTTTTGATCTTAGTCATTCTGACAGGTGTAAGATGGAATCTCAGAGTTGTTTTGACTTGCATTTCTCTGATGGCTAAGCATGTTAACCATTTCCTTAAGAGTCTTTCAGTCAATTGAGATTTGTCTGTTGAGAGTTCTCTGTTTAGATCTGTATCCCATTTTTTATTGAACTCTTTGTTCTTTTGATGTCAAGTCTCTTGAATTCTTTTTTTTTTTATTTTGGATATCGGTCCTCTGTGAAATTTTCCCAGCTTCTTTATGTAAGCATTTAGTACTATGAACTTTCCTCTTAACACTGCTTTCATTGTGTCCCATAAATTTGGATTTGTTGTGTCGTCATTTTTGTTGAATTTTAGGAATTCTTTAATTTCTTTTTTTATTTCTTCTTTGACTCACTGGTGGTTCAGGTGAATATTGTTCAATTTCCATGTGTTCGTAGACTTTCTGAAATTAGTGTTGCTATTGAATTGTAAATTTAAACCATGGTGTTAATATGATACATGGAGTTATTTTAATTTTTTTGTATCTGTTGAGGTTTGTTTTGTTACCTAGTATGTAGTCAATTTTTGAGAAGGTTCCATGAGGTGCAGAGAAGAAAGTATATTCTTTTGTGTTTGGATGGAATGTTCTATAGATGTCTGTTAAGTCCGTTTTAGTCATCACATCTGTTAGTTCCCTTATTTTTCTGTTAAGTTTCTGTCTGGCAGATTTGTCCAGTGGTGAGAGTGGGGTGTTGAAATTTCCCACTTTAACCTGTAGGGTTTAATGTGTGATTTAAGCTTTAATAGTGTTTCTTTTACATATGAGGGTGCCCTTATATTTAGGGCACAGATGTTCAGTACTGAGATTTCTCCTTGATGGAATTTTCCTGTGGCAAATATGAAATGTCATTCTTTGTCTCTTTCAGTGAAGTTCTTAAACACCGTAGTCCTGACTCAAAGGTTTAGTCATGAGTAGGATGTCCTTCAGGAATAGATTATTCATCACAACGGCAGAAGGAGGGGATGGTTCCACTGGCGAGGATCTGCGGTGGCACAGGGTAACAAAGTAGAGGCTTTGCTGTGATTCCTTTCATGGCCTGCATGCAGACAGTCAGCCCAGTGAGTCTATTGGAATGCATTCTGGAACTCTACTCTTAAAAAAAAGATTTATACCACCTCAGAGAAAACAAAAGGGGGATTTACTTGCTCTTTCTCCTAATGATCTTCTTTACTACAGTGAGAGTCAAAAGAGGATCATGAAGTTCATGTCACTGCACCCTGGCACTAAGCTCGCATTTAGCAATCTGAGCAAGACTTCAGGTTAAGTCACAAAGACCCTAAAGGAAGATTGACTCATTCTTAATATTGGTTTTGTTTTGTGTTCTGTTTTGTTTTAATTGGTATGTGTGTACTTGAATGAATGTACCACGTGTGTGCAACAGCCCACAAAGGCCAAAAGAGGCTATTGGTTCTCTGGGAACTGGAGTTGCAGGTAGTTGTGAACGGTCAGATGCGTGTGAGAAATCAAACCCGGGTCTTCTGTAAGAGCAGTAACTCCTACCCTTAATTGCTGAACCATCTCTCCAACTCAAGATTTGTTTTTGTATTATCTACATGTGTTTTGCCTGCATGTGTGTGTACTGTTATATGTGCCTGGTACCCAGAGAGGCCAGAATAAATGGCACGTCCTCTGGAACTTGACATACAGTGGGTTGTAAGCTACCATGTGGGTTCTGGAAACCAAACCTGGATCCCTTGCAAAAATAGCAAGTGCTCTTAACTGTTGAGCCATTTCTCTGGCCTTGAGGGCAATTTTTAACAGCACTGTCCAAATGACAAACATTACCAGACTGTTCTCAAGTGATCTCTTGAGAGATTCACCACAAAAGATCACATGACTCACTTAAGCATGACATTAAATGGATTCCAAACCTAATTCACCAGAACATTCAGAGTCAAGCCGACAGCCAACAAATTTTAAGTGATTAAATACTTGATATTTTGAACATGTGCTGGAAGTGATGTAGTGGGGTTAAATGCGTAATTCACACAAAGCAATGTGTTAGACAGGAGACAAAATCAAACACATACAACGGAAATTTCCTCAAACTAAAAAACTCCTGAACAGCAAAGGAATCAATAAACAGTGAAGAATAGAAAGTAATAATAAACTTGGAACATCAGAGAAGGAGGTAATAACACTGTGTTCATAGACTATATAAGAACTCAAATGTCCAATTTAAATGTCAAAAACAAACAGACATTTTCAAAAGAAGATGAAAAAATGGGTAAGAACTTCAGGGAAAATTCACCAACAGAATTCACCAGGGAAATATACACCAAAAACTATAGCAAGATACCAGTTTTCCTTTTACTTAGAATTCCTATGATAGAAAGACAACAGCTGAAAATGTGTTGACATGGACCACAGCAAAAGCAAAACCCTTTCCCATTTTTGGTAATATATATGTATATTTATAAATTCCACCAAGATGGTTTAATAAATATATACTCTAATAACGTTCAAATTGATATATCTAACTTTACAAATTATAATCAGTTCTTTACGATAAATCCATTCATAATTCTTGCTTTTAGCCTTTTAAAAATATACAGTCTATTATTTTAATCTGTATCCATCCTACTTTGCAATATATTAGCAAAACGTATTTCTTATTTCCATAATATCATATCTGTGAGTCAGTCTTTCCACATCTTCCCCTCCATTCATCTATCTTCCCCAGGCTCTAGTAAATCCTATTCTTGCTCTCAACTTCTTTTTTAGAAAACACATTTGAGAGATCACACACACACACACACACACACACACACACACATCATATACACACGTTAATGCAGCCACTATGGAAAACAGCATGGCTGTTTCGCCAAAGCTTAGAGTAGAGTTACTATATAATACAGAAACTCCACTGCTGATTATACTCCCCAAGAAAAGGAAGTCAGTATGTTAAAGAGACATTTAAAGGTGCATGTTTTTGCTGAATGATTCACAGTAGCTAAGAAAGGGAAATGAGCTGTGTCCATACACAGAGGCATACCGGTCAGGAAAGACTAAATTTTGTCATTTGCAATAGCCTAGAGTTGGAGAGTTTTAGACTAAGTAAGCCAGAGATAGAAAGACAAGTACCACATAATCTCTCTCATATATGTTTTCTAAAACAGAAGTTGAGAGCAAAATTTGGAACCTAGACAGCAAAGAGGCTCCTAAGAGAGACATACATGGATCTAATCTACATGAGAAGTAGAAAAAGACAAGATCTCCTGAGTAAATTGGGAGCATGGGGATCATGGGAGAGGATAGAAGGGGAGGGGAGAGAGAGAGAGAGAGAGAGAGAGAGAGAGAGAGAGAGAGAGAGAGAGAGAGAGAGAGAGAGAGAGAGAGCGAGCATAGGCAGCAGGAAAGGAAGGCCTGCCTATTTGCCCGTATTCCCAACCTCTGCCAGAGCCAGCAGAAGCAGATACAATGTCCACGATCTCCAAGTGACCTCACATGTGAACAGAACAGTGGCCCCCAACTCCACCACAAGGAATGACTATCTGAGCCTTGGATCCACTAGCACCTGGAGAAAAACACCACTGGAGCAACAGACTCTACTGCACCAATTGGAGAAAAGGATGGGTAGACAAGGTAAGAACATGCTCAACAAAACAAAGAGTAACACGGCAACACCAAAACCTAGTGGCTCTACAACAGCAGCTCTTGAACATCCTAACATAGATGAAGCAGAAGAAAATGACCTAAAAAGTAACTTCAGCAATATGTTTGAGGCCCTTAAGGAGAAAGTGAAAGATGTACTGAAAGAAATGGAGGAAAAGACAAACAAAAATTTGGAAGAAATCAACAAATCCCTTAAAGAAAATCAAGAAAAAGCAACAAAAAGGTGAAAGAAGCCATTCAATAAACGAAAACCATAATAGAGATAATAAAATACAAACTGAGGGAGTTCTGGAAATGGAAAATATGAGTAAATGACCAGGAACCACAAATCCAAGCATAAGCAGCAGAATACAAGAGATAGAAAAGAGAATCTCAAGAGCTGGGGATACAATAGAAGAACTAGACATCGGTCAAAGAGAATGTTAAATCTAACAAAAGCTTAACACAAAATATTCAGGAAATATGTGTCACCATGAAAGGAACAAACCTAAGAAATATAAATAGAAGAAGGAGAATAAATCCAACTCAAAGGCATAGAAAATATATTCAACAAAATCATAGAATAAAACTTTTCCAACCTAAAAAGGATATGCCTATGAAAATACAAGAAGCTTACAGAACATCGAATAGACAGGATAAAAACAAAAAGTTCCCTTGCCACATAATAATCAAAACACTAAACATACAGAATAAAGAAAGAATATCAAGAGCTGCCAAGGCAAAAGGCCAAGTAATATATAAAGGAAGACCTATCATAATTACACCTGACTTCTCAATGGAAACATTGAAAGCCAGAAGGTCCTGGTCAAGTGTTATGCAGACATTAAGAGACAATGGATGACAGCCCAGATGACTATACCCAGCAAAACTTTGAATTACTATAGACAGAGAAAACAAGATATTCCATGACAGAACCATATTTAAACAATACCTAGCCACAAACCCAGCCCCACACAAAGTATTAAAAGGAAAACTTTAACCCAAGGAAATAAGTTACAGCCACAAAACACAGACAATAGAGGCTCTCTCAGCAGCAAATTCCAAAGAAGGGAAACACACACACACATTAAAAAAAGTCACCACCAATGAAACTAAATTAACAGGAGCTAGCAATCACTGATCATTAATATCCCTTAATATAAATGGACTCAACTCACCTATAAAAAGAGACAGGCTTACAGATTAGATAAGAAAACAGAATCCATCCTTCTTTTGTATAAAAGAAACATACCTCAACCTCAAAGATAGACATTGCCTCAGAGTAAAGAGTGTGTAAAAAAATCTTCCAATCAAATGGATCTAAGAAACAAGCTGTTGTAACCATCCTAATATCGAGTAAAACAGACTTCAAAATAAAATCAATCAAAAGAGACAAGGAAGGACATTTCATATTGTATCAGGAAAAATCTATTAAGAGAAAAATCTCAATACTGAACATCTATGCCCCAAATACAAGGGCACCCTCATATGTAAAAACAAATATTACTAAAATAAATAAAAATACCACACTAGTGAGTTAACAGAAAACATGAAAGGTCCAGAACAAAAAGAAGGAAATTCATCCAGGAGGATTAGAAGACAGGAAATAATCAAATTTAGAGGTGAAATCACCAAAAAAGAAACAAAACAAAACAAGTTATCAATAATATAGTGTTGATTTTTTGAAAAAATCAACAAATTAGACAAACCATTATCCAAACTAACCAAAAGGCAGAGAGACAATATCCAAATTAACAAAATCAGAAATAAAAGGGGGGACATAACAACAGACATGGAGGAAATATAGAGAATCATCAGGTCATATTTTGAAAACCTGTACTCCACAAAACTGGAAATAGACAACTTTATGGATAAATATCACTTACCAAAAATAAATCAAGGCTAGATAATCAAATTAAGTAAACATATAACCACAAAGGAAGTAAAAAAATTTCACCAAAAGTCTCCCAACCAAAACAAACAAACAAACAAACAAAAAGCCAGGACCAGATGGTTTTGGTGTAGAATTCTACAAGATTTTCAAAGAAACTAATACCAACACACCTTAAATTGTTCTACATAATAGAAACAGGTGAAACATTATCAAACTCTTTTTATGAAACTCAAACCACACAAAGACATTACACAGAAAGAGAATTAGAGATCAATCTCACTCATGAACATTGATGCAAAAATACTCAATTAAATACTGACAAACTGAACCTAAGAATACAACAATAGGAGATGAAGGGGATATAAATCCATAAGGAAGAAGTCAAATTCTATTTGTTGATAATATGATAGTTTACATAAGTGACCCCCAAAATTCTACCAAGGAACTTTTTCATCTCATAAATACCTTCACTGATGTAGCAGGATACAAGATTAACTAAAAAAAAAAATCCAGTAACCCTCCTTTATACAAATGATAAATGGGCTGATAAAAAAAGTCAGAGAAGTATCACCCTTCACAGTAGCCATAAATAACTTAAAATATCTTGGAGTAACTCTAACCAAACAAGTGGAAGACCTTTATGACAAGAACTCTAAATCTTTGATAAAAGAAATTGAGGAAAACACCAGAAAGTAAAAAGATCTCCCATGTTCTTGGGTAGGTAGAATTAACATAGTAAAAATGGCAATCTTATCAAAAGTAATTGCAGATTCAATGTAATGCACATCAAAATCCCAGCAAAATTCTTCACAGACCTCAAAAGAACAGTACTCAACTTCATAAGGAAAATAAAAAAACCCAAGATAGCCAAAACAATCCTGTAACATAAAGGAACTTCTAGAGGCATCACAATCCCTGACTTCAAACTCTACTACAGAGCTACAGTACTGAAAACAGCCTAGTGTTGGCATAAAAACAGACAGAATTATCAATGGAACTAAATCAAAGACCCAGATATGAATCTACATACCTACAAACACCTGATATTGACAAGAAGCAAAAAATATAAAATGGGTACAGACCTAAACAAATCTCAACAGATGAATCTAAAGTGGCTAAAAGACACTTAAGGAAATGTGCAACATCCTTAGCCATCAGAGAAATACAAATCAAAACAGCTCTGAGATTCCATCTTACACCTGTAGGAATGGCCAAGATCAAAAACACCGATGACAACTTATGCTCCAGAGGATGCAGGGTAAAAGGAACACTCCTGCATTGCTGGTAGAAGTGCAAACTGGTGCAGTTGCTTTGGAAATGAGTATGGTGATTTCTCAGAAAATTAGGAAATAACCTTCCTCAAGAACCAGCAATACCACATGTGCTCAACTACGCTCATAGCAGCATTATTTTTCATAGACAGAATGTGGAAACAAACTAAATGCTCCTCAACTGAAGAATGGATAAAGAAAATGTGGTACATTTACACAATGGAGTACTACATATCAGAGATATTTTGAAATTTGTAGGCAAATAGATGGATCTTGAATACATCAGAAGTAGCCCAGACCCAGAAAGGCAATATGTACTCACTTATAAGTGACTTTTAGACATTAAGCAAAGAAAAACCAGCCTACAATTCACAATCCCAGCGAACTTTGACAACAAAGAACACCATAAGAGATTCATATACATGAATCCAATCTACATGGGAAGTAGAAAAAGACAAGATATCCTAAGAAAATTGGGAGTTTGGGGATCATGGGAGTGGTAGACAGGGAGGAAAAAGGAAGGGAGGGGAGCAGATAACAATATTTAGCTCAATAAAAGCAATAAAATAAGAGCTTCACTGAAAAGGGAGTTCATAAAAGCATATTCAAAACCTTTATTTTTACTTTTTTGTAAATCTCTGTACTGATTTCAAAAGTGTGTGTGAAAGTTTACATTCCCACCATTTATGTATGAGGCTTCCTCTGTCTCCAAGTAAAACTATAGTAACTACACAAATACATGGAGACTGAAGTATGTACTCCTGAGTAATCCATGGGTCATTGAAGAAATGTTACACAAATACATGGAAATTGAACAGTACACTCTTGTATACTCTTTGGGTTATTGAAGAAACCAGGAAGGAAGTCTACAACTTTCTGGAATTAAATAAAAATGAAAGCACCTATTACCAGCACCTTTGGAATATAGCTAACATAATTAAATGAGTATTTATCGTCATAAAAATTTACATTAAGTATTATAAAGATCTAAAAAACCACTAGCGATGTAATTTAAGGACCTAGAAAAACAACAATCAAAAACCCAAAGCAATAGATAACAATAAGAACCAGGGAGTAAATTAGTAAAACTGAGACTCAAAAAATAATTCATAGATTATTGATCTTGTCATCCAGTAGAAAGGCTGGATGAATTATTAGTTCCTAAATTCAAGGAAGTGTTTGTGTTAAAGAGCCATGCTGCTGACGAGTGTTCTTACTTCTAAAATAAGAAATCGTTCAAGAATCAAAGCAATAATTTATTGCTTGCATTTACATCAGAAAGCCTAAAAATAAAGCTCTTAAGTGCCCTGTCATATTAGAAAAGCATTTTAATAGTTCTTCCTTGGTGTCCTATATTAATAGTTTCACTAGCCATATTTAAAGCTTTGTTACCACAAATAAGTATTATTATAATCCTTAACATTTCACTAAAATCTATTAGAATATTTTTGACTAGCAGTAAAAATATGGCATTTCTAAATTGCAGAATACTTTCCCTGAGCCAAGTGACTCTCACAACCTTTAATAATGAAGCCATTAAAAAGCAATTAACCCAATATGAGTGTGTAACATCCTGTAGAACCCACTTGATTAATATTGGCAACCTAGCTGTACCTTTGGTTTAGCATTTTATAGCTTAGTTAATAATAGCTGCATTCTACTTACACATGACTCCTTTAAAACAGAAACATAGGGACTCAGAGGTTAAGAACACTGTTGTTCTTGTTGAGGACCCAGAGTCAGTTCCCAGCATCCCCATGATGGTTCTTAGCCATCCATAGCTCCAGTTCCATGGGACTGATGCCTTCTTCTGAGCTTGATGGGCTCCATGCACTCATGTGGTACACAGATATATGTGCAGACAAAAGCTCATACACATAAAAAGAAAATGAATATATCTTTAAAAATAGTATTCTCTAGTGTACATGTATCACATTTTCACTATCTACTCATTAAATGTACGACATTTAGCTTGTTTTCATTTCCTAGGTATTGTTGGATATCACTAAAGAAAACCACAACCAATTAAAATGCAGAGTTGTAGAGCCTGGTCCAAACAGAACCATCTCAAAACACACACAAATCTAAAACTCAGGGCACATTAAAGAAGAGGGAGGAGAAAGATGGTAAGAACCCGAGAATCAGGGAGGAGTTTTCTGTGAGATTGTGTGTCTTAATAACATCAGATACTATACCCATAAATTCTCATCAACATGATTGCCCAAATGTGAGCCAAACAAGAATAACAGCAATGAATATACTAAACTGTATAGAGAAAACTACCCTGCGGACTGAACCATATGCAAAGAATTATAGGCAACTGAAGAAATCTGGGAATGGGAGAGGGGGCCTTTCCCCAAATATACACAAAAGTAGCATTGTATGAACTGAACAAGTTATGTTTAGGAATATAAGTATGTCCATATGTACATTTAATAATAATTAATGAAAATGAATGCAAGGATTTTAAAGAGTTGGGGGTGGTATCTGGATGGGTTTGGAAGGAAGAAAAGGAAGGAAGAAAAATAATTAAATTATAATTTTAAACATAAAATAAATGCAAGGAAAATAGCTATGGTCCCTGTCTTCAACTTTGCATGTTAATCAGAATGTTTTTGCTTGCAAATGAAAAAAACAGAACTCAAATTATGTTCAACTATTTAAACTATGATGATAATATGAACCAGCTATTACATTAGCTATAAAGCAAGGACTCTGTTATCATTCATTTAACTCCATAAGACTCTTTCCTCTTGGTTCTATTCCCAGAGTCCTTTCCATCTGGAAAGGAAAATGGCAGCACAACCTAATGGGAAAGGAGCCTCTTCCTGTCTGCATTGTGTATCTTTACATCAACCCTGGGAAGGATTCTGCTTAGCTGATTGGAATATGTGTCTACTTCCGAGACATATCACTGCTAATACGACAAGGGACAGCTTGAATGGCTAAGAAATGAGAAACAGGATCTGTGCTAGAATTCTAGGGACTGACTGGTCAGATGTAAAGCAATTAAACTCACTTGCATAACTATTTAACTGTATAACCTAAGCTTATCTTCTTATCCCAAACCTGATTTCCCCTCCCATTTTCTTGCATTCCCATTGGTGAATTAACGTAGAAGCAACACTTGCAGGTTCCTACCATGAAAAGCTGGGTTTACCCTGCTTAAGTGGACAAAAAGAAACCCCAGTCAGTGTTCTATCTCTACCACTTCACAGTCACTGGCTGACCCAACCTGGGCTGTTATCTAGTTGATAGGGCTTACTGTTACTTAATGGAGTTAATCTTGCATAACTGACTTTAAAAGACCTCCATGTTTGGGTCATCAACCAAAACAATGCTGTCCTTTATCTAAGAGTTACTCTGTTGCTTCTTTGTTTTCCTTTCTCTGCAAGTATTTCAGAGAAACCACAGATTCATTTGAAAGTATAGTTACTGTTGGTAGGTCCAGAGTATGTGCTTATTGAAGTATGAGGGGAAGATCAATCATCTTCACCAGGTTTGTGGATAGGCTTGTTTCACAAACACACACATGCATGTATTTGCATAAATGTGTATGAATGTTAAGGTAGCTTAAAAATCACAGGTATATTTCTGTAAGTGTGGGGAAATTCTTCACGCATTTCATAACAGTTTTATCAAATAACTCATCTATAGTTTAAAAAGGAAAAGGACACATTGCATACTTAAGAAATATAACTACAGATTTCCTCTCTGATGGCCCAAACACTATTTGTGAATTTACACTTGTAGCTGTGTTTCTCTTTTTGTGAGACTGCTTAGAGCAGGGGTCCTCACCCTGTGGGTCATGACCCCTTTGGAGTCTGAAAGACCCTTTCAGAGGGCCACCTGTGACCATCAGAAAGCATAGATTATGGTTTACAACAGTAGCAAAATTACAGTTATAAAGTAGCAATGAAAATAATTTTATGTTTAGGGATCACCATAACATGAGGAACGATATTAAAGGTTCGCAGCATTAGGAAGGTTGAGAAGCACTGGCTTAAAGTGTTGCTATTATTTGCCCAAATTAACCCCTGGTTAAAACGCATGTCTTATTACACTTCATTAACATTTTTAGCAAGGTAATGTGGTGTGAAATAGCATTCAATTAAAAACAATCAGGTCTAAGACTTGTCTACCTCTTTTATAGAACATAGCCAGAGAAGCTCCAATTCATAATCCATGATAAACAATATTGGCCTAGATCTACAGGGAATGTCTAATATACCAAAAGGTTAAAGGTCAAATGGGGTCAAGAGTTGTCTCATTGACAAATGTAGAAGCTATTCATTGGCTCCAGTCAGGCTAGACTGTGCCCTTAAACTTACTAAAAATAATTTTCAAGAAACAATCCCATTTTGAAATATTTTACTTTATAGTTTGATTGTTTCATATACATTATTCTAGATTATTGACTTCTACAGATACTAACTCAAATATAAATAAAACTCTAAATTTGATACTAAGAAATGCATATGAGAGAGTACATATACCATTTCTCTTTCTGTTTTAGGGTACCTTTCTCAATAAAGTGTAACTTTCATCTATTTTCCTCTGTATTTAATTTTTTAAACATCTGAATAATAGAATTCCAACATGCATATGTATGATTTTAATTTTCTGCTTCTCATTAGATGGCTATCTAATATGAGTCCATTTCCTGCTGTTGTTAATAAAGCTATGAACACGGATATGCAGGTATCTCTGTCATAGGATACAGAAGTGGGGGAGCCAGATCATATGGAAGTTCTGGTTTTAGTTTCTTGAAAAACTGCCACACTGATTCCCATGGTGATAGTACCAGTTTACACTCCCATCATCAGTAAATAAGGGCTTCCCTTTTCACATGAGTGTACTAGCATCTGAAGATAACTTGATTTTATTTTTCATGATGGGCAATCTGACTGATGTGAGATGGAATCTCAAAGTACTTTTAATTTGTGTTTCTCTCTTGGTTAATGATGCCAGGAACATTTGTAAACATACTAGTCTTTTGTAAACTCCATTCAGTTTCAAAACCCACTTTTTGGACTGTTTATTTTCTTGAATATAAGAGCACTGTTTTCTTTTTAATAATTTTCTTTTATGGAAAATAGATTTTTTCCTCATATGATAAATCCTGATTGCAGTTTTCCCACCTTCTATGCTCCCTGTACATCCCTACTTGCCATTCAGATCTACTCACTTTCTTTATCTAATTAGAAAAGACCAGGTTCTAACAAACATGACCAAATAAAACTTAATAAGACACAGTAGAAACTATTATATCAAAGTTGTATATGGCAACTCAGTAGGGAAAGAGTCTCAAGAGTAGGCACAAGAGTCAGAGACCCACTCATTCTCACAGCTCGGAATCTCATAAAATTACAAGCCAATAGTTATAATATATACACAGAGGACCTGGCACCGACCCATTTAGTCCCTGTGCTTGCTGCTTCAGTTTCTGTGAGTTCATATGCTCATTGCTTAGTTCATTCAAAAAGCCTTGCTCTCATGGTGTCCTCTATCCCCTCTGATGCTTATGCTCTTTCTGCCTCTTTTTCCATGGGATTCCCTGAGCTCTGAGGGGAGGGGTCTGATGGAGATGCCCCATTTAGACTCTGTCTCCACATGTTTGGCTGTAGGATTCTATATCTGTTTCCATATGATGCAGGAGGAAGCCTCACTAATGATGAATGGATAAGGCATGATCTATATCTGTCACCAAATATCATGTCATTGTTTGTTTGAGTAGTCATGTTTAGATTTACCCTAGGTCTCACAGATATCTAGTCTCTAGTTCTTGGTTACCCAAATAGTGTCAGCGGTAGGTTACTTCTTGTGGAGTGGGCATTAAATCAAATCAGACATTGATTAGTTGCTTCCCCAAGATCTGGGCCACCATTGTCCTAGGTTATTTTGCAGTCAGGACAGATTTTAGGTTAAAGGTTTTGTTGCTGGGTTAATGTCCACTTTTCTTTATCAGTAGCATTCAGAGTACCACACCAGAGACTACAAATAGTGGGTAATGGCTCTGTGTAGGCACCAGCTCGACTTCTCCATGAGTTGTGTGGATATTGTCCTCAGTCATGGAGACCGACCATCAGTTTGCTGAGAGAAAATTTTTGTCTTAGCCACAGCCTGGGTTGTTAGGGATTTCCATGGAACTTCCTTGGCCAACAACTCAATCAAATACAACATAGTCCTGCTTCTTGAAGCCTTGTGTGGCTGTAAGGGATGGCCAACTGAGGCTCCGTAACAACCATTACTAGAAGTTCTCATTAGGATCACCTTCATAGAATCCAGGAAGTTTCTACTATACTAGGTTTCCATACCAGCCCCTAAAATGACTAACAAATTCCAGTCATCTCTCCCTGCATTCTCTCTCTCCACCCCATCTCTCCATCTTATCATGACCCATCCACTACTGTACCCTACCTTCCCCCAGTATACCCATGAAATCTATTCTATCTCCCCCTCCCAGGGAGATCACCACATCACCCACTAGACCCCTCCTCTTTACCTACCCTCTCTGGGTCTACAGATTGGAGCTTGGTTATCATTTCCTTAGTGACTGATATCCACTCATAAGTGAATACATACCATATTTATCTTTGGGGGTTTGGATTACCTCATTCGGAATGATTTTTTTCTAGTTTCATCCATTTCTGTGCAAATTTCATGAAGTCATTTTTTAAACTCATTGTGTAAATGCAGCACATTATCCTCATCCATTCTTCTGTTGGGGAACATCTAGGTTATTTCCAGTTTCTGCTTTTATGATTAAAGCCATAATGTCCATAGTTAAGCAAGTGTCTTAGTTCTCTGTTGGATGTGAAGCTGGTAGAAAATACTTTCCCATTCTGTAAGTCACCAATTTGTCTGATCAATGGCTTCCTTTGCTTTACAGAGCTTTGCAGTTTCATGAGGTCACATTTGTTAATTGTTGACCTTAGTGCCAGCACTATCAGCACTCTGTTTAGAAAGTTGTCTCCTATGCCAATGTATTCAAGACTATTGCTCACTTTCTTCTATCAGGTTCAATATATCTGGTTTTTAGTTGTGGTCTTTGATCCACTTGGACTTGAGTTTTGTACAGGGTGATAAATATGTGTATATTTGCATGCTTCTACATGTAAACATCAAGTTCTAACAGAGCCATTAAAGATTATGTTTTATCCAGTGTGTATTTCTGGTTTCTATATAAAAATTCAGGAGTCCATGTGTTTGGGTATATGTTTTGGTCTTCAATTTGTTTCCCTTGATCCACATGACTGTTTCTGTGCCAATACAATGGAATTTTTATTATGATGGCTCTTAGTACAACTGGAAATCAGGATTGGTGTGACATCCAACAATTCCTTTATTGTACATGATTGTTTAGCTATCCTGGTTTTGAGGTTTTTCGTATACCATTGAGAATTGTCCTTTCAAGTTTTGTCAAGAATTTTGTTGGATTTTTAATAGGTATTTCTTTGTATCTGTGGATTACTTTTGGTAGGATGGCTGTATTTACTATGTTAATTCTACTAGTCCATGAGCATGAGAGAGATCTTTCCATCTTCTGATATCTTCTTCGATTTCTTTCTTCAAAGTCTTAAAGTTTTTACCATACAAGTCTTTCACTTGCTTGGCTAGAGTTAATTGAAGATATTTTATATTATTTGATGCTACTGTAAAAGGTTCCCTAATTTCTTTCTAATTCTCTTTGTCATCTGTATATATAGGAGGATTACTGATCTTTAATCTTGTTTCCAGCTACTTTGATGGAAGTGTTTATCAGCTATAAAAGTTTCCTATAGAAACTTTCTAGGGGAACTTATATATATACTATCATATCATCTTCAAATAACAATACTTTGACTTCTTCCTTTCCGATTTGTATTCCTCAGTCTCCTTCAGTTGTCTTATTTACTTAGCTAGACCTTCAAGTGCTGTGTTGAATAGATACGGAAATAGTGAACAACCTTGTCTTGTTCCTCAGTTTCATGGAGTTGCTTTGAGTGTCTCCATTTAATTGAATGTTGGCTATAATCTTGATGTAAATTACCTTTATGGTGTTTAGGTATGCTACTTGTATCCCTAATCTATTGAGTACTTTCATCATGAAAGGGTGCTGGATTTTGTCAAAGGCCTTTAATACATCTAATGAGATTGTCCTGCTTTTACTTTTTCCTTCAGTTTGTTTATATGATGAATTATTTTTACTGATTTTTGCATATTGAACCATTCCTGAAACTCTGGGGTGAAGCCTACTTGATCATGATGAATGATCTTTTTAATGTGTTCTGAGCTTCAGTTTACAAGTATTTTATTGCATATATTTGCATCTATGTTCATAAAAGAAATTGGTGTATGATCCTCTTTTTTGTTTCATCTTTATGTGGTTTGGTTATCAGGCATCTGTGGCCTCATAAAATAATTATGGAAATATTCCTTCTCTTTCTAGTTTGTGAAAAATTGGAGGATTATTGAGATTAATTCTTCTTTGATAGTCTGGTAGAATTCTTTGCTAAACCCAGCTAGCTCTGGGCTGTGAATACATTATTAAAACCTATGCTTAGAGTTCTGTTGAAACTTTCTTAGCTGACACTTTTTTGCATTGTCCATCATAAGACTTTTTGCAGTCACTGATTCAACGTGAAAGACCATTTGTAAGACCCAGCAGTAAGTGGATAGGGATGGCTTATAAAATTGAGTTCAATTATTATATTTTGAGAAAAAAGAGTAAAATTGGATATTCCATTTTACTATGAAAGTCTGTGGCTTGATTTTCCATAATGTCTAGATGGCATTTGTTGACCCACTTTAGATTTTGCTGCATAAAAAAAAAAATCCGTTGCCGTGCTTTTTTTGAAAGCATATGAGATTTCATGAGCTTATAGTAAAACCATGCACAGCATCTTTTGAATTTCCGTACAAGAAATTTATATTCTACTGTACTCTATCTTTTCTACTCTTCATTGTTTTTGCCTCCTGATACATTTTCTAAATAGAAATCCATTTTTATTTGTGGACTCTAACCTTATAAAATGTTTTGGTTAAAAAGATAAGAGGTAAAAATCAATCCTTAAGGTACTTAAAGTAAAAATTCTGAAATCACTGGGTTCCTTTATTTACTCAATAGATGTGCAATGTGAAACTGAACATTAGGGATTATGCCTCATCATATTCATGACAAGAATGCACCTCTTCACTTTTTTCAGGGCACAGAAGACAAATGAGAGGGGAATGATAGAAATCAATCTGGTTTTCCTCACTTTATGTAATTTCTAGTTTCATCCATTTACATAAAGATCTCATGATTTCAGTTTTCTTTTCAGCCAGTTAAAAATGCCATTATCCTGATGACAATGCAAATTTTAAGAATTAAATTTCAACTTGCATGTTTTTTTTTTATGTTGCAAAGAGATACAGCTATAAAATGTGTTCAAGGTTAAACTTATTACAAGTTTGATAACATTTCTGAGATAAGTGACTGGAAATTGAAGTTTAAGATGAAATCTTAATGAAATTATTTATCACTGTGGAATGGTGTTCATGTTTCAATAAACAATAGTTTGTACTAAATTACTATTTCATATGATTTCATTTATAAAAGGAATTTAATAATTCTATTTTAATTAACAATCTTTTTGATTATGTAATCGACACTATGCAAACATTTAAACATAAAATTAAAGGAAAATTAAACACTTATGGGAAAATATATGAAGGGATAATTTAAAACTGTGTTAGATAAAAGTATAACAAAAATATGAGGGTCACTTGCATTGAAGGCCTCTTCTAGTTATGACCTATAACTTCCCATTCCAAACTGTTGGCTAGATTGTGATCAAATATAACCATAATTTATTTAAATATAATCATGAATATGCTGAACATATTTAAATTTAAGGTATAGGCACAACAGAATGAAATATTGGTAGTCAGCAGCAGTCAACACAGAAATTTTATCCTCAGAAAAATATTATCTTTTGGGTTTTGAATCTCTAGGGACTAGAAATTTGGAGAAATGTACTTTGAAATGCTCATGAAAATATGGGGGAGGGGTCTTCCTGCAAGGGGTTGAATAGAAGGCTCCTCGTCTTTGTGGTCAGAGTGGAGGTCCCCTGAGACCAACCTTACTGATGAAAACTAAAGGAAAGGGGGGGGGGAACTATGTTCAACACATAAAATAGAGAAGATTAGTAGGGGAGTGGAATTTATTTGTATGTGAAAAGTAAGATAAGGACAGAAATTAAAATAAATAAATAGTTTGACAGACAGACAGACCGATAGATAGCTCCCAGCAAAGGGACAGGTAAAGAGATCAGATCCACAGTGGGGAGAGATAGTTTGGTGCTTAGTTGAGTAAGTAGGGATGGAGTGGTGCCTTTCTTCATCCAGAGCAGACTGGTAGCTTGTGTTATGTTTTTCTTTCTTTCTTTTTCATTTTTTTTATTTTTATTTTGGGGGGTTTTTCTGAGAAAGGTTTTCTCTGTGTAACAGCCCTAGCTGCCCCGGAATTAGCTCTGTAGTTCAGGCTGTCCTCAGACTCACAGAGATCTGCCTGCCCCTGCCTCCTGAGTGCTGGGATTAAAGGTGCGCACCAGTGTGTTAGCTATATTTTTATACCAAAATCAGATAGGCAAAAACATTGACTTAGCCTAGGCCCCAGTTGGCAGCAATGCTGTAATTTCCCATCACACTGAAAAAGTCATTAAGGCTGAGAGCTTTCTGCTACAGAAAGACAAGGGAAGATACTCAGAACTCAGAAGTGTGGGAGAAACTAAGACACAAGCCTTTACATCATCTTCTAATTGTCACTTCTTATGTGGTGTTATATGTGCCCTGGGCAGAGGAATCTCTTGAATCAATAACAGGAAGGTTTTAGATAATACACGAACTCTGTACTAGGGACAGTCCTGCCTACCTCAGACTCTACAAGTAACAACAGATAGCCCAAAGACTTTAGATGCGTCTAACATCATTCTCTGCATGTTGTGTAGCGCTAAAATAAAGGTGATTCTAAACCATAGAACAGTCCAAAGTCCAGCATTCCCTGCAAGTGTGTACTACCATGCAAGGGAACGAAATCTTCAGACAAGCATATGGAGTATGTAAGGAAAAGCTAAAAGCCTTTGAGTGAACAAGACATGCGTTTATGTGTCTCAACTTTTTCCTTTTGCAATATCATTAACTTCTCTCCCAGTTGCCCAGTGTTGCAACACCTCCTTCCTTGTTCTTGTATCACATCTGCTCTGGGAACAGGAATTTCCTTCCATCTTGGTTTTGCAGATTTGCACTATATCAAAGGACATTGGCACCATTTCCTTGTATGTGATCTCTCGTTTGATATAATCACTACTGAGGAATTATTGATGGCTAAGGTATGGATATGCACATGAAGTAAGCTGAAAGCTTGGGGTTTTTGCTCCAAACTGAATTCCAGGTATGTCAGGAATCTGATATCATTTGTCTTTTTGTGAGCATTGCTTAAACGATCTGTCTACAATTTGTCAGTCCCCCCCCCCCTCTTGCCAGAGATACCTATCTTGTGAAAGCCTTGTCATTTAGTATATTTTTCTGGTAATTTTCCCCTTGGAAGATCATTTTGTATTAAGATTTATATTTTTAGCACAGAAGTATATGTGACTAAGCTAAAACATTTATATGGAGGTTAAAATATGAATGTGTGCTTGCTGAGTAATATCAGAGATCTTCATAAAAAGTATATAAGAAAACTATGACATCTGTAAAAATAATGAGGGAAATTAAAGAAAAAATTATTTAACTTTAATATCAGGATACTATTGCTGTAGTTTAGGCAGAGCTCGTAAAAGTCTGTGTAATATTCTCTATTTTATTGAAGGCAGTCATTTATGTATTAGTATGTTTTCACAGTATGAACAGAGTACCCAGCCTTCCAAAGCCAGTGACTACAAGCGAGATCACTGATGCCCTTGTTTCTATGGCACCATGTCTTACCTCCCCATCTACCTGGCTGTGAATTTGCTTGCGCCAGCTTCTTCATTTCCCTTTCCTGCTGATATCTCTCCCCTTTATTTCTTGGAATCCCATGATACTTTCAATGAATGAAGATAATTCAATTCCTTGTCATTCTTTCTCCCTCTCCTGGTTGCAGCCCTGTGAGAGAGACATGCTGTGTACGGCCACTGTCACATATGACCAGCCATGAACCGGTAGCCTCTGATCTGATACACATGAGATGATAGAGGAACCACTTTGTCGTGGTTTGAAAAAAAAATGGCCCCAAAAGGGAGGGCCACTATTAGGAGGAGTGACCTTGTTAAAGGAAGTGTGTCACTGTGGGGATAAGGCTTTGATGGTTCTTCTGCTCAAGCAACTCTCAATGTGACTATCAGTCATCTTCCTGTTGCCTCTGATCAAGATGTAAGGACTCTCAGATCCAGCCCATGTCTGCCTGCACACTGCCATGCTCCCTGCCATGATGATAATGAACTGAACCTCAGAACTGTAAGCAAGCCATACCAATTAAATGTTTTCTTTATAAGAGTTGCCATGGCCATGACGTCTCTTCACAGCAATGAGAACCCTAACTAAGAAACACTTTCGTCTCCCATTTCTTGTCATATTCTGCCACATGGACCCTAAAGGTCCTAATATCATGGAAGGTTTTAGTGTTTAGTTTTTTGTCAGAACATAGGTACTTTATCATTTTACTGTAAGTTATCTCACTATTTGGACTAAAACCCAAACCATTATAAAAGTGACAGAGGAAAGAAAGATGCAGACCCTGAAAACGTTCTTCACATCCATATTGTACTGGCCAGGTCAAGCCTTAACAAAATATCAGAGATGTGCAGCTTAAGCAAGAGAAATGTATTTCCTCATACTTGTCAAGATTTGCAGTGTGAAATCAGAGCCCAGCAGTTTTGTGTTCCTGAAAGAGGACTCTCTTCTAACTTGGAGATGGTGATTTCTTACTGTCTTCACATAGGCATGGTGAATGAGAGAATCTCTATTCTCCTTTTATTGGTATTAGTGACCTGGTGTCGTGGAATTTTTCTGATCTCCTTCAAGGAAATTTCTACAGATATCCTGCTAAGATGATATGCTTGCAATGGAAATTGTAGCTCTGGACATTTTACTCCCTCATGCTGATGTCACTCTCTTTCCATGTGGTGATGTGTCTCAAGCTGAGTGGATGGAAAATCCCAGTCTGTTTCCTAGTATGGAGAGAAAGCATCCATCATGGGCCTCTTTCTGTCCTTCAAGACTGCTCAGAACATTAACAACTATCTCACTGATGAAGAACACCAAAAAGTCTTCGTTATCTAGCTAAAGGGCAGGAGGGAGTGGGTAGAAGGTAGGCAGTGGTTTGGGCAGATGATTGCCTTGGATTCTCTGTGATTCAGCATAGAGTGAACAGGAAATACCTCAAGTGCTGGTTTTTGCTGGGGAAAGAACAAGCTGATAGAGGCCCAAGAGTCTTGTCTGAGCTAATTAGTTCAAGACCAGTTTATAAAGACTTGGAGGGACACCTCCTTGGTCCAGGACACAAACACTTGAACAGAACCTATGAAGAGAAAGAGCTAGGCAAAAATGCTCCACAGATAGGCCAACAAACTAACCCTCATGAAGTGGGGTTACCTAACTTGCTAGACAGAAACTGGACATAATTTTTCATTAAGATTCTCAGTCAAGTCACTAGAACAATTTTAATGGAGACATAGAATAAGCTATGTGTAAATACAGGTATTGTGGTACATCCTTGTATTTCAAGTTCATTTGGAAACCAAGATGGGATGAGTCCTGAAGCACGGGGGTCACACTCTTCCATATGAAAAATCAATCTATGTATCCCTTAGACAGATGAAAGGATAAGACATTGTGGGTGAATCATATGTAGAACAAAATGCAGCTTTAGAATTCTTCCACATGCAAAACATGGACAAACTCTGAGAATGTTAACCTGAGTAAAACTGGTGACTCACAGGAGGTCAAATACTACACAGTGCGATACCCTATTCACAGCATGAAAGTAGAATGATGCTGGAGAGAAAAAGTCGGAGTTAGTAGTCAGTGGGCATAACAAGTCCCAAGCTGGGTGAATAAGCTCTAACCGTCTACTGTGTAACAGAGCTCTGATCATCCACAGTCATTTCTTGCCGCTTGAGAAATTGGTAGAATCTAGATTTCAAGTTTCATGTGCTTAATACAGTTAGAAGAGGGGGGTGGGAGTAGAATTTGAATGTACTTTCACTTCTTAAGCATGATTTAATTTTTCAATTTGGAACATTTTCTTAAACTTATTCATGTGCATGGGTAACAATGACCCATTACAATTTGTAAATATATTACAGAGAAATCTTTGTCCTGGATGCTTGAGAAAATAGACTGTTTGTACCCTGTGTCCCCTTCAGGGCTACTTTCTGTTTACAAAAAGGGATGGGGGGGGTCAGTCTAATCACTCCTGTTTTCCTAGTCAGACAATCAGATTACCTGGAGGATTGCATGCCATTTCCCAGGGGAGAGAACAGCTACTGGAATTAGCCATTGAGGCTGTAGAGCAGCTCACTCAGTTTCTCCCCCAGATTTAGGAGAATTGAGGAATGAAAAGGAGCATTATAGGCAATGAAAATATAGGCAAACATTGAGGACCTCAGGGGACTTAGCCATGGAAAGGAAAAGAAGAAAATATCATCCTTTCATTGCCTTGCTTTTGAAATTTCCTGTCCCTCTTTTATATTATTTTGTTGTTGTTCATGATGACAGAAGGAGCAGAGCAGTGTCTTTGGAACACTGTAGATGGGTGATGGATGGGTGATGTCATGATTGTGGGGCAGCAACATGTCATGCTGTGTTCTTAGCTCCCATTGGGATGTGGAAGGAGCATACGTGAGGATAGAGGCACAATATCCCTTTGCACTGTGTCTTTGGAGAAAACATGACATAGAAAATAGTGGAATCAGACACGATTAGTTAAAAGAAGAAATGTAAATAAAAGTAGATTAAGGCGGGGCTTGGACATGAGTGAGATGACTCGCTCACCAAAACCATAAAAGAAAAAAAAACCTGTTGCTACGTTTTCTATTTTCTTGGTCATTTTCGTGAGATGATTTCTTCCCTTTAGTTAGAAGTTTAACCACAGAATGAAATAGTTAACAAATATATGATTACTTTAATTAAATAATTATAGACCTATAATTTAATATTTCATTTTATTTTCCAGGACAACATTGTAACTTCTTGAAATCACCTGAATTAATTGTAAAATTTTTCCTCGATTAGCAAAGGGTGACTCAGAAACACTCCCATGCATTAAGTAGAATTATCATGCAAGCATATCTTTTGTGAGGACACCATGTTTCAAAATTACCAGTATCAAAGTTAGCACCATGTAGTTTATCCACATGAGTGATAACCGTAGGTATCTAAGATGTATTCGTATGCACTGAACCATAGATATAATATAAAATGTGGACATGCATAGAGCCATATGTATAATATAAAGTGTATTCACTTGCACTATAAAAGAGATGCACTATAAAGGAGAATAAGGAAGCACAGACACACAGCAATAGAGAGACAGAGACATAGAGAGACAGAGAAAAACCTTTTTATACAATAGCCTTTAGGTAAAAGAATCTGGGTTAGCCATAAATTCTATATAATATTTGCAATTTTCCAATTCCTTAAAAGGAAAACATAAAGATTCTTAAGAGAAAGAAACTTATTTCAAAACCTGTCTTTCTGAATTCTTCCGTGTTGAGTAAATTAGAAACCCAGACATGCCCAGAAATCTCAATGGCAATGTGCATTCAAGATCTGTGAGGAATGGTTTTCTGGTGTGTTTTCTTTCCTATTTTACACTGAGCAGAGGCTTTGCCTAGAGGGTGAGAAATACCTGCAATTTCTGTTCATTTCGCAGTCAAGGCTGTGTAAGATGATGGATAAGGTGTGTGTTGCAGTCTCACCAGCTGCCCTTGAAAACGCAAGCAAATAGGTGATATCACATTTCATGACTTGACCCTGATGAGGCATGGCTCTTATAATGGGAAGAGGAATGCCTGCCAGTAAGACCAAAGAGCTTTGAACACATCCCTTTAAGGCAGGGTGACAAATTATCCGTTGATTTAATCTCAAAGAAGGAGATGGAGAAATAATATAGGAGGGGACTTGATTTCCTATGAAGCTTTTTGGAAAGGCTGGATCCTCAGAGTTTTGACAGGGCACATGCACAGTTGTGTGTATGGCTTGATGCTGGCAGTGACAGCTAATTGAAAACACTCAAAGGATTACTGGATCCATAAAATTCTGTAGGCAGGAGAGAAGAAAATGAGAAGACTATAAAGTGGAGGCTTCCTATTCCTGTCACTGCACTAGGCCTTCTGACTGAGGACTATACAGACGTGTGGTGTTCTGAGTTTGGCCCTGGTATGAGACGTAGTTAGACACAGTGGGATGAATGCAGAAGCTAGGCAGCTCAGCTTCCTTCCTTTCTTGTGTGAACATGTACAAACTATTTTATCTATCTTTTTTTATTTTTCTCACTCACAAAATAAAGACAATGAAAACTTCGTTGGTTTTTTTAAAAATATTAAATGAATAAATACTGCTCTCTTGAGCATTTTTCTCTAGAAAATAGCTCTCCACAAATGCTAATTGTTACGGATGAAAATTTCCTTATGTGAAGACTATTAGCTGAGTGTTAAAGCGATTTATACTTATTAGATGAATGTTGGATTTTAGAAGACAAATAGACCAAAATTACCTTTCCATATTTTATAATTTATTCTTCACAGTCACTTTTCTAAACACTTTATCTCTATCATGCCACCTACTCCTCTAATCAATCGTATAAACTAGATATAGTTTTCATGTGCATTTTCACAGGGAGAAAAATTACTTTCCATCAGTTTACCCTGTGAAACCCATATTCTAGAGATGCGGCATAATATAATTCTATATATTATATGTCATTCTTCTTCCAAATGCCTTTCTGTATGTGAAATACAAATAGAGGCTAGAATTATATTGTACCATGGCTCAAGGGAACAATGTACTGCTGACCCCTGCTCTTTTATACCACAAAGTAAATATAGTATTGATTTGTGACACCCATCTGTCAGATTTCACTGTTCTTAAAATCTGTGTCCTGTATAATGCTGGCCCCGAGAACAGCTTTCTCCATTGAATTCTGTTCTTATCCCTCTGTGTACATATCCCATGGGGCTCTTACCAAGTTTGCCTCTTCACCTGCCAGCTGTAGTTCTGCAACAGGCGTTGTTTGAGGTATGGTGCCTCCGTGGGAAGCAGGGTAACAGAATTCCACCCTTATGCAACCTTAAGTCTTTGGGGCAAAGAAGCACACTGCATAATAATCCCATATGCACACAGATCACTTCCAAACAGTAGCAGGTTTTATAAGGAGGATCACAGAGCAGTTGCTGCATGATGTACCTGCAGACTGAGTTGCAGACAGTTCTCTAAACTGTGACTCCAGAGGGAAGGAAAAGTTGTAGTTCTTTTCATTGTAAGAATGAAGAGTAAAGTAACAGAAGGGAGGGTGTGAGGAAGGGAGAGGAAGACGGAATGGGAGAACTCTCAGAGGTTCAAAGAGAGGAAATCAAATACTTTTAGAAGTAATCCCAGTATCGCCAATGTTTTCATTATCTTGCATAATTTTGAAAGGGCTTTTCAGATGTAATACCTCCGGGTTTCATAGATTTTAGCCATTCTATCTTCAAATGATTTTTTTCTAGTGATAGAATTTTAATTTTTAATAAATAAAATTGTATAATCAATTTTTTTAGAAAAAAAAATCCTCCTTCCCTCTGCCCTTCCCTCCTTCCATTCTCATTTTCCTCATTCCTGCCTCACTGCATCTATTTGCATCTCTTGTAACACACTATAAAATGCCAGGCATTATCTTCATATTTGTTTCTGAGATGAGCATATATTCATGGTGGTTTATGTTTGGTTTTTTTCCTCACTTATCATGGTAAGTGTTAGGTTTTCAGAAAAGTGAATTTTGTCAAGGAAGTGACTGAGAGACTAGAGAGATGTCTGAACGGTTAGGAGCACCTGTGGTCATTACTCAGTGGATAACTAAATTAGATCATTGATGGTATGCTTGAACCAACTCAAAAGTCAACTGTTAATTATTTGGGAGCTTTGTAAGACAGTTATCAAAAACAACCATTATTTTTAAATTAAAATACATAAATCGAATATTAATTAAAAATGAAGAAGGAGGGCTGGAGAGATAGCTCAGCGGTTAAGAGCACTGACTGCTCTTCCAGAGGTCCTGAGTTCAATTCCCAGCCACCACATGGTGGCTCACAGCCATCTCTAGTAAGATTTGGTGCCCTCTTCTGGCCAGCAAGCATACATACATACAGAACATTGTATATATAATAAATAAATAAATCTTTTTAAAAAATGAAGAAGGAAAGCAAAGTTCTCTCCCCGCTTCAAAACTAGCACTTAGTGCACAGGACCCAGGTTCAGTTCTCAGCACCCACAAAGCAGCTAATATACATCTGTAATTGCAGTCAAGGTGTAGGATGCCCTCTGCTGGCATTCACAGGGACTGCACACATGCAGGGCAGGTACCTGCAGGCACGACACTTGTACATGTAAACTAAAAATAAAACTTTTCTTAACTCTAGAGACTGAGACCGAAATAATTGCCTGGGAATAGTTGTTAGAGAATATACATTTAAAGAGATATTGAAGCATTGGAATGCAGCAGATAAAACGCTTAACACAAAAACTATTGGAACCCTAACTGACCTGATGAAACTCTTTGGCAAGATATGCAGAGAAGGCAGGCTTGCAGCCATGGAAGAAAACAAGATACAACTAGAGACACAGTTTTCAGGAGTCATCATATGCTTGTAATTTAAAAGATAAGGAAGAGCAATTCTAAAAGCAGGCCTCCGTGGGACACCTGGGGCAGTTTCCTCTTGTATTTGATATGTTTCTCTTGAAGCTGGGGTGAGTCCTTCAGTCTTCATAGCTTAGTCATGCCCCTCTGCCTACTGTGAATCTTTTCAGTCTGTGCACTTGGGTCTGTCAGCATAGGAAATGTTTACACATTTCTGCAATCATTATACTTTTTGTTTACCTGTGTTCTTTCTGTTTCCAGGGATATTAGTTGGAGCATAAGATGAACACCCTTTAATGTATTTTACCTTTCCCATCACATTTTGTTTCTCTCTTTTAAAAGTTCTATGTTTTAGAAAGCTTCACTGGTTCTATACCAATCCTTCCACTTAATATTTTGTTTTCAATATCCTACTTGTAGTCATTTGCTCCTTCCTGTTCTAGGATTGGTGCACTGTTAGGACATCTTGTTTCTGTTTTAATAAGCAATATTTTAACTTTCTTATAAAGTAATCATTAGAAGGATATAAAACCATATATATATATATCTATCTTCTAATCTCTAAGTTACCTGTGGTTCATCTAGTATTGCCTTATCTTGTTCATGGTCTTCAGGCTGTCTATTCCTTTTCTCTCTCTCTTTTTCATTGATTTTTATTGAGCTCTATATTTTTCTCTGCTCCCCTCCCTGCCACTCCCCCTTTTAACCCTCCCCCAAAGTCCCCGTGCTCCCAATTTACTCGGGAGATCTTGTCTTTTTCTACTCTACATGGGAAGTAGAAATGGGCTGTCTATTCTTAGGATTATCCTTTTCAGTTATATCATGAGGCACACTTTTTCTATTCAAGTTTAAGGATAAAAAGAACTAGGACTCTGTTGTGCAATTTGCTTTATAGTGATGTGAACTGACTATTAGACTAGTGAATTTCTATTTTGGAATATTTCTTTATGGAGCTACTATTGCTTTCTGTATTTATTTATTTTTGGTGATGTTTTGGTTTTAATAAAACATTCTCAAATGTTTCCCATTGGCAGGAGACCTAAATCTCTTCTGCATATAGAGAGTTGTACATTTTAATGCTTAATGTTAGATCACCATCTCCTGATACCTCATCTTTCTGACCTGTTTATACTTGGTGGTTCACACTCCTAAGCCTATCTGGTTGTGTAGGGTTATCTCCCTTCCCCTCCCCTCCCATTCATTCTGACATTCCCTTTTCTCTGTTTTACTCTCCTTCCTTACCTCTTCTCCCCATCATCTCTTTTTCCCTTCCTTCTCATTCCCTTCCCTCCAACATCCCTTCCCTCTCCTCTCTCCAATCTTCTCATCACTCCATCCAGGTGTGATGAGAACTCTCTGGTTTTTTTGTATATCTAGTGAAGCTTTATGTTTTGTGAGGACTCTCTTCAAGCTCCTTCCTATTTACCATAGCTTTGCACTGATACCCCAATATTCAGTAGTACATGAAATGGAAGATGAATAAATACATATTAATAGATTAGCTGAGAGAGTAGAAATCATTCTAGGTGTTTCACACAGGTTAGGATCATGTGACAAAGGGTGTGAAAAATCAAGCAATCACAAGATCTTGGAGTTGGATGATCAGGGAAGCTGCAATTACTAACTCAAAGGTATTTTGGAGCCTTTTAAGAAACATTACTGGTTTTTGAACATATACTACAGTTCCCAATTTTGTGTTTCTGTGGGTTTAGTTTGTGTGTGTGCTTCTCATATGTTTTCTTTGTTTGCTTTTTTTTAAGAAAGAGAGGGGGGAGCTTGGAGTTGGAAGGGTGGGGAAGTGGAGAGAATCAGAGATGATGTACGGGAAACTGTGATAAGAATAAATGATGTAAAAAATATTTTCAATAAAAAGGAAAACAAAAAGAGCAAAGATTATAAACACTGTAATTTGTAGTTGCTCAAAAAACAAAATGAGGCAATTATCAGTAAAATCACAAGTATTTCACACTTTTGGCCAATACTGTATCTACAATTACAGTGCACCAGAGAATAACCTTTTGTTGTTGTTAGTTTGCTTTTTAAGACTAGGTCTCAGTATGTAGGAGGGAATGGCTTGTTTGTCTCGGCCACCCAGAATCGACATAATCACACAGAAACTGTATTAATTAAATCGCTGCTTGGCCCATTAGCTCTAGCTTCTTATTGGCTAACTCTTAAATCTTAATTTAACCCATCTCTATTAATTTGTATTTCACCACGAGGTCGTGGCCTACTAGCAAAGTTTCAGCACATCAATTTCTGGCGGCAGATCCATGGAATCCCTCTCACTCCACCCTTCCTTCTCCCAGCATTCAGTCCAGCCCTCCCTGACTACCCAAGTTCTGCCCTATCAACAGACCAAGGCAGTTTCTTTATTCATTAATGGTAATCATAGCACACAGAGGGGACTCCTACATCATCAGTATCTGAATCAAGTTGATCTAGAACTCCTCATCCTGAGTCTCAGCTTCCCAACTGTTGAGATTATATATATGCACTAACGCATCTGGCCAAGAAGTCACATTTACATCGATAACCTACATGTCAATGTCAAACGGGCAGAACTTCCCCTTTCATTGAACTTTGGAGTTTCCTGCAGAAGCCAGAGCTAAACATTAGTATAGGTAACACCTGTCTATGAAATAAGAGAATTTTCAGCATAAGGGATGAGTTCATGTAACTATCCAGGCTTCTAGAACAAGTAACTTTGATTTTTTTAAAACTTTGTAAAATTAGACCAAAAATTTCTTATATTGTGTTATCCTATTTGATCTATTTTATAGATGATGGTGACATTTCATTTTTTTATTTAGAATGTTATGGAGAAATAAGAGACTGCCAGTATGAGCTGTCTTTTGACTGTATTTTAACGGTAAACTTGCGCATTATCGTGGGGCGTTGTGACTTTTACAATCTCCTTTTCATCAGCTCTCGCTTAACTTTATTTCATAAAAGCACTCCTTACAGAAACGCTTCCAGCAGCTTTTAGATTTATTTCATCTCCTCTTCCCCAGGAGACAAGTTAAGAGCATAGATCACAAGTTCTGAGGATATTACTTTCATTTATATCTTTATAAATTTAGATAGACAATTTTATAACAACAGTTCTAAAAATCCAAAACAAAAGGAGTCGCATGTGTAAGGCATAAACAACCCTTATGGGGATATTATTATTTAACTCTGAAGGCATTATTTCTTTCCTTTTTCATTATTTTCGTTTGAAAGACTGCTTTCAAAATAACAGTTTCTTACCACAATGCAAAGCCAGCAGATAAAACACAGAGTAGCTAGAGTTGAGATTTATGGTAAGATACTTTAGGTCCTTCTCAGGGTTTTGATGACTTCACAGGGAGGACAAATAAGCCCAACTCCAGATTATCAGTCCATTCATTACAGATTCTGGGTGTATGAGAAGTCCATCTTTGGATCTCATATCTACAACAACAACATGATGTAACAGTAGATATTGGAGAGTCTTGTTAAGGCTCTTCCAAAGATTGAGCCACAATTACACCAACAGTAGCTGAATACTAGAGATAGAAATCTGGTATTATATTTATATAAATTAATCATTTAGCTCAGTATCTGAACACTGTGGAACTCCCAGTAGCAAGAAGCCATCCTGGAAATACAAAATCAGAGTAAGGTGATATTCCTACAATATGGGAGCAGGGCTTAGCAGGGCAGGAGTTGGTTAAAGTGTGGACACTAGAGGAGGCACTGAGGAAGGATGAGGGGAGTGAGGGGGAATCTTAATACAAGAGGGATATCTATGCAGATGTCACTTTGTAGTGACTGAGTGCATGTTTTTGGCCAGTGGTTCTCAACCTTCCTAATACGGTAACACTTTAATACAGTTCCTCAGGTTGTATTAAATTATTTTCATTAATGTATCATAACTGTAATTTTGCTACTGTTATGATTTGTAATATAAATGTCTGTGTTTTCAGATAGTTTTAGGTGACCTCTGTAAAAAGGTTATTTAACCCTCAAAGGGGTAGCAGCCAGGGCTTGAGAACTACTACTTTAGCTTCTATTTCCAAATACTTTCAGTGTATCTCTGTGTTGCTGTATATCTATAGGTGAAGATGGGCACAACTCAGTATTTGGACTTTGGAATTTTTATACATATTTGCTGCTGGTTTCCTGTCTGCATGCCACAGGACATTTTTCCTGCTCATGTTGGCTTAGTGTTTCTTTGACTCTCATTATCCAAATGTCTCCAAATTTCCAAATTCTGCTGTGCAGAGTCTTGAGTTTGTCACATGCAAGTTGGCATTCAATTACACACCTAAGTTACAGAGGAACTCCACACTTTTCCTCCGCCTTAATATATGAGTTAAATGCCAACTCTAAAACTTTCTTATATGTGAGAAAAAATTTTCAGTAGTTGGGGTTGTTAAATATTGGAATAGCTTTTCTAGTAAGATATTAAATGTTCCATCAGAAGACATCTTCAGTTAGATAACTGCTTATCTTAAAAAAATCTAATGTAGTGAAACTTGGAAATGGAAAAATTTAATAACATCAAGCTAGAGATGGTGTGTGTGTGTGTGTGTGTGTGTGTGTGTGTGTGTTCACACAGTTAATACACATGTATTAGTTTGGATGTACAGAATTGTGATTATCTAAGAAACTGTCTCCAGAATATCAAACCTCATAAATGGTAAAATGGATACTTTATTTAAAACATGGAAGAAACTCGGGACCAGAAAAGTAAGACTGGTTGTCCAACATCTATAATAACTTGGGCCACTTACAGTCTTTTAAAAATATTTGTATAGTGATATTTTAAATGGCATGGAGTCAAGGATCAAGCAGAATGAAAATGACCATTTAGTGCTCACTTGTAGTCTCTGCCTGACAAACCTACTCTGTCCCTTACGTGTTCATTGGCAAGCGAGGTCTACTGAGGAGGAACACACTCTTCACCATGGGAGGGGGTACTTTGGGACAGGTTGACTTGCAGCGTGTTTATTTCTTTTACTTCTCCTTCACGTTATCAAAGACACCTGAAGAGTCTGGGCCAAAAACAAACAAACAAACAAACAAACAAACATTCAATGCTTGGAGTTTGGCCCTTCTAGTTTCCAGCACAGTCCACTAGTTGCTATTAGAGATAATGTCAATATAGAGCAGTTTTTTTTCTGAGTTTGAACTGAAATAGAAAATGCTGCAAAGAGTTTCCTCAAGGGAGACCTAATGTCTTCTGTGCAATAAAGAAAGCAGCCGGTTTTCCAGAACCGGGAATGTTAGCTATGTAAGCTGAAATTTTTTCTGAGCCTTTTTGCTGTGATCCTTATGGAGTCTTCTGCTCAGATGAAATAAAAGGCAGTGAGCAGGTACAGCACATGTCTGGTCTTCTCATCCTGTTAGGAAAACAGATGCACCCCCAACTTCAGACTGCTTCTTTTCCTTGTTGCTCATTTATTCTGTCACTCTCCCTCTATTCCTCATTCCCCCTTTCTTTCTTTCTTCTCTCTTTCTTTCCTTCCAGGCCCTTGCCTCTCCTTTAACCTTCAACCCTGTGTTATTGTTGCGGTTGTTATTTACATCTTTAACTTTTCTTTCTTTGACCATTTCGTTGCCTAAGTGATTTTTACATGTTTGTATTAGCACCTGACCCTGCTTCCCCACCCCGAGGGGTAGAGGCAGATTAAAGAAGGTTAAGAACACCGCCTCTCTGCTTCAGACACCTTGCTTTGAATACTGGCTCAGCCTCTTACTAACTGGGGCATCCTGGGCAAGCCACTGAACTTGACTATGTTAGAACTTTCTCATCTACTAGGTAATATTTTACATTGATTAGTTACCGTAGCAACAAAGTGAGATACTACATAAGAGTGCTTAGATAAGGAAGCATTTTTTCTAATACACACTCGAAAATGCACCACACACACACGTGCACACACACACACACACACATGCATTTCACATTAATGTTTATGTCAGGGTATACATTTCCTATTGGAGCCTTCCTCTATAATGTTAAGTGTGCAACTTAAATATTTAGTGCTAATAAATAGAAGAGTCAGTTGTTTGGAACAAATTTTTATAATTATTTATGATTCTCTTTAAAGAAATTTATGAGGAAATCAACCACAGAGAGTGCATAATCCTTTAAAAAAATTGGTCAGCTCAACTCCCTCTTACTTCTGTGAGCCCAGGCTCCTGTGTAAGCTTGTCATTTTTGCTGGGAGTCTGGAGACTTAATGAGGCAGGAGACAGAAGGAAAGTGCCTGTGTGCCAACAGAGACTTCATTTGTCAACAAATGAGGATTGTGTGTGTGTGTGTGTTCATATTATTATTTTTCTTTACATAATTAATTGACTTTAGCAAATAGTCACAATTTACTATTTATGATGCAGTATACTCAAACAAGATAAATCAAAAGACCTATAGTCTGGCCCCAGCCCTCTAGAAACTACCAGTGCCCACCTGCTAAGCTGTGTGCAGTGTGGAGCAGGTGGCTGTGCTCATTGCTGCCATTGATCTTCATGATGAAACGTCTTGGAATTTTTGTTAATAACTTCACAGCTGTTATTGTCCTTTATTATTGTTCTGTTGTTTCTTGCTGTCTGTGAAAGGCGCATCTGTCTGGACACTTTATGATCAGAAATAAACTTCAGAAGTTTCTGGGTGATCTGGTAGACAGTCACACTGATTGCTTCTCTTGTGATGCTTTTTTTTTTTTTTTGTAAGTTTGTTTCTTCTAGGCAGAAACAGCTAGGTAAGAGAAAGTCACCCTGTGAAGAACAGCCTGCCTATTTCTGGACAACATATAAAATGAAGTCATACAGGCATTCTTTAGCTTGTAATTAAACCACTTTCAAAGTCTCCATTAAAACCAAAATGATCTCTTGTTGGCTGAAATAATTCTCTTTCCTTTGCTTTATATACGACATGTCCGAGAAAGACAGAACAGAGCAAGTCTTTGTTTTTTGTTGTTGTTGTTGTTGTTTTTTCACCAAGGAAAATTGGAGAGTCGAGATGGAAGTACTGTGAAGGGGCCACAGAACCTTGATGACAGCTGTAAAGGCACAGAAATCAGCCCAGTCACATGAATATTGACAGCGATTTGACTGGTGATCTATGATGAATTCCCATGTTTGTAGAGCAAACTGTCCCAGAGGTTTTGGGAGTCATTACTTCTCCAAATAAAATTGGGGACAGTTCATAACTTTATGGTGAGTGTGTCTGTGGGAGCTAGCCACAGTGTGGATACATTCTGAAACCCCAGCTACTTCATGAACCCATGAGGCTCTTGTATCTTTAAATTTTAGTCAGCTGATATAATTTAAATATTCTTTTGATATGGAGCCGAGTTTTTTTTTTCTTCACAGAGTTATAAAAGAGTTCCATTTTATCTAATTATTAAACTTTTAAGGAAAGCAAGCTCATGTCAAGCTGGTAATGTGCCAACATACACCATAAGCAGAGATATTGCTTCCTTTGTGGTGAGTTATAAGTCATTGTTTTAGAAAATTCCAAAGGGAGTTTTGTTCAGAAGCTAATATAACTTTGGCTTGCGGCCGACAGAGACCAGAGAGATAAATGCATCTAGTGTACTTGGTACTTGTAGAATTGAAAGTCTTTCATCTTGAGAAATAAAGTTGGGAATATTGAAAGGGGAATGTCTCCAGTTTGATAAATAAGTGGAAGGGGGATTCAAAACCTATTTATAAACAAATGATAAAAATATTTCACAATATAATCAGACTTTATTTCTATGACAAATTGTGTTCAGAATGTTAAGTGGGGAAGCTTGATCAGTCATTGTGCTGGCCCAGACTGTTTATTTGCCTTCATCCAAAAAAGAATGAAAGGAACCTAAACACAATAGCACAAGTTCCTTAAAGTGGGGGCTACAATTTAGGCACTGAGGGAAAGGCCTTACCTTGTCTTTAAACCTTTTTTTCTTTTTTCATACAATATATTTAAATCATGTTTTCGCCTCCCTAACTCTTGTCAAATCCCTACTACCTCTATCCACCCAACTTTATGTTCTTTCTACTGTTTCATAAAGGAAGGAAGGAAGGAAGAAAATTCAAAAAATAACAAACAGTACAAACCAAAAAGAAGTGGGCAGGAGGGACGAGGGACGAAGAAGAAAGTCAAATAAAACACAAAGTGTCCCCCCACACACACCCTCCAAAACACATAACAACAAGCAAACAGATTTTGTTTTGTGTTGGCCAATGACTCAGGCGCATGGGGCCTGCCCTTGCGTGTGGTTGATACACCCAGTGACACTCTATCTGGAAAACAAAACAAGACAAAACTGATTTTTCCTGTCCCAGAAGTATCAGTTTCAAACAACTCCTCTGTTAGATGTGGGACTTTGTTTCATTTCCATCTCAGTGTTAAGGTTTTTGTTTGCCTTCATCCTGTGCAGTTCTTTTATGTACTAAGCCCTTACCTTCTAGAACTAGAAGCCAACGTAAGTACAGAAATTGTAAATTGATATTTTGTTATATATTAAAGTATGAGGTTACATTAATCCAGGGCCACAGACACTTTTTATTAAAAGCACCTGGAAAAGTGGATATTGGTCAAATGATTTTTTTTTAAAAAAATCAGATAAATAGGATAAATTAATCTAGGGATCTAATGTGCAATGTATAACATAAGAACTATACTTAACAATATTATATTGTATTCAAGGATTTTGCTTGTTGGGTAAACTGTAGTTCCACTTGCAATAAGGGGATGATAGCTTTTTGAAATAAGGAATATTTTCATTTATATAACTGGAGTCTCAAATTCATTAAGAGAGTATATTTACGTATAAATTTATCTTGTAACATCATGTTGGACTCCTCAAATATACACAATGAGATTTAGTTTTAAATGAATAGGAAAATATTCAAATAACTAAAGAGGAGAAAGAATATGTATAGCGCATGAAATTGTGGCTTAAAAATCATGGCAGAGACTAAGCCCATCGCCATTGTCCTTGGCTCCTCGGTCAGCCTCCACCATCAGCCACCCTCAGAGAGTCCGATTTGGTCGCATGTTCCATCAGTACCATTCCAAGTGGACTTGGTGGTCTCCCATTAGTTCTGGATGCATATTTTGTTATGGAATAAGGCTCACAGTGAGCCCGTCCATGCTGTAGAGTTCATGTTCATTGCCATTGTCCTTGGTTTCTCAGTCCTCCTCCACCGTCAGCCACATTCAGAGAGTTCGGTTTGGTTCCCTGTTCCAACAGTCCCATTCCGACTGGACTTGGTGGTCTCCCGTTAGATCTGTTCCACCGTCTCAATGGGTAAAAGCACTCCTCGCGGTCCTGGCTTCCTTGCTCATTATCTCCCTCCTTTTGCTCCTCATCAGGACCTTGAGAGCTCAGTCTGGTGCTCCTATGTGGGGCTCTGTCATTTTCTCCATCCAATGCCAGGTGAAGGTTCTATGGTGATATGCAAGATATTCATGAGTATGACATTAGGATCTGGACATTTCTGGCACCCTCTCCTCAGCTGCCCTAGGAACTAGCTGGGCTTGGTCTCTACGACATGGACGGGCTCTGTGTGAGCCTTGTCAGTTTGGTTGCTCACCTTCCTGGGCCTGGAGGGAGTTGGGAGGACCTTGGACTCAACATAGTGTAGAGAACCCTGATGGCTCTTTGGCCTGGAGAGGGAGGGAGTAGGGGTATGGGTGGGGGGAGGGGAGGGAAGGGGGAGGAGGAGGGGAGGAGATGGCAATTTTAGTTCCTTGGGCAGCTGAGGAGAGGGAGCCTGAAAAGGCCAGTTCCTATAGCCATACTGATGAATTTCTTGCATATCACCATAGAACCTCCACCTGACGATAGATGAAGAAAATGACAGAGCCCCACCTTGGAGCACCGGACTGAGCTCCCAAGGTCCTGATGAGGAGCAGAAGGAGAGAGAACATGAGAAAGAAAGTCAGGACCGTGAGGGAACCTCCAGCTGGTGACAGATGGGGAAGGTGACTGAGCCCCACATTGGAGCACTGGACTGAGCTCCCAAGGTCCCGATGAGGAGCAGAAGGAGCGAGAACATGAGGGAGAAAGTCAGGAACGAGAGGGGTGCGTTCACTCATGGAGACGGTGGGACAGAACTAATGGGAGATCACCAACTCCAGTTGGAATGGGACTGATGGATCATGCGACCAAACCCGTCTCTCTGAGTGTGGCCAACAGCGGGGGCTGACTGAGAAGCAAAGGACAATGGCTCTGGGCTCTGATTGTTCTTCATGGACGGGCTCTGTGGGAGCCTTCTCAGCTTGGTCGATCACCTTCCTGGACCTGGAGGGAGTTGGGAGGACCTTGGTCTTAGCATAGAGTGGGGAACCCTGATGGCTCCTTGGCCTTGAGAGGGAGGGAGGGGAGGTATGGGTGGAGGGGAGGGGAGGGAAGGGGGAGAAGGAGGGGAGAGAAAGGGGAGAAGGAGGGGAGGGAGGGGGGAGGAGGAGGGAAGGAGATGGAAATTTTTAAATATAAAAAAAAAAATAAACCATGAGAAAAAATAAATAAATAAATAAATAAACTGGAAACAAAAAAAATAAATTTGTGGTTATCAAACAAAGTAAAAAAAAAAAATCATGGCAGATCAGACTATGGGAAAAATTTCCAGAATGCATTTCAAGTATGTCTTCTTAGATCCTAATCAATTTTGCTAATCTAAAACCAAAATCTTACCACTCAAAACACAAATAACTAAATATAATGAGGAGCTAAAAAACATGATGAATATGACCTTTAAGGGAAAAATGCACTTATTATTTGATGTGTCATTTTGATATATCTCAAAACTGAAACTCTACTTCAATTACTTTTTAAACAGCAAATATCATTTCTATTGACTCAAAAACATGAGACTAATAAAAAATGTAATCATCTTAAAATCTCTCAGTTGCTTTAGAAATCACTTTTAAAGTACAAAAAGCCATAATAAAGCTGATTGCCTCTGTTCCATATTTAAGGACGAGTTTGATTTCTTCAACTAAAAAGCCACATGTAAATTAATCAGGAGTCCAGTACTTTTATAACTTAATGAATTAAGTAGTTTTAGAATAATTTCTCTTTTTCTGGTCTGTAAGAACCTCTGTTAAGGCAGAGAGTGTCTCCCTCTTACTTGCCTTGAGTTTTCATTGATATGACTCAGTGACTGGCATAGAAATATGAATAGGATCAGTGACTGAGTAAGGCAATGGAGCCTGTGATTCTAAGCTAAAAAGGGTGATTTATAAATATCAGTGAGAGCTGATTATAAGTAAATGAAATAATCATTATTGAAGCTGACGCTGACCAGAACATCCGTGAACCTTTGAGTGACTGCCCAGTCCTAATGCCAACACAATAAAGACAAGGATGAGCATCCTTCTGCTTCACTGAGATCCTGTGAGGATGGTTTGGGAAAGAGCTTCAAGTGGATTTGTAGCTCTATACATTACGCGTCTCTAAAGGTGAAATTAGAGGTGTTAACCATTTTTAACGCATTACCTGTAAGTAGTCCTTGTTGATTATCCAAACTTTAAGGTTTGAAATAGCAGCCTATTATCTCTCTGCCTGAGCCATCAAATGGTGTACTCCATTTACATTTTTCCTTGACTTCATTCTGTAGTAGAAAGGCATAAAACCATGCTACCTTAATTAATAAACATGTAGTTAATTGAAACAGTGTTGGTATTCTGATCTATGGCAACCTAACACATTATGGATCATTACTGCAATCAGACATGATTATACTATTTATTATAAGATAAATATCTATGAGTGGCATTCGTTTGAGATTTTATACTTTTCTGGCCTACTTTCTGACTCCACCAAGGGCATGAATGAGATACTAAGACCATTTATGAACAGATACAATTTGACCTAAGTCAATTGTGGAACTTAAAGTGTCCAAGGCAGGCTTCATTTCACAGGATTAACTCACTCCCAGAAATAGAAGAACCAGGCCTGGAAGGACATGAAGGTAACTAGGCAACAAAGTACTTCAGCTGAGACACTGAAAAGATGGTGGTCACATTTTGGTAGAATATAAAGTTTGAATTAACTGTAAGGGTATCAAGGAAATTTGGATATTATGACTCCCTCTTGACAGTCATGGGGTTTTTCAGGAACTGGCAAATCAATTATTAGAGAAATAATCAGTGTAAAGTTAACAACATATAGCACTATTTTATCAGCCATCCTGGTTAAGTTAATGTGATTCAATCTGACGATGGCTCACATACTTTATTTTTATATTTTGATGTGTAAACTACTATATGCACAGTGGCAGAAAGAAAGAAAGCTAGAAAGAAAGGAAAAAGGAGAAAGGAAGGAAGGAAGGAAGGAAAGAAAGAAAGAAAGAAAGAAAGAAAGAAAGAAAGAAAGAAAGAAAGAAAGAAAGCAAACCTTACTCTTCAGAGTGGCTTGATCAGTGGGTTCTTACCCTGGTATGAGCTGTGTGGGTGTGCACAAGTGTGTGTGGCTCGACTTTAGAACCCTACCCACTTGGTCGTATCATCACATGCTAGTTGAAATATTTTGAGTTAAATATGTTTAATAATCTTGCAACTGATTTCCTGTGCTTATTTTTCCAGAGAATTAAGTATAAAGTCAATGCTATCTCACGCATGCATTTATTTGTGATGTTTTAATTAATAATGACAGACTATGGTTCTAATAGTCACATGAAATAGTTATTTTGAACCTAGTCAGTTATTGTTTTCTATTTAGTGGCTAACTCCCATATGCTTAAACAAGACTGTGATAAACACAACTGATTTATTCTGCTGTATAACCTACAGATTCATAGTTTGACTCGTCTGGGGACATTCAGTGGTAGAAAAGCCTGTAGTAGGAATATTAGATGGCCAAAGATTTTTTTGACCTAAGCCCTGAGCTTGATATCATATTCTTATGAGGGCATGTTATCTCAGAGTGAGTTGCAATAGTGTTGTTAGAATCAAGTAAATGAACCTGTGGCATCCCCCCAAGAGCTCACCCTGTCATTGAACATAATATGTTACCCTCTCAGTTTGGCAGCCAGGATAGTTTCGTCTTGACCTCTTCTGCATTGTTTTCGAAAGGTTATTTTAGAATTATTTTAGTTATAGTCATACTGGCTTTATATTCCATCTGTATGTGTAGATTACATTATCATTTCATATTTTAAGTCAGATGAGCTAAAACCCAATGGAAGGAATAAGGAATTCACCATCACAGGACTTGCTTCTTGGTTTTTAAGGTGACTCTCAATGTGATGTAAACACTAGCAATTTAGAAAACAAAAGAGCCAATAATCCCACTCACAGAAGAAGAAAATAAGAGATAAATATGATAACATAATAAAATACGTAATGGAGTGCCTGTGTCTGAGAGTTAACTTCAAGGCTGATCAGTATACAAAAGTATGGGCAATATTGCTGAAGGTCATTTTTCAGCTAAGAGACCTAAAGGCTTCTATCCAGAGTCCAATCAAGTGACTTACTATCCTGGGGGTATAAGTTTTACACTTAATAAATATCATTCATATTCATAGCCACAATGTGTAAAGATAGCATATTCTGGCTATTTAAATCAGGCAAACAACAGTGTAGTGAATAACATAGAATCATGATAGATAGTAGTTTGAGTCTTTGTTTTTATTACCCAATGTTGGTCCCTGACAGAAAAATGCCCATGTCCCTATCCCTAGAATCTGAATATGTAAAGTTATATGGAAACTGTAGTTCGGGTGAGCATCCACCACTTTCTAAATGAAAAAGATCTGATCACCAAAATGGCACTAATGGTAGATGGTACAAACGTTAAGAGGTAGGCCTAGTGATAGACATTTTAGGCACTGGGAATATTCCCCAGAATCAGAGTTCCAGTCAGTTTCTTTTGTTATCTCTCATTCCTTAGTCACAAGGAGAGTTGTTTATGCTTCTACCATGACACCCTGGCTGACTACAAACTCAGATGTAACAGTATGATAGAGCATTGATGGAAACCTCCAAAACTATGGACTAAAATAAACCCTTTTTCCTGTATAAGTGGATTATCTCGGGTATTTGTATAGCAGATCAAAGCTAACTAACAAAATTACAAACTGAACTAATTTAAGTATCTTTAGGTAAAGAGATTTACTTTGATTATCCAGAAAGGAGGTATCTTTCATGAGCACAGGTGGCCTTATAAAAGAGAGGCAAGAAGAGAAGGCCAAAGATGGAAATGTTACAACAGAAGACAATGTGTTGGTGTGTTTAGCCAAGGAATTCTGGGAAACTGTAGATGCCGTAGGGCAATAGGGCTGAACTCCCCTTTGAAAACTATAAAAGGAATCAATACTGTGACATCTGAGCTTTAGTCCATGGGACTAATTTAGGCGTCCAGCCTCCTGAACTCTAAGCTAATAAGTTTGTGCTGTTTCAAGTCACTGAGTTTGTTTTAAAGCAATAGGAGATAGTTTATTTCTCATCTAAAGGGCTATGTTGAGGTCTTTACCATCTACCGAAGCTGCCTTCCCTTGACAGTTTCTTGTCTTAGCATGTGTGCTCCTCTGCTCCTCTTCCTGACTTTCTACATCATTTCTTTTCTTATATCTTCTCCATGTCCAAAATTCCTGCATATCCTATGGGAGGAGGTACAGGCACAAGACTAGCTAAGAAAAAGTTTTCTAGAAAAAGAAAGAGAGTCTGGAGAAATGGGTCAGCAGTCAAAAGCTCATAATAGTCTATGAGAGGACCTGCATTCAGTTTCCAGCACCCATGTCAAGATGCTCACAACCAAAAACTCCAGTTCCAGGAGAACCGGCACTCCTTTTGGGTTCTATGGGTACCTACATTCATGCCCACAAGCACACAACTTAAAAATACTAAAAATGTTTTTAAAGAGAAAAAGAAAGTGTCTAAGATAACTTAAAACCTTGTGGTCCTTCTCTAACACGTGAAAAGGACTCTGCTCATTAAACGAGTTCTTTTTAGCTCATTTAGGAACCACATCTTAGAAATGCTTTTATTGAAAAAAAAAACACAACCAGAAGCAAATTCCATTTCTGCTCCCCACATGCCTGTGGCCAAGTTCCTCTCTGTAGACTGCTGTCACCACACTGAAGTAGAAATCACGATGAAAACTGTGATCCAGGATTGCTCTCTGGCTTTCCTAGACAACATCACAATGCTTCTTTCCAAAATGTTCCTACCAATTTTTAACAGGCTAATAACTGAATAGCTAAATTTTCACAGTATCATTAAGAGTGGGGCTTTAGGGAATTAATACTGAGGTTAACAGTGAAGGTTAATGGCCATGTCTGACATTTGGCATGTAAGATTATAGCTGTAATTGGCATCATCAAGGAAGAGTTTTCTGGTATGATAAGGATGCCCTCCAAGAGTCACTTCTCCAGAATGTCTGCTTTGAATTCCATGAGTATGAAGGTGGGAGGATAAGGTAGGTGGAAGGATAAACATACATCTTCCTTCATAGGGAACTATCAATGGTAGTTTTTGGAGTGAATGATAATTTTTCCCTGGAAATTCCCAATTCTTTAAACTAAAAGAGATCATCTATGAGATAAATAAGAAATGAAATGCTGAGGAATTTTACGTAATGTTTCTCATCCTACAGCTAAAATTAGAGCAGACTTTATTATTAAATAGCTATTATAATGATGAAAAGGAATAGAATATAGAATAGAAATATAGATTCAGATTTACTAGAATGATTATTGCAAGGCACTTTTCCTTACCTCTCTATAACTGAACTACCTGTTGAATTGTCTACTCATTCTAAGGAGGGGGTCTTCTCCCCATTGTTAATACTTTCTAGAAATGTCCTTAGACACCTACCCAGAGGCATGTCTGTTAGTTGATTCTAGATTCCATCTAGTTGACCATAAGTATTAACCATCACTATCTGGAAATGGATTTTAATCATGGGTGGCTTTTCAGGAGAGCAAATTGCTAATGAAAAGATAATTTGTTTGATGCTGATAGCCATAATCTGACCACTGGTATGGGAGGTCCTTCCATCTATGTGTTGCTTTTATTGATTAATGAATAAAGAAACTGCTTTGTACTTATAGCAGGGAAGAACTTAGGTAGGCAGAGAAGATGGAACTGAATGCTGGGAGGAAGAAGGCAGAGTCAGAGAGATGCCATGGAGCTGCCAGAGTCAGACATGCCGAATCTTTGCAAGTAAGCTGCTGCCACATGGCGATATACAGATTAATAGAAATGGGTTAAATTAATATAAGAGTTAGCCAATAAGAAGCTAGAGTTAATGGTCCACGCAGTATTTTAATTAATATCGTTTCTGTGTGGTTATTTTGGTTCTGGGTGGCAGAGACAGACAAGCAGCCTCCTCCTACAGACCACATTGTTTTTTTGATTTGAAGACTACATTATTTTATTTTTATGCATTCTTTAGTTTTAAGCTAAATTATATTTTTTGAGTTCATAGTTTCATATATGTGTATCCATGTTACTGTGATCTTTTTATTTAAGAGCTATGAAGCTCCTAAGTCCCCATATTTATATTTGTTTTTAACTGATGCCCAGAACAGACATTGAGGGGACACCAAATAATATTTAAAACATAAATATGTAGTGTTTAAATGAGTCTAACACATTTATTTCAATTATTTTATTTTTGGTTAAAATCTTTCAAAACTCTTCCTTCTGACTTTTTGAAGTGTGAAGTACATAGATCTTATATACAGCCACAACACTACAGTAGCATTTTGGTGTGACTTGCTCAAATTTAATTGCAGCTTAGATCAATTCAATATTCCCCCTCTCTCACCATCCATCTGGTAATCACTATTTGTAATTTCCACAAGATCAATGTTTTTAGATTGAAAGTATAAGTTATGTTTATGAAGTACTTGATTTTCTTGGCTAAATTCATTTTATGTAATGATCTCCAATTATACTCATGTTGTCATAAGTAATAGGATTTGGGTTTCTATTTAATGACTAAATAGTATCCTGTGGTGTACATATGCCAAGATTTTTAATAAATCCATCAACCCATAGACAATTAAGTTGTCTCCATTTCTTGGCTACCATGAACAGTGCTGAGACCAACAAAGGGGTGCTGATGTTTTTACATACTGATTTCAATTTTCTTGGTAATGCACATAGCAGGAGAAATGCAAGATGGTGTGAATTCTGCTTTTACATCAAATATTTGCTCATATCAGGGCTGAAGCAATGGCTCATATGGTAAGATTCTTACTGTACAAGCATGAGAATGTGAGTTTGTATGCACAGAATTCATATAAAGGTCTGGGCACAGTGGTGAAGGCATGTAACACTCATTGTGGGCATGGGTAATAGTGACAGATCCTTGAAGTTCATTGTCAAGCAAGTCTTTTAAGTTGGTGGGCTTCAGATTCAGTGACAAAAAGAAAAAGAGAAAAGAATATATCGAGGTGGAGAGTCGTTGAGGAAAGGCAGCTGATACCAGCATCTGCCCTCTATAGATGCACATATGGACCCACACCAACACAGACACACACCCCTCCATACACACACAGTCATGGAAAATCATGGGTTTCGTCATGACATTTTCATACACATGTGTGCATTGACTATTCTCACTCCTGGTATCCACTCTCACCCATTCCCAGATGGTCTCTTTCCATTTTTAATACTCTCACTCCCATCCCAGTATTTATTTATAGCCCCAATGGTGTGTAATGATTCCCTTTTTCACATTCCAAAAGCCCTCTTGGCATGAGTCTTCTTGATATTAGTCATTCCCATTTATTTGGTTGAGACATTGTGGTTTTGCTTTCTTTCCTAGATATTTAGCGTTGTTGATGTTTGTTTGCAAATTTACAGACCACTAATATGCCTTCTATTAAGAATCGTTTATTTAGATACATTGTCCACTTTTTAATTGGGTCATTTCTTATTTTATATATTACATTTTGAGAATTTTGTATATATTCTTGCAATCAGTGCTATTTCTCATACACACAACATATATGATATGATATTTATATATATATATCCATGTGCACATAAGTATATACATATGTATGTGTATAAACACACTTTGACATAAACATTCCATTTGTTTATGTCAAAATATATCGATATATATATACATATATATATATATATTAATGGCATATCCTTTTAAGAAAGGATTGCAATTCTTTAGTGTGTGTGATATGTTTTGGTATTTTTCCTCTTCACAACATTTCCTCTTTATCTAAAAGGATGTTGGAAAAGTAACAGTAGGGAAGCAAACAAGAAATTTTTATTGTTTTTATTGAGCTCTACATTTTTCTCTGCTTCCCTCCTTCCCTCCTCTCACCACATCTACCCTTCTCTTGAACCTCATGCTCCCAATTTACTTAGGAGATTTTTGTCTTTTTCTATTTCTTATGATCCATGTATGTCTCTCTTAAGGTCCTCTTTGTTGTCTAGGTTCTCTGGGTCTGTGGACTGTTGGCTGATTTTTCTGTGCTTTATGTCAAAACCTACTTATGAGTGAGTACATATTATATTTTATAACATGAGTGCCGGCTTTCTTGGGTTTTCTGTCCCGCCCGGTACCCCACAGCTGGCAAGCTCCAAAGTAAATCACACAGAGATCTCCATAAGTTATAAAACTGAGTGGCCCATTAGCTCAGGCTACTTATTAGCTCTTATGGCTTATATTAACCCATTGTTCTTATCTATGCTAGCCACATGGTTCTGTACCTTTCTTAGCAGGGCAGCTCATATCTTGCTTCCTCAGAGTCTGGGCAGGAGTGAGAGGAATCAACTTCCTCCTTCCCAGAATTCTTTTGTTCTCATTGCATCATTTCTACTTCCTGTCTGGTTTTCCCACCTATACTTCTTGCCTGGCCAATCAGCGTTTATTTAAAACATGATTGACAGAATACAGACAATCCTCTGGCACCAATATTTGTCTTTCTGGGTCTGGGTAACCTCACTCAATAAGGGTTTTTTTTCCAGAACCATCCATTTGCCTGAAAATTCCAAGTTGTCATTTTTCCCACTGTGTAGTATTCCATTGTGTAAATATACCATTTTTTTTATCCATTCTTCAGTTGAGAGACATCTAAGTTGTTTCTGGGTACTGGCTATGACAAACAATGCTGCTATGAACATAGTTGAGCATATGCTCATGTGGTGTGATTGAGCATCCTTTGGGTATATGCTCAAAAGTGGTATTGCTGGGTCTTGAGGTAGATTTTTTCCTAATTTTCTGCGAAATCGCCTCCAAAGTGGTTGTACAAGTTTGCACTTCCAGCAGCAATGCAGGAGTGTTCGCTTTACCCCACATCCTTTCCAGCATAAGCTATAATCAGTGTTTTTTATCTTGGTGTAAGATGGCATTTCAGAGTTGTTTTGATTTGCATTTCTCTAGTGGCTAAGGATGTTGAGCATTTCCTTATAACCATCACTTTGTAGAAAAGGCAATGACTCTTTTTTAAATGTATATTAGCTCAATGAATTCTCACAGCTCTCGTACCCAGTAAATTTTTAAGAATGGTTTTAAGGTAGCTTCTCAGAGAGATTTAGTAACATTCCTGGAAGAAATGGGATTTGAATATAGGGTCTGTTCAATTCTAAAGCTCCAAATGTCCTTGGCATCACATTAAACAATGTGTCCCTGAAACAAGTGGATTTGATGAGTACTCTTACCTTGATTAGCTCTAGAATGACTCAGGAAACAGTGTGCTGAGATCACCAGGGAAGTTAAACAAGTAGTGTTTTAAATCTAGAGATGAGAACACAGTGGAGGAGGAATTATGTTATCAATTTCATCAAAGTAATAAGCCTGAATTATTCAGTATGACTCTAGATATTGATCAAGTTAAATGAATAAATGCCAACTTCCCACTCTGTAAAGATGAGATTCATATTTTTTCCAATAAATCATTAATTTTCTTTCTTACAAACTTCATTTTTCCTAGGCATAGCCTAATCTATAATAAGGTTTTGTTATATGTTCATGAATTATAAAATTCTTTTATTTCAAAACTCAATTAAAATTATCATTTATAACGTACTAACTGTTTAATAATGAAGTGATTCCTTAAAATATCACAGGATAATAACTAGAGAGTAAAACTAAGTTCTTGATATTTTTGTAATATTCATCAAACTCACTAATAGTCTATTTTATATTTATTATTATCAGCCTTGACTATTTTCTCTATAGACTGAAAATTCATCATGTTAAACTATAATGGATATGATATTATATTTCTTTCTCTCAAATGATTTGCTTAATATCAATAAGTATTTCAATAGTTTGCTACTCATAAATATCACATGTTTTTTAAATGTATGATTCCAGTAAAAAGTTTACTGGTTTAGCAGTTGCTAAGTAAAGACTGATTTAAAGGGTACATGTAACTATATTGTTAAGAATGGTTGGTTTACTGGAATCCACTTTGGTTTTTATTCAGACTCCTGTCTCAGGGATGGTGTACATATGAATTTATGACTGGTGGTTGCATGCTGTCAGTCTGAATTCTGTAGGTGCCTGCAGGCTTGCACTGAGGACTGAGCCTCTTTATTTCTTGGCTCAGTGTTTTCCTGGCTCTTGTTTTGATTTATTCTACAATGGCAGGATATGCAGGGAACTGACGTTATGATGAAGAAAAGAGAGATGAATAGTCTCTGCTGTGTTTGATTTCCTTTAAAATCTACTTCCCTCACGAACAACCTTTAATATTTTTGCTAATAATTATGCTTTTTAAATAAGAAGGCTCCTTCTAGTATCCATAAGATAAAGTAGAGCCCCTTCAAAGATAGTTGGTTAATTCTCCTTAACCTTCCACCTAGAAAAATTTCATAGATACTAGAGCTGCCAAGAGGATGCCTGCCTCAGAATGGAAGAAAACATCCTCTTCAGAAGTCAGATAAGGACTCTGAGCAGTTGGCTATGTCTATGTATTCTATATAGTCCTATTTCCATTTTCTCCCAAAGTATTTAGTCTTAAGTTGCAACATTATGAAGACTATCAAATCAAAAGTATTCTTTTAAGATTATGTAGTTGTTTATAATGGCTTACAAAGATGATGGTATAATTTAAATCTCAGCATTAGAATGAAAAATTATTTACAATATTCAAGTCTACCAGTCTTGGATATTAACTTACACTTTCAGCAACGTGTGGGTCATAGTTATTAAGAGAAATTCTGTTTAGCTAGGATTTTTGGATGTAGAAATTCATTAAGTCAGTTGCTTCAGACTCTCCTTCTAAGAGCTTTTTGGATTGATGAGTGATGGTTGGAGGGATTATGGAAGCTGCACGTATGCTCTAAGAGATCATTGTTGATATACCTGGATTGAGTTGGGATTGGAGGTCTTCCTGTATTGGAAACAGTAATGCAAACATAAGGCGGGGTTGAGGCTTATATGTCATAACAGTCACATAGTAACGTATATGTCTACCAGTTCATTTCTTTCCAAAGAAAACCCACAGTTTCACCCTAGCTATGGCAAATGCTTCTTTTGTATTCATAATTGTTGTGTAAGGCTTTTTGTTTGCTTTAGTGTAAGTTTTTCATATACAATTTTATCTGAATAAACAGAATATTAAAATATATTTTTCTCTTTTACATTTTTATTTTATGATCTTATTTTTAAGATATAATATAATTGCTGCTTTTCTCCCTTCTCTTTCCTCCTTCAAAGCCTGCTTGTATATTCCTTCCTGTTCTCCTTGAAATCCACAGCCTTTTTTTCATTAATTGTCATTACATGGGCATAAGTGTATACAGATACATTCCTAAATATAAACTGCTCAGTCCATGTAATCTCAGTTCCATGCATATTTTGGGGACTAATCATTTGGCACAGAGCAACAAATTAGTGAACTGATTTTGTTTCCATTTTGTTGTATATGCTTAGAAAAAACCAAATGGAAAAAACCTCTCTCTAGAGAAAACTCTGAGGAAATGAACACTCTTTTGGAAGTGTCTGTGTCTGCTTCATTCAGAGTGAAAGTCTCTAGGTCCAGGGCTGGTTACATCAGAAGCTCATTTTTGGATGAACAAAACCACTCGTCTCTGTTGTAGTGAGGACATTGTGCCTTTGATGCTACTAAGGATTTGCTTAGCATAGATTTGAACCTGTTTCCTAGTTCTTTTTATGATAACTGAAGTGCTCATATTTTCATTTTTTGCCAATTCTAAGTACATTAGCAACAAAAATTGTCTAACCAGCTGATTGTTTTTCTTTTTTTATTGATTTTTATTGATCTCTACATTTTTCTCTGCTCCCCCCATACCTCTCCCCTCCCCTTCAACCCTTGATTTTATAAATGTAGCTAACTTATTTTCAAAAGTGCATCTTTTTGATCCCAATATCATGTAAAATTCATATTACCTTCTTATTTTTATCATTATGCAAAACTATTTTTTTCCCTCTCAGCTGCCTCTTCCTGAATTGGAATCAATGCAGTGTAACCGGCCATTGCTGCTACAACAGTGGCCTTCTCTCAGGAGTGCCTTCATCTTTTCCTGGTGCTTCTGAAGTCAACCCTGGTGATGCTCCACGAATACATTAAAGCCATTTTGATTACACTTTTGAAGCATTGCTTATAGGAAAACCACACTCTCACCTTTCCCTTTAAATGCCCTTAAAAGCTTGTAAATGGTATGTTTCAATGAGGTGGATTATGGGACTATTTGACAGATTTTTTTTTTTTTTTACTTCTGACAGATGTCAAGTGATGCTCACGTATTTCACAATGGTTACAAACTTCTATTTCAAGTGAGCATCACGGTACCCACTGCACCTTTGTTAACGCTCCTTTGCCCTTCACCACTCATTCCACTTGGAGACCGAGCTGTGATGGTTGAATCCTTCTGGCCAATTCCAGGTTTCAAGGTCATTGGATAGCTTGATTTTTGAACTCCTCCTACTTACAAGTATTTGTTCCAATCACACAAGCTTGTACCCTAATAACAATGCACTTAACTGAAACTATAATTTTGAGTGCTCACACTTGGAGACGTTAAACAGTGCTAGTTCTCTGATGTTAGACTAGAATACTTCATACCAGCTTAACAGGAAGAACAGCTAAGTGAGCTTTCATATTTGTAAATCAGACAATAGCACAACTACATTTGTAGTTGTGAATTTTTTTCCTACCCTTTGGTGCCTGACACCCAGCTCTCAGATACAGAGACTTATTCTTACTTATGAATGCCTGGCCTTAGTTTGGCTTGTTTCCAGGCAGCTTTTCTAATTTAAATTTTCCCGTTTCTCTTTAACTACATTTTGTCTCTGGGCTTTTTACCTGTCTTTTTTCTTTATATATTTCTTTCCTTCTTACTCCATGGCTAGCTGGGTGGTCAGGTGATTGGTATCCAACATCGTCCTCTCTTCCTTTTCTCACTCTTCCCTCATCTCTATATTTCTCCTCCTATTTATTCGCTCTGCCCACCAGTCCTGACTATTTCTCTCTCCTGATTTGCTATTGGCTGTTCAGCTCTTTATTAGACTAATCATGTGTTTTAGGCAGGCAAAGTAACACAGCTTTACAGAATTAAACAAATACAATGTAAAAGAATGCAACACATCTTTGCATTATTAGACAAATATTCTGCAGCATAAACAAATGTAACACATCTTAAACTAATATGCCACAAAACATTTATGGTAGGAAATTGAAAACATTTATGTGAGACAATGGTTATATGCCGAGTGTGTATGCAGTAAATAGTAAAATAGAAATTCCATGTTTTAAGAAAACTAACTAGTTTGTGAGAAAAATAGACTGGTTTACAAAAAAAGGCATTCTTAGGTTCAAAAGATATATCACTCTCTCAGAGAAGGCCCAGTCCTATGTCCGGAGTTGCTGATGCTCTTTGTGACCAAGGTGGGATATAAATGAACATTTGATGGTCGTCATAACAATACATAGGTATTCCCCCATCTTGAATTGTGGATATTTCTGCTCATAGAGTTTTAAAAATAATAATTGATGCCCTAGAATAGTTTGATTCTGCTTGTTTCTAGTGGCATTCTACCTACGACAAGGCACACAGAGGACACTCACACACCGCTGCTAAGCTTAAGGATGAGGGTGGATTTTGTACACTGATAATCCTTGTGGCACACACAGTGTAAGAAACACACATGGACACTCAATTTGAGAGTGAATGGAAGGATAAGACTCGGAGAAGGAGAGACTTCTGCAAAGGAAGACGGAGTATGCCGAGAGATGAAGGCATGACTGACAGGAAGGTCTGAAAAGAAAGCGATAGTCAGTGGGGAAATGAGCAATGGTAGAAACAGAAACAGTTCTTTGGTAGCCAATGCCTTGGGAGTTATGGTCATGGAGACCACAGCTGAAATAAGCAGGAGTTTAGTCAAGGAGATATGACCAGGAACCATAGAAAATATAAAACTATTTATTCAAAAGAAGATTGGCATTGCCGTAAGAAAGAACAAAAGACAGATGCTAAAGAAAATGAAGAAATTAAGAAAACTGTTGAAATAGAAAAAGAATTTAAGGAGAACAAATTATATTTGTAGTTACAAACATCTTTAGTGCTTCCTGCTCAGTGTATAGCATCCTTCATACTTCATCTGATTGAATCTCCAGAAAATGCCCATAGAATGTCCTGTAATTATTATCTCTATTTAGATGAGGAAATCAAGTCAGAGAATTCCTACAAACAGATAAGGTGTCAAGATATAAAGCAGAAGCCTTAAAGAGGTCCACATCTAACCATTTTGTCCTACTACCTGCCTGGGCTAGAGAAAAAGAGACATTCAGTAGAGCATCAATATGCCAGATCCAGTCACAGGCAGGGATGGGATTATATATGTGTTGAAGAATCAGCATCCAAAGAAGAAACGGGAAAGGATGCAGGACAGCTCCGTGTGTGCCTTAGAAGGAAGATTAATTGGACTATAATGCTTTCCACTTGGTACAGAGAGAAATGCCTTACTATTTAGAGAACCAGGGAAACAAAAGAATAGCGTCAAGAGGAGAGTGTGAATCAGTGATCACCAGAGTGTGTGCTAGGAGTCTGCTAAGATGGAAATAAGTAATTACCAAAGAACAGTAGGTGGCTGACCCGGGATAACACTTACAGTAGAGGCTGCCTGCATCTCAGCTCAGCTTGGTGTCTGAGAGCACAGGCTGAGTTGGCACAGCTGAGGTAGAAGAGGAGCTGTGATTGCTTAGCCAGGGGAACTGGATGCTCTCAGGCTCTTCACTCCTTATCTCTGTAATCGAAAGAGGTAAGAGTGGCAGAGAGTGACAGCAAAATTGGTCTGTGCAATTTCTATTGGCTTATGATTAAAGAGAAACATTTTAAGACTTTATCTAAAAGATTATAAAATGTTTGAGTTTAAGCACACTCCATATCTTCAGTTTTTCTCATTTCTTCCACTGAAATATATTTCATTTTATAGGAATTCAATAAACCCTGTGTCTTTATTGTTATCAAAGGGATTATAAGGGACTTCAGGAGTTCATAGGATTGGCAGAGGTATCTATCAGAAGAAATGTTTCATGTCGCTTTTAAAGTTAACTCTTTTTCCGGGAGAACGAAGCTGCTGAAATCCCTTCCAATTTCCTCCATCCTGATCCTAGACATCTAAGGTAGAGGATACGGCAGAACCGCAGCTGGAAGATTGCTGATCCTAGGCATCTAAGTGTGAATCCTTCACAAACACAACTACAGCTCCATGGGTAAAGATAAGAAACAATGGGTGCTAATTATACAAAACACAAAGCTCCATGGATAGGACACACTGAAGGAGGCTACCTCTGTTGCTCCTTCCCCTTGTTAAAGTGAGACAAATGATTAGAATGTGAGATAATAGCTTATGTGCACAGTCTATTTAGTATTCTTGTTCCTCCATGGTAGGAGCTCCATAAAATAGAGTGATAATTTGACTTCAGCTTTTCATTCACTCTGCTAATGAGGGTAATAAATTTGTACTAATTATATAAACAAGTAAATGAAGACGGACACTAAAAAATGATCCCACACTAGCTCAGAATTGAGTATAATAAAGGGTTATGCATGTAGGAGTAGACTCACAGATCACAGTCCTCTGCACCAACGGGGAACAGGAACCAAATCCAGCAACCGGGAGAGAGCAAGTGCATGCTTTACATTGGCATTTATAGTATAAGAGGCCACGCCCAAGTGAGCTGGCATCTTAAAGGCTATTGGCTGAAGGAGTTCCTACAGCAAGTAAACACACATCCTCAGATACATTATTTTTCTGTAGAAAGGTGAATCACATGCTCCCAAGTACAGCAAATTCTTACTCGGATCAGCATTGCACAAGGTTTCCAGCTCCAGTTATATGGTCTACCATGTGTTATAATGCTGCCTGTGCCCAGAGCCCGAGTTTCTAAATAGCTGCAGCATGGCATTTTCTAGACAGTGTTTAATTGACCTCATTATTCTGGGATTCTCAAAGGCTTCCACAGTGGTACCCATTCACTAGCACTGCTTTCTTGGAGTGTAAGGCTTTGTCTAACCACTCATGTTACATGGCATCAAGTGACTGCAATGCCTGCAGCAGGACCTCTTTGCAGTCCAATGACTCCATTTCTGAATTTATTATTGCTCAGAGCCTCTCAGGGACCATGGGGCTTTTTGTAGATGGGACTAAGCTTTATTTTACTTATAGAATACCTTTGCCTCCATTTTGCTCTCTTTCCTGATTTTTTTTTCTAAATAAGCTCCTAAATGTAAGTTAATGCAGTAAAGCAACCATGTGGATGTATCTGTTAAAAATCCACAAGTGATCACAATAAGCCAAACTAATTGATTTTATTAAAATTGACACTTCATCCATATTGCTAAAATCCACAGTTAGAGGCTTACCTTCACCTCTCCTTGAACTAAAACACTGAAAGTAACAAGTTTATGACTGGAATGGGAAAGAACAGACAGAATAATAAAGTTTCATATGTTAGTGCTTTGCCATACTTCTTAAGCCTATTGGTTTTTTAAAGGGAATGACTTTCCCCCATTTTTGGTGGCCAGGTTAGCCCCTGCTTCTTTGGCTTTTCTGCTTCATATTGCATTGATTTAGCTGCATTCAACTGGCTGTTACTTTGAACTGAAATATTTAAGAAGGCTTTACTCATATCTATGGGACCTTAGTGTATCTCTCTATGATCACTGTAACTTTTTTCTACAGCAGTCACTATTCTCTAGAAAAAATAAATTCAATAAGGTGAGGCATGTATATGTTTGTATTACTGGCAAGTCTAAAGTCTTCATGATGGCCTGGAAGTGACTAAGTATTATGAGTATCTGCATACAAAATTCCCTATTCCATTGGGGAAGTCAACTTTTTTACGAGGCCTCAATTCCTTTTTTTGACCATCCTATGATGGAGTATAGTCTGCCATTACTTAAGCCCTACTAGTGGATCATCTAAAAGATGCCTTCACAGCAACATCCAAGTATATTTGACCAAATGTATGGATTGCTCTGCCATAGACAGAGTGACACATGCAGTCAAACATGAAATGCTTCTGTGGATTCTCTTCATCTTGTCGTTTAGTTAAAGCTTCTGTAGAGGATGGTAGTGGGTTTGCTAGAGAGACGTGATTTATGGCAAGTCTGTGCCTGAGGTTTCAGGACACCATTGCTGCTGTATCTACTAGTCAGGAGATGTCACAGATAACACTTTGCAGTAGACAGGTGTAGGCCAGAAGCCACCTCACTCTTTCCTCTGGCCGCAATCAGTCACACTCTCCCTCTTAGACTGTTATTAAATTGCAGCTGTAAACTCATGTTTGAAGCTTATAAAACAGTAGGTTTGGATATGGCTTTTCCAAAGGTCTTTAGTCCCCACTGCATCCTCCATACAACCCTCAGGCAAGAAATTATTCACTACCACATCTTATGGTTTGAATGTAATCTCAAGGACACATTTGACTAGCGTTGCCTTTGATTTGATCAGAGACAGCTTCTTGCTCGGGGAAGCTTTCTCCATCGGGAAAGATTGAGAATCAGAATTTTATTGTCTAAGATAACAAGTTCAGAGTTAGATTTTGTAGCTTCTTATATTCCATCAACAAGACTTGTTGAATATATCTTTGCTTATTTCTCCAAGGTGGTATTGATTATGAAACCTAGCTGGTTACATTTGGATAGTAATAGACCTAGAATGAATGTAAATCAAACAGACAAAAACAAAACAAACAAAACAACTCACTGAAATACCTGGCACCTCTGAGAGTGCCCATATTTACTTCACAGGCACTCACGGTCTGCCTTATAACATGACAGATTCAGCCCAATCAGACTTTATTTAGTGGCCTAGCTAATTATAATGCTTCCTAAGCCTGTGTTTGCACCATGCATTCTAATGTAAATATGGGAAATAGCCAACTCAGAATCTGCATAAAAGAGACTTACAGAAGAGCTAGACTACCAAGAGGAAGTCTATATGGAAGATATGGCAATCTTTCATGGAGAATGGTTTGAGTCAAACCCATATGGATTCATATCCTACCTTTTAATAGTGATATTGTTTGAAATAGATGGCTATATTTTGGGGCTTCTGGTTTGCTGCTCACAAAATAGCAAACATATCATAATACTACAGGAAGTGAAGTTCCCAAAGTTCTATAGTTCTATGCAAAAATGTCTATTATGTATTATATATATGCATATATATGATATATATATGTATATCATTGGCAATTTGCAAATAGACATTGAAATTAATAATGTTGCTTTATCATATCATGGTTAGACCATAATAAAACTTAGCACTTACCAACGTCAGGGTGATACAAAGGTTAAATGGAAAAAAAATACTTGAAGGATAGAAGCGATTAGTTGTGGCCAAAAGACTGTTGGGCTTGGTAAAAGTGGCAGTCTGAACTTATGGATCACAGGGATACAAGAACACACAGTGAAGAGGAATATTAGACTCGTAGGGTAGGTCAAGATCCTAGGTAGTTAAACAAAATAAAAAAAAAAAAACTCTGGTATTTGAAATCAGATATTAAAGTTTGGAGAGTCCTTCATTCAAAATAATGATCCAGGCAAGCAATCTAAGCAATTAAGATTTGGATCCTAGTAGTATATTTAAAGAAGTGGTTATGTGTTCAAGAGGGGAGAGAGAAATTTGATAACTTACATAGATTTCCAAGCTATACTTTAAAAGCTGTTACAAACAAGGGTAGAAACTAGTCTTATTATGGGGGCAGATCTTGCCCCATGTGTTGGAAAAGACCTCTGACTAAACTGGGCATGGGTAGAATGTTACACAGTTCTTGGTGTGTTTTAGAGCTTTTATTTTCGTAGTGTTCTTTTCGGTTATTTTCATGTCTCATCTTTATTTTATGGGAGATATGTATATTAAGTTTTCTTGGCTTGCAAACTGACTGTGGCCTTTGTGACTTCTTATACTTGTAGGTCAGATTAGTCATCTTCTTGAGCGTGCTCCTCCTACCTAGAGGGAAATTGGGATCACTGATGTCCCTGTCTGCATTTCAGGCGTACAAGTCAGAATTTTCCTGGATCTGTCTGAGGATCTTATCTTTCCTCACACTGATTATTATTCTAGTCTGAAAGCTAATACTATCTTCTAGAGTCACCCTGTTCTTTCATTTTTCATCGAAATGTTCGGAATAGGATAAAATGGATTCATTTAAAGCCATGCTTAGGAAAAAGGATGATGTCCTGATTAAAAAAGAAGAAAGGAAACCAGGTAGACACAGACATCCGTGCAGGTCTTTTTAGGGCTGCTTGTTTCTTTCTCACATACAGTTCCATTAAAAATTCAGTTTGTTTCTTTAAAGATTGTGATTAGGAATGTACCACATATCTTGCTAGGAATATATTTTTAATTTTATATTATTGTGTACAGTGTATTACAATTTCCTGATAGCTCTCTATGTCAGAAATATATCAGTCCACAGATGTTTCTACTCCTGGTCAAATTTCTACTGCTCTTTCATAGGTATACCGCTGTTCCAGTCACGGCTTGGTTGGTGACCAAGTATCAGTAACTTGAAGATCTATAGTATCTAAAATGTATGATGAGGTTTTTACACCTATTGAAATTATTTCTTTATTACCCTGTTTCTTCTGAGACCCTACATTGAGGAAATGGAAATTGTTGATAATTGTAGCCGTCTGTTTTGAAACTGCAATTAAGATTTTTGATGAGGGAGTCATAAGTTAGGAAACCAGCTCTCTACATTCTGCTCTGATGTTTTATGTCATAGGCCAGGAGTCAGAAAACTTGTCCTGTGAAGGCCTGATAGTTACTGTCCCCAGCTTTGCAGGTTAGCCATCTTTGTTAGAAATAGCAAACTGAATCGCAAACGGCCATTATTTCAGCAGAAGCAAGATCTACTGAATTTGCCTCAATACCTGAACATAGACTGACAATCTGAACATCCTCCTCTGGTCCAAAGGTTCAGGTTTTCTGTGCTTCAGTGACCAGAATCAACTGGTCTGAAAATATTAAATCAAACATTACAGAAATTAGAATGTTGTAAGTTTTAATTAATTTTGATGACCACATTTTGTTATACTTTTTATTTGGTTACCTTTATTGCTAATCTCTCTGTATCTAATTAAGAAATTAAATTTTATTATAGGGTTGCTAACAAAGGAAAATTATATCTCTACAGTATTTGATACTATCTGTAGTTTCAGGCTTCTACTAGTGGTCTTGAATTTGTCCTAGATCAAAGGGGATGGAGGCTGTGTCCTTTTTTCTGTCTCCTTCGTGAATACATCCACTTTGAGACAGGCCTCTTTGTTTCAATCAAGTATTATTTGTCCTTATATAGTCTCAGCCTTAATGCCAGCAAACTGCTGCCCTGGCCTAAACCCTGCACTTCCTTTTCTTCTTGTCACATGCAGATATTCTAAAGGTGCTTTCCGTCCCTTGGGGGCATGTATAATAACAGAGTAAACCCTTTGTAAAATCGCATTCATCTCTTGTTCTGGTGTTGATGCATTAGGAGTCGTTGTCTCTGTATGTTTTGAATTCCCAATGAAAACTGCATCTGCTTTGAGGTGATTCGTGAAGCTAATGGAACCTTCTGTGTTTGCAGACCTGTCTTCCTCCGTGAGGCTCACAGGGGCTGATCAGGTAGCAGAGGAACACTCTTGTGCTCATTAGCTCTGGGTTGTGCCAGTCCACTCCCGGAAAACAGTGCAGCCTGGATAAATTTCTCCTGCAAAATGACACAATTCAGCCAGCAACAGCTATCCCACTTATAATGACCTCTGTGTCACGCAGCATGGACTTCTGCCTGCTGTCGATGTAACTGAATTGCAACTATAAGGCTTTCGTTTAAAATTATTGGACATAGTACTAATAATCAGTGGCTCAGCAGTGACTCTAAGGAAGGACTGAAAAAGTGCCACTGTCTGTAAGACTAATGAAACAAAGTATTTTAAAATGAAAAAGTCTCAATTTTTCCCATTAGTTGTACTATGGTTAAGAAAAAAAAAACAATTTGATCACAATATTTAAGTAGAGAGTACCATTTAACACATTTTTATAGGTGAATGATGCCAAATGAGAAAAGTATGGAGATTCTGCCATATGGCAATTTTTTGTCATGCCAAATCTGTCTTTGTGCAAATAAAGTTTGGAAATGGAAAAATATGAGTTTTAGAGTTTGCTTACTTTCTGGTAGTTTAGTATGCCCAGTTTGAAAAATTTATTAATATTTAATCATAATTAATGTTTGTCAGCTTACGACACAGCGATCTGAGTGCCTGTCTATTAATGTAGTAACAAATAGAATTTCTGTAACAGCAAACACATTTAAAAGCATGAATTTAACTCTCTAAATCTAACACTGTTCCAATATATTTCCATCTTTGACCCTATAAGTAAATGATAAGACTGTGATTTTTTTTCCATGTTGACTACTTGTTTGCTTGCTGCAGTTAACGTATAAAATACCATTGCAGAGGCAGGCACATCAGGTATAGGCACTTGTCATTCCCGATGACCTGAGTTTGAACCCCCAAACCAAGGATGGAAAGGGAGAACCCACTCTCAAGGGCCATGCTTTTTTTACTCAACAGCTAAGCACATGCACACACACACACACACACACACACACACACACACACACAGTGAGATAAAGGTAGATGAAGAAATTCCTCCCTCTGGAGCCTGAAATAAATTGAATGGTATAGTAATTTAGGTATGATTACTAAAGCTGTAATTAATGCTACAGAGGAAAAACATTGCACCAAATGATGCTGCATGTTTTCCCAACACAGCATATGTAGGCCCACTGGCTTAAGTGAAAGTGTATTTGGTAAGTAGATGGTAGGCACAGGACCACATGCCTTGCCAGAGGACTGTCAGCTTTCTCAGTATTTGCACTGGACCTTCCTCACTTACAGCCTGGGAAAGTCGTGTCTTGCCAACAACCAAAGTGACTACTTATCTTGGTGTTAGTACTTAATTTATCTGTTCTCCAAGAACTTACTTCCGCCTTAGACATATGTAGCGGGACATCATGCTTTCCGTTATGTCTGACCCTGCGGTGAGCTCTTCCTGAGCCTCACTTCGCTAAGACTTCACAGCCACTGCATGAGTGGAACTTATCAGCCGGCTCGTGTCTCTGTGGGAACCCATGACTAATAACTCGCCCGTGTCTTTGAAGAGCTGTGTAACAGCTCACTGGAGATAAGATGGAGGGCTACCTATCTGTAGGAAGACAAAGAAAGCGAATTCTCTTGTGTTATAGCCTTAGGCACTAGAACATTAATCTTATTTCCTCTGGAATTCTTTGAGAGGCTGCTCATAGATGTCTATCTCAAAGCACTCTGTTCTCTAGACTTCATTTTTATTTGTCTATGAGGGGTCACAGTACAGATATTCTGCCCACAATCCAGCACCAAAATTTACGTTGTCCTGGTTCCTCTGACAGCGATACACAGACAAACTAAAGTTTATGTTCTAGCCAACAAGGTTGGAGGGATTCAAGCCAATTAACTCAAGAAAACAATTCAGTTTGTCCGAAAACAATGTCATCATCCCTGTCCTAAAACAGAAAATGTGAGTTTATAGTAACCAATCACATGGGACGGGAGTGCAGTCCCACACCTGTGCTTATGCTGGGCTGGTGAAGCTATGGCTGGGACTTCTGATCCCTTTAGGCTTGCACGCTCTGAGATACGGGGTCTACTCTATTATAAGCTGTAAATTTTTAGAATTTTTCTAATGTGATCTTATTTTACTTTTGACATTGTCTATCTACATTCTCCATTATTTTTATCCCAAACAGTTGACACTGTTTAGTAGTGTGCAATGTCCACTGTATTATATGTTTGAGCCCGATATTGACATTGTATGGAAACAGACATTCTGGCCATCCATTTTCCTACCCAGTATCAAGCACAAGTACTTAATAAATATTTGTCAAGTATAAAAATAAGTCAGTAATTTAATCTTAGATGCAGTTTTTAGTTCATGAACTCTTTGCCTTACAAATAAGACATGGAGGAAAATTGCACTATACCATAGTGTTAAGTAATGATTAACAGTCTAAATAGGAATAAAGACACAGTAGAAGATACTGTAGACACTGTGATTTAATAATTGACTTAATTTCTTTCATTGAATATGATATTCTTCTTCCAGCTTTCTATTATTTTTAGATACCTACGCGGTACATAAAGTATTTTATATTTCTACTATGTCTGTGAATAGTTTCATTATATGGTCTCTTCTAGTTTCATTCATTTTCCTAGCTGCAATGTTTAAAATGAATCTTTATAAAATATCATGAGCCCTAGAAATTCAAGCGGTAGCCATCTGGGTATATATATCAGATAGCAAGTATTGAAGCATGTCAGGTTAAATTGTCTTCTTTTCCTGAAGGAGAAGCATATCAGATATGCCCCACTCTCTGCCTCAGTTTCAGCAAGTGCTTAATAAAATGTTCCATCTTGAATATATAGCTAAGATGCGAGCAGAGAAAAGCACACACTGACTTGCAAAGGTCCTAGGTTCGCTTCCCAGCACCCATATGGTAGTTCCCAGCTTTCTAGTTCCAGGGGACTTCATGTGGCCTTTTGGCTTCTATAGGTTTCTACATTCATATAGGGCATATCAACTTACACAAGCACATACACATAAATACATAACAAAGACTTTCCTTTAAAGATACAAGGATATGAGATCATGAATGAATGGTTGTGTTCAGGGGATGTCCACAAAGGGGCAGAAAGGGCATTCACATGCTGGAGGCAATCAACAGTTGTCTGTTTGGAATTAAGGCTCACTTAGCAGAGAAGTCATACGTAGTATTGGAAACCTAGCCAGCTTCTAAGTGCTAATGGTACTGGGATATAATATACTACTGCAACTTTGCTAGCCCAGCGTAATTCCTTACTATGTTCTAAATTGCATCCTTAGACCCATAAACAAGTGTAGTTACTACCCCTCATCAAGGAAGCCTCTCTTTACAGCAAATCAAGAACATTACAGAAAACTCCAATTGGTGATAATGCAGAGATTTGGATAGTAGTGATGCCCTCCTGATTGATATATCTGTATCACAGCTTCAATATCTATGACTCAGAAAGTATCATGGAAGAAGGGGCAGAAAGACTGTAAGAGCCATGATATCAGGATGTCTACTATGGAAAAGTCTTTTTTAGAAATGGATACATAAGCAAGAATGGAAAAATGATGATGTCAATGCATGTATTAACATGTAAATGGGGGAGTTCCATTAGCTTCTACCCACAGACAAATAATTACAGGTAATTTATGACTAATAGAAAAAATCATACTAATAATTAAACAAAATAGAATTTAAAATAAAATTTAAAATTTTAAGAAGACTTTATTGAGGTAGTACAGTGCATCCAAAATTATAATCATTATGAAAGTCTGAACTGTATTATGAAAAGTAAAGCTGCAATATCAAGTTTGTGACCTTGAGGTGTACTTCAGATAACCCATTTATGTAGAATTTTTAATATCTGAATTAGTGACAAAAGTTTCAAGATTGATAAATAACTGCTTCTTCTTCTTCCTCTTCCTCTTCCTCTTCCTCTCCTCCTCCTCCTTCTTCTCCTTCTTCTCCTCCTTCTCCTCCTTCCCTTGCTCCTCCTCCTTCTTCTTCCTCTTCCTCCTCGTCCTCCTCTTCCTTTTCCTTCTCCTTTTCCTCCTTCTCCTTCATTTTGAGACAGGGTATCTCTTTGTAGTCTTGGAACTCACTCTGTAGACCAGGCTGGCCTCGAGCTCAGAGAGATCTGCCTGCCTCTGCCTCCTGAGTACTGGGATTAAAAGTGTGCACCACCTTGCCTGGTAGTAGATGCCTTTTGTTGAACTCATATTTTTGTATGAAGCCAACCATGTAGAATTTATGGCTCAGCTTTTTGTTCCTTTCAGAACACTTTACAAATTTACATTATATTTCTTGAACCTGCATGAATTTGAATGCCATGCACCTGAATGAAAGAACCAGGGAACAGGAGCAGGTGAGATGGCTCAAAAGTTAACAGCACTTGTTGCTCTTGCAGAGGACCCAGGTTCAGATCTCAGTACTCACATCTGGAGGTTCACAAACTCCTGTAACTTCCGTTCTAGGTGATCTGATGCCCTCTTATGATATCCGAGCAGCTGCACACATATATTGCACATACATCCCACAGACAGACACACACACACATGCACACACACACACACACACACACACACAGAGAGAGAATGAGATAAACTAGCTAGTCATAAAAATAGAACTTGGGAATGCATGGATGCATAGTTAACTGTGGCAAGAGCGGAACAAATGTATTCAGAGTAATTTTATAGAACACACAAAACCTCATGTGGTTAGTCCTAGAAAGGTAAAGCCACTTGGATAGGATAGCACAATAGCGTTTATATTAGAGTAATTTCTCATGGTGACTTAGCAAGTTTCTGTGTTTTGCCTGTGACACTCAGTACCTACTACTGAGGCAGAACTTAGTTGAGAATAGTGACCTGTGTTTCAGGAGCTGGTGAAGAATAAGATTTTGGAAGCACCCATTTAGTCCATTTTGTTTGCTGCATACTTAGACTCTAAATCAGTGCCTGTTGCATTATCATCCTCACCATCATCGCCATCATCATCATCATCATCATCATCATCATCATCATCATTATCATCATTTATGCTGTGGTACTCCTTGAGCATGCATAGGCAGCCCATTTATGGCGGCTCTCCAGTTGTTCCTATCCTGGGCAGTCCTAGATGCTTGTGTTATGTCATAACCAAGGTTCCACAGTCTTCCTTTATGCTGTCTATTCAGTGTTTTTTGGGTTCTTCCTCTTTACCTTATCCTGTTCACTTCTCCAAGCTGCGCTATCTTTGGGTATCTGCCGTCATTCACTGTCATAACATGGCTGAAGTTTCTCAAGGGCCATTGCCGTATCCTGTCGCTCACTTCCTTCTGTAGATAGAAATGTTTCTTTTTTTATTCTTTTTTTTCTTCTTTTTTTGGTTTATTTTTTTATATTTAAAAATTTCCATCTCCTCCCCTCTTCCTCCCCCTTCCCTCCCCTCCCCTCCCCCCATACCCCTCTCCCTCCTTTTTCAGGCCAAGGAGCCATCAGGTTTCCCTACTCTATGTTAAGACCAAGGTCCTCCCAACTCCCCCCAGGTCCAGGGAGGTGATCAACCAAGCTGAGAAGGCTCCCACAGAGCCTGTCCATGCAGAAGAGTCAAAGCTCAGCGCCTTTGTCCTTGGCTTCTCTGTCAGCCTCCACCGTCGGCCACATTCAGAGAGTCTGGTTTGGTCCTTAATGTCATCATTGCATAGCCTGTCTCTCCGTGTGCCCCCAGACCCCTCCTGAGACACACCATCTCAAACACATTCAGCCACTGAATGAAGCGTTTCATTGTCCAGGTTTCCGGATTGTAAAAATGGCAGCTCAAGACAAGTGTCTCATATACTTGTCATTTTGTTGTTAGGTCTTTTACTGACCAAACCTTTCTAGTACCTAGAATGCAGCCCTCACTACCTCTTGATGTTGGAAATAGCTCCCTCCTTTGGACTGAGTTTTCCTCCCACATATTCAAAGTGGAATGTTGGCTTGAAGTTCTGATTCTTTATTACAATGTTAGAATCCTTAAGCGTCCTTCCCATGTGTTGCATCTCAGTTTTCTCGATCTTTACTTTCATACCGAGGTTTTCACTGACTTCCGCCACTCTGTTTACCACGGCCTGCAGCTCATTTGGACTTTCAACAAGTAGTGCTGTGTTGTCGGTGAACACCATCCATCTGCACGCTCATCTCCTCATCCTCCAGGGCTGCTGCTATTATTAATTCCAGGAATATATCAAAGAGCAGCGGTGAGAGGCCGCACCCCTGCAACTCTCCTAGGATTGTCTTGAACTCACCACTGAGTTCTCCACAGACCTTGACTTATGCAAAGGTATCTTTACAGGCATTTTCTACCATTCTTATGATTTTCTCTGGGTACCTGTAGAAGCTCATTTTTTTTTGTCTCCAAAGTCCTTTCCTCTGAATGCTATTGAATGCCTTCCTGAAGTTGACGTAGCAGACATATAAGTCTTTTCCAAATTCTTCGTATTTTTCTGCCAGTTACCTTAAAGTAAAGATCTTATCAATGAGCTCTGAATCTGCACCAGGTGTTAGGAAAAAAATCTTAAGATGAGCTGCTCCACCCACACAAAAGAACTCCAATCAGACCAGATTAAACCAAATCAAATGCCCATGTTTAATAGCACACTCTTGGGTGTCCCTGAGAGCATGGCGAGGGAAATACAGTGGGAACACACACACAAACCCCAAACCACATGTTCCTTGTTCCCGCATGACCCTAAATACCCTGTGGGGTCAGCGCTTGGCAGGCTGGGAGTTGGAGTCCAAGCGCAAAGCACTTGGGAGGCTGGGAGAGAGACTTCCAACTCAAAAGTACACTGGGCCTCTGCTAGGATTTCCTCTGATGAGCCCTTGATCCTTTGCAGAATAATGGAGGAGATCTTGCTGCCTATAATTTAGTTTGTAATAGAACTAACGCTCCTGTAATTTGAGCAGTCCAGCTTGTCCTTCTTCTTGTGTATGGGAATTATGACTGAGTGCTTCCATTCTGTGGGATGGAAAACTTCGTGTTCCCAGATCTCTCTGAAGAATCTAAGACGTGCCTTGGCTACTAAGCCTATTGTAGCCGCCTCCAGCTCCACCACCGTGATGTCATCCACTCCTGGGGCCTCCCTACATTTTGTTCTCTATCTCACTTCTGTCAGTATTTAATATTTCCTCATCGCCTCTGGTGTTCATATGGCTCCCAAAATGTTTCTTGTTGTATTCTACGTTGATAGCATTAGGGTCTTTGTATAGTATTCTTATGATTTTTCTCTGGGTATCAGTTGCATTATAGATGTCCATTAAATATATTCAGAGTGCCTGATTGAAGATACTCAAATACAGAATGAATTATGATTCACACTATATAACTATAGTGAAAATTCATTAACTCCATGGGTGGAGAGTGATAGGACAAAGTGAATATTGAATTAGTTGTGGATTAAAGTCATTTCCAACCCTGAAAGAAATTTTTTGGCAAGTGAAATATGATGAAAATGAATTAAACCAAATTATAAATAAAGCAAAATAAAATGTAAATATATGTATGTGATTAGAAAATGAGAAGTAAATTATATTACCAAGTCCTTGCGGTATGGATAAGGACATTGATTCCTGGATTTTTAAACTGATTAAGCAATCCCTTAGCTATATTTTCTGGTGATTAGTTATAGCATTTATTTATAATGTTTTCTGTGGTTTTAAACATTTCAGCTGTGTTGTGCCAATGAAGATATATTTTATAATCTAATATCTGTAATATAACAAAATTCTTGTTGCCTTGAGGTTTAGAGTGGCTTATTATTCCATCCTTCAATGAAACCCTTGGCAACAAATCAAACCACTGGGAACTGATTTTGATTTCATTGTTTGAAGTAGCAACTGAAAAGCAACATTTTGAAAAATCATCTTATGAATAACTCAGAAAATCTTATTTAGAGGCCAAAATATGATAGAGAAATATAGCTAGGTTTTTGGTTTTTAAGTGCTTATAAAAATTGTCTGTACCTTTATTGTGATTTTCTGACTCTCTGAACATTCTAAAAATTAGGGGATAAAAGAAAACTTCCTTATAACCTTGAAGCAAAGAAAAATCTAAAGACTTGCATTTGAGTGTCAGGACTGGATGGATTCAGAACACAATCCTGAGGAGTAAATGCTAGACATGTAAAACAATAACTTAATAATTTCTTAAAGTCTTTCAGTTTATTTTAAGCAGATATGCTAATTGATTTTTGTGGTAAATTTTATTCAAAAGGGATAACATATTCTTCTGTGTAGCCAGTTTCAGGACCAAAAGAATAGAAGTGTTTAATTGTGAACAGGTCAGTGACTGCTTATTGCTGGGGTTCGACCGGTGAACTAATGTGTTTCAGAAGATAATCAACAATGAAGAAATTCCCGTTTTAAAAGGATATCATATAGGCCTAGATTCCTATGTCATCATTAGCATCATTTTGATAATGTTCAATATGCACAGCTTCCCTCTCTGAGAAATGCTTAGCAATTTATAGGTTTGTTTTAATTAGTTTTTCAGTGCATCCCAGTTTTAGATTTAGTCTTCTGTAGAACACTGCTGCAAAGCCTTTCTGTATGCTTTGGTAATTTTGTAGAACCCTCCTTTCATAACATTTTATTTTTCCCTCTTTGATTTGAAATAGAAAAACAATCCATAAATCTTATTTATGAATTATGGGGAGTATAATAGACCCCAGAGACTCATTGACAGGATCTAGCTGTCCCAGTTCTTTCTCCTTCTGTATCCCCACCACCCACACTTCCCTCCAGTAGATTCTAGTGAAGTCAGCATAATATTACATCATATGTATTTCAGTGTACGTCTAATGGCAGATTTTTAATTATATCACTATTTAAATACTTATTATCTTTGATTTTGTAATGTCAATTTTCTCTACTTTCAGAAATAACATTTGCTTAAACAAAGTTAACAGAATAAATCATCTGCCTTTTAATTCTCTTTGAGACTATTAAGTTCCCATTTCTGTCCGCTGTAAAAGTTTCGTTGAAAATATCTAGGTTATATATCCGAAGAACTTTTCATTAATAAGATTTTGATGATGGCTGCATAGGAGTCTGGCTAAAATTTTTAGCATTGCTCGCTACATTTAAAACCTTAATAACTTTTATGTTTCATCATTTTGAAAGAATGAGGATATTTTATTGTATAATTGCCTTTATTGTGATATAATTAAAAAATAAATAAATATGTACACACAGCATGCCTTCAAGGTTTACCGCACAATGATTTGGTATATATATCACAGTAAAATTATCCATCTCCACATTAATACTTTTTCACTCTGTCTCTGTGTGTGTGTGTGTGTGTGTGCACGCGCAAACACATGCATGCTTGTTTATTGGGGATGTGGGGACATTTGACACCACTCTAAGCAAATTTCAAGGAAGTAACTTGATATCATTAACTATGTTTTACATTATTCCTTGAACATATCAATCTTTAAAAAAAGCAGTGCTCTTGAATAAGAATTATCAGCTTTCTTCCACATTCCACACCTCACCAAACACCATTATGCTATTTGATCTATAGCCTTAGGTTCCATATGTAAGCACGAGCATATAACATTCGGATAGTTCACTTAGCCAAGTGTCCTCAAGAGCATCAATGGCAGGATTTGGTTCTCTCTTTGCTGAATAATATTCCATTGTATAGACACACTACATTTGCTTTCTTTATTTATCTATCCATAGACATTTAGATTGATTCCATGTCATTTTCATTATGATTATTACTACACTGGTTTTAAAGTGTGAGACACTGTCTTTCTTGGAGTTCTAACAAGGTTGTGAAAGTATTTTCTTTTCTTACATAGCTTCAACATTGGTTGCAGATATCCTATTATATATGAGATAATGACTTTAATGCACACTAATCTGTTTTTGAGAGTTGTTGGACACCTTCTGATGTATTGTACTTGTTATTTGTATGTCTTCTTTTGAGAAGCGTTTAGCCCATTACTCATTTGTAGGTTTGTTTTTTTTTTTTTTTTTTTTGGCCTGTCCACAGTTGGTGTGTTTATTACCCTATATTCAGAAGCAATTCATGACCAGCATTGTGCTTAGGGATTTTTTTCTTCCTTTTTAAAGCAATGTGGGTTTGTAGTAAATGGTACCGGGAATTAATGCATGCTAGCCCCCTGCTCTACCGGCTGAGCTATATTCTCAGTCTGGTAGACCTTTTGGAAAACAAATTATTCAGTTCATTCAGACTCCCCCCCCCCAAATATTTTGGGGGACATCTTAAAATGTGAAGTTAATATGAAATTAACAGAGGAACCACATATCTTTTCTATGTACAATTCCATTTTTGTCTCTGAATATAGATTACCTAAAATAGAAAAGGAATATCTATTGAACCATTTATTGATTATAGTTGACACTATGCAGCCAAGACTATACAAAACCCTTATGTGTCTTATGTGATTATGACCATCTGGTACAGTACAAATATGGTTCATCTTTAGCACTGAGCAACCTGAGGTCTAGGGGCTGAGGAATATCTTATGGTAAATCTTTATTACCCATTTGAAATGAAGTTCTTGATTCTGCTTTTGAGCTATAGAAGTTCCTTAAATGTTTTGATACTCATAGCCCTCTGTCAGTTAAATGACTTGAACACATTTTTAGTACTTTATAAATAGAAAATATTTTATTTTGTTTATTATTTTCCTTTAGTGAAGTTGCTCTTAGCTTGATAATGAATCACCTGTGTTCCTTTAGTTATATTTGTGTTTTTAGAGATACAGCTAATGCATCACTATATCATGGAGTTTTCCTTCCCTACTTTTTTTTCTTTTTGGAGGTTTATGTTTCCAATTGTTTAACTGTTTTATGAGCTATTGTATTTGATGTAGGATAAGGCTCATATTTCATTCTGTGTCTTATGGAAGTCTAGTTTTATCAGCACAATTTATAATGAGACTCCTCTCCTATCGAAGTGCACTCGTGAAACATCTGTCAACATTAGTTGGCTAATTTTAGATGTTTATTTCTAAAATCTCTCTTCTGTTGTGTCTGCTTATACTATACTAGTATACTATACTAGTAGTACTATTCTACTGACTATTTGATAACTGTAACATTGAGATTTAATTTGAAGTAAAGGAGTGAAATAGCTTTAGCTCTGATCATTTTCATTATTGCTTGGGCTATTCAGAGTATCTTGTGGCTCTCTCTAAAACTTTTAGAATTTATTCCATTTCTGTGAAATGCACTGACATTTGATAAGAATTCTATTGAATCAGTAGATCAATCAGGACACTATAAACATTTTGGTAATACTATTGTTCTAAAATGAATGATCATGTGATATCTTTCCATACATCTTTAACTTATTCCAAAAGCATTTTATAATTTTAAGTTTTTAGAGTTCTAACATATGTTTCATTTCTTTGGTTACATTTGTTTCTGTGTTTTAATCCATTTTGATACTATTATAAGTGGGATTTTTACAAATTTGCTTTCAAAGATTGATGTATGTGCACACATTCTCAATCAAATGTTCATGTTAATTTCATAGGCTGTAATTTAGTGAATTTATTAGATATATTAATAGCGGTGCTCAATAATATCCTTCAGGTTTACAACTTATGATTAAGATAGAATCATGATATAATGATATGTCACCTACAAACAGATTGTGTAACTTCTTTTCAACTTGGACACTTTAATTTCTTTTTGATTGCTCCGGTTAGGACTCTCACTACTGAAATTCAACCGAAATGGTGAGACTGCTCATTCATACTTTCTTCAGATTCAAAAAGAAAAGACTTTCAAATTTTAATGGCTAAGTAGTATGGCGTTAACTTCAGGCTTCTCAAAATCAATGTCCATTATGTTCAACAGTATTTATTCTATCTTAATATATTGAGTATCATAAAGGGATGTTTAAATAATTACAGGGGCTGTGATCTCATGAATGTGGTAGTCAGGGCATGTTCCAAAGGCATCAATTCACTACTCCTTCCCTCCCTCAGCTCTTACTTCCCACATTCTTTTGCAATATGTTCCCCGAGCCTTTTTGGAGAAGTTAATGTCTCATATAGAGCTGAGCACTTAGTCTTTAATTCACTTCAGAGAATTATTCCTTTCTCCATTGATGCTGTCATGTGTAAATAGAAGCTTCTCTAACCAAGGTTGAGGGCAAGTCAGGTCTATGAACACACACATAAATATTTACAGGGCAATTTGACAGCATGACCGTTTAGAGAAACAACAATACGCGTGGTTACCTATACAAGTCCCACAAAAGAGTAGACCAGCCAAATCCTAGAATAGGTACAGGAGATGATCTCAATGCCCCACCCTGTACTGAGATGCTTTTGGTAATAAGTGGTGCTACTTTAAGGGGTTGTGGAACCTTTGGGAACGTAGAACCCAGGTGATGGAGACAGCTCACAAGACATAGAATGCATAACTTGCTAGGAATAGCATGAATAAGTTATATCCATCTCTGATTTTGTCTTAATTCTTTTCTTCCTGGTCTAGCTGTCATGTGAGGTCATCTGTCACATACTCCCCCATCATTGGGGTTACCCCATTATACTTTTCCCTTTTGATAGACTGAAATTCTCCTGAAACTATGAGCCAAAATCTATATCTGCCTCTTATGTCAGATTTATTTACAGTGTGTCAGATTTATTGATTCACGTATGCTGAACTCCACTTGAATGCCTAGGAGTAATCTCACTTAATGTGAGGAATGGTCCTCTCTGTGTACTGGAGTATTAAGAATTTTTGTCTGGGGGTCTGGCATGTTACATAAGTGCACTTCAGGGATTCTTACTGGTTTATTACCATGTTTGTGAATGGCTATGGCTTCTTCTAATGTCTTACTGGCCCACGATGACTCACAGGATGGACCCTGGGCAGAGAAGTTGGTACCAGAACAAAGATGAGAATCAACTGAGTCAGATCAGAACTCACATCTCAGACCAAGCCTGATTACTTTTCCATGTCTTTAAATTTTGTTCTTCACAATGGATTACAAGATTGGTCAGAAACTCTTGAACAAACAAGTTCAGAATTGCATTTTAGTTAAAACCACTGTGTTTTGATATGGGTAAACCCAGTTTCAAAACCAGATGTTATCTCTTACAAATAGGGTCACTCTGGACAGTATAACCACTGTGTACCTAATTTTTCAGATATGAAAAGCAGTCGAATAATAATGTTTCGTGCAGTCTTTCTGGGTACCAAGAAGCTGTCTGCACTGCACAGGGTGTATGGTACAACAAATATATTTGTTTCAAAGACGGGATTGATTGCATCCTACGTTGTCATTGTTGAAGTTTGGAATAAACATGACCATGGGTTTAAAGTAAATATTCTTTGATCCGCAATTTATCATTGAGGTACTTTATCCGAATACTAATGCTTAAAGCAGAAACGTCATTGTGGCTCTCTGAGTGGAGAGCGATTGCACTTTCTTTACATAGCCCAATATTTATTACTTTATTTTATATTCTTAAACCTGGCTTATTATCATAAATATTTCCTTACCTAAATAATGATTTTAGTTTTGTTATTTTACACTTATAATAATGTTTTATTGGTATTTTTTAAACTTAAATACAAGCAATATATTCTTTATATTCTTGTTAAGATTGTGCTTTGACACCTCATTCGTCAAGAGACAGACTCTCCCCCCCCCCGAAAAAAAATGCCAAGAGAATAAGGTGGCTAGGTGTTAACTTAGTTTTCTAGGAAGACATGCCTTTTAAGGACCAAATATTTGAGAGAGAGAGAGAGAGAGAGAGAGAGAGAGAGAGAGAGAGAGAGAGAGAGAGAGAGAGAGAGAGAGAGAGACCTTCAACAAGCAGTGTTAGTATCTTTACTACTAGTGTGAGTCTATTATTATGCCATTACATAATAAATAATTGGCAGAAGGTGTCTATACTCCATTTTTCTCCCTTCTACTAACAAAATAAAATAAACTTCATTTTCAGTGTCATACAGTAAAGTTCAGTGCTATTTACAGAAGGTTAGCTGGATCCTAAAGTTCCACATAGACTTTATTATTGATGAGAATATTACTGATGGAGAAAATGTTTGCATTCCTTTTAGGAAATTTTTGAAGTTTTAGGAAGCTAAAGGAAATGGACTTAGAAAATGCCAGTGTTTCTGTCTCTCCTAACCAGCATCACAAAACCACAGTCTATATTTGAGCTGAGCCCTTTAGATGAGGGAGCTAACTGCTCTCTTTGTATTAATCTGAGGTGCAAATTTTCATGTTTACAAAGAGTTCAGGCTACAAGAGCATTTTCTAGGTCAGTATACAAATACCCATTTGAAAATGGATCATGCTAATTCAGCACAATTTCCTTTTCAAAAGGAAATATCCTGTAGATATTTATGCCTATTGCTTTGCCTTGTCAGTTTTCTATGGTGTTAATTGGGTAATTTTAGCATTTAAAGACAAAACATACACAATCAGTAGCGAGATAGAGAAAAATTTGGCAGAACTGTGAGTGAATCTTATTACTGGTACTCAATTATTACTTTACTATGTAATTAAGGGTTTTTTCAGATATAAAAGGATAGCAGAGAGAGGGAGACCATCTACTCTTAGCATCTTTCATTTAGATTCCAAGTGTGATTTTCAGTTCAGTTATAGTGACTTGTTAAATTGGGTCCTGATTCCTAAGAAGTTGATCTGAGATTCAAAATGATCCTGTTTATTCCATAAATTGAAATTCATGCAGATCTTACTTTTGCAGAACGTGGTATGCAACAAATGAATCTGAAAGGAGGAGAGAAATGTAACATTGGAAGTGATTAAATGCCCACCCTCGTCTTCAGCTGACCTCTGACCTGTCCATTGGTTTAACACACCAAGTCCTCAGAGCTCCAGTAGGGGTCTTTGGATTCTTATTTTAAAATTAGGGCAGGCATAGTCACCATTCTGTCTATTCACTCTTGTTTATCACATCCACAGATGATGAATTTCAGCAGCCTTTGCAGATGCCAAAACCTTCAGGTGCTTAAACCCCATCCAGAAAGTGGCTTATTAGGGAACAGGAGAGGTGGGACTGGGCTTAAGAGTTCTTGGAGCTTTAGTAGAGAAGTTAAGATCAGTTCCCACTACCTCCTGGGCTAGGTGGCACACAGCCAACTTTAGCTACCGCTTCAGGGTAAGCAAAGCCTTTTCAGCTACTACAAGTGCACATAAACATGGGAAACCCTCACATAAACACACACACACACACACACACACACACACACACACGCACACACACACGCACACACACAAATAAAAATAAAACTAGACATGCCAAAATAGAAAGGGGGAAAACCATAGGATCTTACCCCTACAATCTACTAAGAAACACTAGGGGTGGGAGAAATACTCTTCAATAGGGAAGGGCATACCTGTTGGTTATTCAGCATCAAATGGTCATTCCTGAAAACATACAGACAAGTAGCATTATACAGACAGAAAAGGTTATATTTAGAAATATATGTGTATATATTTATTTACATATATTGACATATATGTATGGACTGTAATTAATGAAAACAGAAGCATAAGAATATGGAAGTGTTTAGAGGAAAGAAAGGGACAAGGTAAGTGATTTGATTATTTTATAATCTCAAAATTAAAAGAAATGATAAGTTATAAATCTTTCAAATGGCATTGCAGATGCTTCAAGTCATGTATAGTCTTTCATATACTTTGAACCATATCTGTTCTTTGTAACATATAATACATTATAGCATCCTATGACTGCATAATGATGATCAGAGATTAATGTCAAGCAAAACATCAATATAGATAATTTAAAAATATTGTCTAGCATGGTTGAATACACAGATGTGAAGCAGTTGTCTAACTGTATTTGAAAAGATGTTTGACATGTGAATAGACTAAAGAAATCCAAATAGCTTAAATTTTCAGAGATTCTTGTTTATGTGTTTCATAATTTATTAATAGTTATGAAATGTCAAATATTATTACTTAATTTCCCAAATTTTACAGTTGAAAACTGGAACCAATACATCTACATGGTTAATTAGCTTTTGCAACAAGGTTTAGTTAGCATGTTTTTGTCCCAGGCCTTGGCCATAAGAATACAAAGATTGCTTTAGCAAGCTCCCCTCCTTTCCAATGTAACCATGCTCCCAGGTTATCAAAGGAAGTAGAGTTAGTATACATCTATATCCCTAGAACTCGGGGTAGGAGAGACAGATGGATCCTGGCCAATTGGTGAGCTCTAGATTAGTAAGATAAAAATGTCTTTAAAAATTAAGACAAAGAACTATTAAGGTAAACCCTGGACATAGACCACTGCCTTTTACACATATAAACACATGTTCACATACCTCTGTGTGAACACAGTCGTTAAATGTTAACATGCACACGCACACACACACACACACACAGTTTATCCTACTTTTATGTTTCTGAGAACCTCCAAGTCCTCTGTTATTGCTTTTATTATACTTTTTAAAATTATACTTTAGTGATTAGTGATTATGACTTTATTATCTTTCTCACTAAATTGACAAGAAACACTTAAAAGAAAGGCACTACCTTGCTTGGCTCTACTCTTACATCCAGAAGGTTCTTAACTGTGTTTTAATTACTACTTGTTTGAGGAAAAAATGAAGTATCACACTTTAAATGAGCTTAATTAAAATATATATGTATATACATATAGCATAGCTCTTTCTGTAATAGTAAACCCCAAATTTTAGTAACTTGTTCCAACAGATGATTACTCATGGCCCATGTAAACAAAATTAAATATTGATCAATGACAATTGATTTTTCTGTGAACAATAATTTTCTATAAACATTTTTTTCCATTTCATGGCTTTGCCATCTACAAAACATGGAGAGAGATGGCAGCAAGAGAGAGTGAAAGAAATGTGGCATTGTACACAAAGTTGTATGTGCCATGTTGAAAGTGTCACATATCTCTTTAGCTACAAATCCTTGGTATGTAACATAACGGTCTTCGACTTGTCTACACATACCTTCAAGGAAGTATAGCATGTGGGCTACCAGTCTGCTTGTAAAGAAACATGGACAAAGAGCAAAAAGTGAAACTTTGGAACATTCAGCCCTAAATAAGATGTCTCCATCAAACCTATGCCCTAAGGATTGTTATTGCTGTAATGAACCACCATGACCAAAAGCAAGTTGAGATTTGAAAATGGTTTATTTGGCTTATACTTCCACATTACACTCCATCACCAAAAGGGAGTCAGGACAGAAAATCAAACAGGGCCGAATCCCAGAGACAGGAGCTGCTGCAGAGGCCTTGGAGGGGTGCTGTTTACTGGCTTGCTCCTCATGGTTTGCTCAGCCTGCTTTCTTATAGAACCCAGGACCATCAGCCCAGAGATGTACCCACCTACAATGGGCTGGACCTTTCCCCATCAATCACTAGTTAAGAAAATGCCTACAACCTGATCTCAAGGAGACATTTTCTCAATTGAGGCTCCCTCCTCTCAGATGACTCTAGCTTCTAATGTTGACATAAAAGTAGCCAGCACAAGAAGTGATCCCTTGTCAGCTTGACACATAAATGCATCACTGTTAAGACATAGCTTGTCTTTCCTTGTTCATCCTCAGGAGCATACATTAGAAAAGATATCACAATATCTTTATAAACTTAAAGAGTTTAACAGCCTTATGAACTCAAATACTTTAAAAGTTATCTCTTAAAAATATACAGCCTCCTTTACGATCCAAATTCCCTGTAAAACTCAAGTTGATATAAAACTAATCAGCACACAAACTAAAAGAAAATGGAAACATTCACACAATACTAATTGATGGGTTTCTGTGTGTGTGTGTGTGTGTGTGTGTATGTGTGTGTGTAATAACAATGAATGAAAAGAAGAGGCCAAAATGTTGAAAGAGAGTGATGAATGGGTTCATGAGAGGCTTTGGAGGGAAGAAAGGGAAAGGGGAAATGATATAAGTATATTATCTCAAAAATGAATATTTTAAGAACGTGAATGTTTCATTTTATTATTTTGACTTCTACTGTGTTTTATTATTTAAAAGTAATATTTTTATTATGGAGTTTATAGAAACTAGTAATTAAGGAAGATTAAAAAACAAGGAAGTTCACAACCAATAACACCCAAGAGGTTTGGACACACATTTTTAGAATTCTCTATGAATATATAACTTTTTTTATGTTTTCAATGTAATTTTTGATAAAAATGAAGATCACTCTATCTCTTCTTTTCATTAAACATTTCACAATAATCATATCTTCACAAATCCTCTGCAGTATTTAACAGCTTCACAGTAATATTTCATCATTTGACATACCCAAGTTTTCGAAGCCAACTCCTCAGCGAGGCAATTACATTATTCAGTAATTCATCATTATGAATAAGTCTTAATGAAAGACTTTTAGTTGGAACTGTGTCAAGTGCTCCTATTAGACTATTCTAAACTGTCAAAAGCATTTTTAAATGCTAGTGCACATATAAATTGGGATTATAATTTTTATTCCTAAGACTGTGATCAGACAGATCTAGAACAGGTCCTGTATATTTGCACACACCCTCTGTGGTCCTAACACAGGGGTTAGCAATGCTATGCTTGGAAAAATGATGGCTTGAAATATTGGAAATACTATCTTCCCACTCCTTACATAGTATCTTTTCTCTTCTTCTTCTTCTTCTTCTTCTTCTTCTTCTTCTTCTTCTTCTTCTTCTTCTTCTTCTTCTTCTTCTTCTTCTTCTTCTTCTTCTTCTTTTCTCCTCCTCCTCCTCCTCCTCCTTCTCCTCCTCCTCTTCTTCCTCCTGCTCCTCTTCCTCCTCCTCCTCCTCCTCCTCCTCCTCCTCCTCCTCCTCCTTCTTCTTCTTCTTCTTCTTCTTCTGCAAAAAGATTCACCTGACTTTGGTAGTTAGATTTTTATTTCTTTCTTTCCAAAATAGGGATATTTAGCCTTCTACCCTATACCTGATAAACTTGCTCTCTTTACTTCTAAAGCCTAATCAATGCACATTGCTAAATAGTATGAAAAGGTTCAATGCTTTTTCAAGTGGGAAGTAAGACGTTGAAATCAGTTATCAGCTGCTTTGTTATGTTTAGTATAAAGGTAAAATATATAAGGGATGGGTTTAAACTGACAGCACATGAGCATAAATATGAAGTTTATTTTAAATAGATTTTATCCTCTCAGAAGACATTACTGCCTGAGGCAGCATCACTGAGGAAAGGATTTCTCAAGCACTGTCATCTCACCAAATTGCCTGGACTGTTTGAAGCAATGTTCTAACTGAAATGCTACTGCCCAGAGTGGGCCGCAAAGCACTTGATAAAGCAATGCTAACTTCAGTCAGTAATATTCATTGTGGCCAAAGATCTGTTAGTTTCACCCTTCATTCTTCCTGTGTTCATTCTGAACAAAGGTGTCTACAGGTTTAATTTACTCAATTAGGACTTATCAGCTATCAGAATGTTGATCAAGTTTGAAACTTTGTCCTATGAGGGTGTTAGCCAATACCTAGGATTCACCTCTCCTGTGTGAATGCTAACAATGTTACATGTGTATCCGTCCCTCCTCTGCCCCATCCCCCAGTCTTGTATTTTTCATTTAATTAAATATTGACTTTCCCGTGTGTTGTTGCAAAATCACCATATTTTTGACCCAAAAGTTGTTTTAAGGTTTACTTTGTTCAAGCTCTTGATTTATGCCTAAGACAAGAACTCAGAAAGGTTTAGTGGCTTTTTAGACCCCACTTATCATTAGTGGCTCAGTGGGACTTAGAGTCTCTATCTCCTGATTTAACCACAGGCTATCATTAATTTTGCTTGTTTATGTAGAGCTGATCTGAGCTCCATTCTGTTCACTTTTAAAAATGAATGTGAGGTTTATGAATGCCTGGTCATTCAGTGTTCTTTTCGAGCTGTGTACGCTGTACCAGGAACTGTGACTATTAAGGTAGAGTTACATAGTGGTATTTAGTCTCATATTTAATTAAAAGTGCTTCTGGGTTGGATTTGGACTTTTTAAATTTATTTATTTTAAAAACAATCTTTTCTCATTTTACATACCACTCTCTCGCCTCCTCCTGCTCCCCCCCACCATTGATCATCCTTCCCCCTTTCCAAGACAGATATTAGGAAGAAGATAATTTTTTTTATTTGGAAACAACCAAGATAATAAGCATCAAAAGTAATATAATGCTATGAAAATATTGTAGAGGGTTTACTTGGATTCTAATGATGATGGCCACCATTGCCTTGAGCACAAACTTTGGCAGATGTTAGTACTTTACACATGTCATACCTGGGACAGGCAATAATCATGAGAGGTAAATGAATGTCTCAGAGGCAATAATCTTAAATTTTAATTAAAAAATCAGTTGAATGCGCAAAGATATTAGTACAATAAAGAATGAAACAAGGATTCATCGAGGATGCTCAAAAGTTGCCATGGTCTGAATTCACAGCAAACATGCGAATATTTGGAAAGATACTTAACTCCCTAGGTAAGTACTTCCCTTAGAGCACTCAAAAGTAAGAAAATCACTGTTTCACAAACTCAGACAGGAAGCTCTAAATATCCCCACAGGCATGTTCTCCTTTGACTCTTATAGGTAAATATTGGTACTATTATTTTTAAAATCAACTGCTTCCTTAGAGAAAGGTTACACTTCTCAAAGAACACAAGTAATAAAGTGGGAACGCAAACATTCAAAAGCTCACCTCTCTTAAAGCGTACTGCAACATTTGATGTCTTCATGATTTTGAATAGGTAGATATAAATATTACTAAAGCAAGCTTTTTAACTACTTACAACTAATTATTTTTGGTCTATTTTTTTTCTCTCAAGTATAATCAAAGTATTTAATTTTCTATGTTATAGTAGAGCTGGTTTCCCTTTGCATGTAGGTAGTACAGAGAAAACTTGCAAGATTTAAGTGCAGTTTAAATCCTATTGGATTTTCTTTTATATCTTCCTCATAACACCTTAGCTTAACACTTGGCAAGAAACTTGAAAATGTGCGTTATAGATCTAGTCCTACCTAGGAAATAAAAATTAAAGGTTGTGAACTTGCCATGGTGCCACATGCTATTATCCCAGCACTCAGAAGGTGGAGATCGAAGGAGCAGAAGTCCAGTATCATCCTCCTTTGATTGTATAGTATTCTCCTATGACAATTGACAAAAAAAATGAGAAATCAAGGAAAAAACACCTTTTATAATAGCCTAAAATAATAAATATTTTGGGGTATCTCTAACCAAGCAAGTGAAAGGCTAATATGATTTAAAATAACAAACTCCAAGACATTGTAGAAAGCAATTGAGGAAGATACCAGAAGATGGAAAGAACTCCCATGTTCATGGATCTGTAGGATTAATATAATAAAAATGGGCATCCCACCAAAAGCAATCTAGAGATTCAATACAGTCCCCATAAATCTACATCTACAATTACAAGAGATGCTAATGCAAGGGTGGCCCAAAGCTTGAAAGTAATCAAGCAATATCTGACTTGCATAAATCTCATTCTGCAAGATGAAACCTTTATCTAAAATTGCTTGGATAACCAAGACCAAGAATCTGAGACTAGATACTCTAGAGACCGAGAATGAATTCAAATGCTACTTTTCTAAATAAATAGATAGGTAGATATATAAATAAATAAATAAATAAATAATAAATATAAATAAATAAATGGAGCAATAAAATGACTCATAATGCCATTCTGCTATACTCTTGCTCAGCCATTATCAGAGAAACCTTCCCTTGCAACAGATAGAAACAGACACAGGGAACCATAACTAGACCGTATGCAGAGAGTGAGAGACCTTGAAATACTCAGCCTTAAAAGGCTTGTATCCTATCAAATCCCTCCCCTCAGAGCTCAGGGAACCCTCCAAAAGAGGAGGCAGAAAGAGTGTAAGAGTCAGAGGGAATGGAGAACACCAAGGAAAAGAGGCCTTCTACATCAACAGGATGGATGAACTTACGAACTCACGGAAACTAAGGCAGCATGTACGGGTCCTACACAGGCCTGCACCAGATGGAGTCCTAGAGCTGAAAAGAGAAGTGGTCATCCGCCCCATCCCTAACCCTGAAGCTACCTCCAAATAACAACACTTGCAAGTAAAAACTTTGTTTTCTCCAAGTGAGTCTCACTGGGGAAAGAACTAGGGTAGAACAGGGTAGGCTGCCTGTCCATCAATAGATGGCCAAAGGGAAACAAACCCAAAGGCATCTTTAGAGGTTTCTTGTCTCATAATGTCCTGTCAGGCTTTTTCTTTTATTTCATTGAAAAAGAAGTTTACCTTTTTTTATTCTTTTTTCGTTTTTTGGTTTTATTTTGTCACATATATATATATATATATATATATATATATATATATATATATATATATATATGGCTAATTATGTTATATTATTACTATATTATATGTTGCTGTTGTCCTGCATTACCCTACAGGTTCTTTGGTAATATATTATGGCTTCCAGTTTTGTGTTTTTATTGGGAGAGCACCTGGATGAGAGAGGAAGTGGGGAGGAGATGCAAGGAGTAGAGGGAGAGGAAGCTATAATGAGGATATATTATATGAAAGAAAAAGGTATATTTTCAATCAAAGGGAAAAAGCCCGTGTTTGCCACCACACAGCCCATTCATAAAAAGTGCTCTTTCAAGTTGGTTCCTGGCATTCCTTCCACCTTGATGTCCTTGGCATTTGTTCCCTAGAGACAATGATCCTTAGCAGGAATCACCTGGTGTTGTTTGTCGTTTTCATATTTATTGTGTTCTGTGTTGAGGATTGCGTGTCTGTTGAGATGGACAGCCCTTGCGATTTGATGTAATAGCCTTCAAACTAAGTGGTTTTCTCCTGTTCACGTGTCTTGGGGTATCCGCGTATTGTGTGCTGTTGATTTGTTTTTAAGTGACCTCAGTAGTACACTCTTCCTAGAGCTTCTTTGTTTGAGAATCATGAGATTGGGCACAAAGCATGCTATGTTGGACAGAGAAGCCCACTAGGTTTAGACACCAATCATACTAAATCAGACAAAATCCCACCGTCCTGGCAGGTCTTTCAAGAGTAGAAACACTGGTGATTTGGGCAGGTGTATTGAAGACAGCAGAGAATGACAGTCAGTACTCTTCCATGGTTATCCCCACAGTGTGAGTCACGGCCCCTGTCAGGTGATGGGGGCTTTGACAGGACTGTTGATAATCTCTCGGTTACTTAAAAGTGATTGGTTTGTTGTTACCATTGCTGTCTTTGATGTTTGTTTGTTTGTTTGTAGGTTGTGTGTGTGTATATGTTGCGTATGTGTATGTGGTTCATGCTCTTAAATATCCGGCTGTACCTACCTGTGCACAAGCATATGAAGGCCAAAGCAGGATGCCAGAGACTTTCTCTCACTCTTTGACCTATTGCCCTGAGACAGGGCATAAGCTTGCCATTTCTGCTAGTCTGCCTGGCGTCTGAGATCTATGATCTGATGGTTTCCACCCCTCAACAATTGAATTTCAGCTGTGCTTGGCTTATTTTCTGGGTGGTAGAGATTCAGACTCAAATCCACATGTGTGCAAAGCAAACACTCGACCCACTATGCCATGTCCCCAATGATTCTGAGACTGACTATTGCAGTCTCCATGAAAAGTCTTAGGCTTTTGTCCCATGTTTGGATGCTGGTGTAGACCCAAGGGCTTACTAGGAAAGGACAAGGCCTGAAATCTCAGCTTTCTCTTGATGACACTAATACCCAGTCTCATTTTGGGCCCCAGCCTGACAAGGTGCGGTGTGGCTAATTCAGAGACCACACACAGATGCCGTTTTGGCAAATGCTGTAGCCTTTCCTCTGCTGCTGTGGCAGAAGGGTCTCTCTAAGATCAGGACTTTAGACCCCTTTAACTGAGCGGCTGGGGACTTGGCAGATAGGAACTTACATGCTCCTGGTTCTTTAAGAAGAAATGCCCACCAGGGTGCCCTGAGCCTGGGTTATGGCTAAAACTGGGCTTAATTTTTTTACTGCTGAGCTTATTCTCCCCAAGAACATATTAAAGCCGCTGCATAATGACACATACTGGGCTTTTTATTAATTCTGTTGACTCTGTTGAACTTTTCCCCAGGCCTCTGAGGAAACATTGCATTCCAGTAATGAAGAAGAGGACCCCTTCCGTGGGATGGAGCCCTATCTTGTCCGGAGACTTTCCTCTCGCAGTATCCAGCTCCCTCCTCTTGCCTTCAGACAGTTGGAACAAGCTGACTTGAGAAGCGAATCAGAGAACATTCCTCGGCCAACCAGCCTCCCCCTGAAAATCCTGCCTCTGATTGCTATTACATCCGCAGACTCAAGTGGGTGAGTGCCTTTGGTGATGTCCACAGTATACGTTTTCGATGGTGCTTGTTACATGTGATCTTTGGGGTTTGTTTTTGGTCCATTTGATTTGAGGACAGTGGGTTTTTGTCAACGCAGGATGAGACATTTTAGCAAAAATGTTTCACAGGAAGGTGTTGGAAAGTATTGGTGACAGCTCATAAGCATCCAGGAAAAAGAAATTGTACCAGGAAAACATACACTGGCCATAAATGATTTTTAAAGTTTTTAACTAATGATAACTAATGGGTTCATTATCATGGGGGCAGACACATGCAGAAAAGGTAGGAAATAATTCATTGAGGCAAAATGAATCTGGAATCAAGACTAGACTACACTGTAATTAGAATAAAGAAGATATGCAATTATATTCATGAGCCTAGTAATTTGGCCTCTGACACTTGGAGGTGTTGCTTACCTGAAGTCTATTTTAGTAGCTATTAGTACTTATATTAATAAAGAATCTTCATTCAGCCTCAATAGTTAGAAGAGACTCAATCAAAGTCTCCTCCTTGTGGCTTCCTACCTAGCAGAATCTTTCTCATCTTTTTGTTGCTCTGCTTGGCAGGGAATATTTAACTCTTCAATAGCAACATTGGCCCATACTACAGAGTGAAACGGAGGGGGGCAGTGAGATGGGGGCACATCCACTGCTTGCTCCCCTGGCCAGCTGCATCTTAAGCAGGTTTGGGGGGAAAGGAATGAGAATGAGACCCATATGTACACAGACTAGCAAGTATTTCCTAAAAGATGCCAGGAAAACCGACTTAGGGTACATAAGGGACACTTCTTCATTCTCTGCAGGGTAAAAGGAATTCCAAAGGAAGACACTTTTCAGATTTACAAAAAGTTGTGCTCAAAAGAAATTTGTCCAGTAACTCAACTCCAAAAAACATTGAATTTAGCTCTAAAAAATAGTTATTTACCAGTCTTCAAGCCCTGCACTATTTAAAAAAGAATATGAAACAATTACTACTCAATAAGAAGATAATAAATACTTTAATAAACTGGAAAGTAGAAATATGCATTATTGTCCTTTTTCTTGGTAAAGTATGAATAAAGGTAATATATACATATATATGTGTGTGTGTATACGTATACACACACACACACACACACACACACACACACACTATGACAGGTGAGAATTGAAAGTGGTAACCTGACCTGAAGATTCTTTGAAAAGCCACTCTAGGCCTGAACTTAATTTGGATCAGCATCACTGTGGTTTACTGGTATAGAGGGATGTGCAGACACCAGGATAACAGGCGTTTCCAAGGTCACTCCTAGGTGATCTCCATGGAGAACTCCCAGAAAACATTAGTTATACTTACACTTATGATTTATTATAACAATCAGTTTTAATGAAAAACTGAAAAGACACGCAGGCACCAGGGCAGACCCAACCTTTCAAGACTCACCTCTTATAATGGAGTAAAATGGCTCTGACTCCTCCATCCGTGAGTTGCAATGGTGTGCTGTAAAGTCATCACCGGGGATGCCCTTTTCTAGGGAATACTGCTAAAACTCAGTATCCAGATTTTCCATTGTGAACAACAATCACCCTCCCCTCCACCTAGGAGCCTAGGATGCACCAGTCCATAGATGGGAGGAAAGTGGGTGGGAGGCAGAAGCCATAGTCTCTCTGCAAATGGTTTGGGCACAGAGAGCCGTACCTGCTGTATAGCAAATGGTGAGAAAGAACCCTTGTGAAATAAATCCCCAAACACCAACTCATGGCCATTCTTTCAAATCGACCTTTCTAAATTCAGCCATCAGCCCTGAGCAACTCTGTTCTGTATACAAGGTACATCTTAGAATAATTACCTCACTTTCTCCACACTTGAGGAAGAGGTTTTCTAATTAAACTTCAATAAACTAATTTAAGTCCCTGGTACACTCAATCAGTGTTGGTATCTGAAAAGTCTGGTGACCAAATGTGATTTCTTCGTTTGAGCTCATGTGCTTTTAAGCGAAAATGATAAACTGTACTTAATATTATCTCTGTGTGGCTTGATAATATGTATAATTAAAAACCTGAGGTAAGAGCTAAACTTATTTAATTAAATTTGAATGTGTTGTTCAAAACAAACAAATAGTCCCCAAGGGTGAAGGAACTTCAGGATTCCGGATTGTCCGCATCCTAGAGCTTTAGTTGTTTCGCATTTTGTTTTTCTCTTGATGAAGAACCAAAGAATTAAGTATCAGCAATGTGATGACTGTTTGCATATTTATCAATATGAAGAAGGACGTAATTGTTGTTTTACAAAGATGACTTTTTGTTTTCAAAGGTAGCCGAGAGAAAGCACAAAGAATAACCAGTTGGGGGGAAATAGAGGCAAGGGAGTTAGTTATCCAAGGGACTTCTATGACCTAAGGAGGCAAAAATTAAGCATCAGAAAATCAAGCAATGTAAATGTCAGAAAATGGAAGGTAAATCTGGAGTTGTTACCCTGTGGCCATTCCATTGAAATTAGAACAGTAGATACCTTCCAAGTCATGTCTGGATGGAAATGAGATTCATGTCACTTTAGCTAAGCTGATCACAGGCTAGTTAAGGTCAGTGTGCTTCTGGGGTTCTCCTGTCATATATATGTTTTATATATCATATGTGTTTTGATGGCATAGGAGACGTTCATGTCATTTGAATTTATTTTACTTTCATGGCATCAAGGCTTTTCGTTTTAAATATTTTTTTAATTTTAATTAAAACATAATTACATAATTTTTCCTTTTCATTTCTTTCCTCCTGATCCCTTTTATGTATTCTTCTCCAACCCTTCCCATGCCTAAATTCCTCTCAAGCTCATGACTTCTTTTTCTTTGATTATTCCTGCTGTTTATCTACATAAACATAAATTATAATCTACCAAGTCCAATTTAGTGTTGCTCCTCTGTATGTGATTGCAGAGTTCACCACTTGCTAATTATTCTTCAATATGATATGGTTATATAAATTATCAGGCAGTGGTGAGTCTAGAAGCACATTCTTCTGATGGATACCACACTGGGAGCAACTGGTATCTTCTATGGTAGGAAACCACACTGTGGCGCTGGGAGAAACTGGCACCTATGTAGGAACATTAGACCACAATAAGGAGGCTGCAGACACTAGCACTTCCTCTGTGAAATATTTGATTCAGAAAAGCTGCAAAACAGAGAGAGGGCTTTCAGTTAGTAAGACTTGCATAATGCTGTTTTGTAATGTTTTCCTTTATTCCTAGTAAGAGACTGATCTCTATTTTCATCTTTTGAATTATCATTGTTGTTATTATTTTATAGTTTCACATAGGTACAGCTTGTATACTGACCACTATGACCCCCCTGCCACCTCTGTCCACTAATACCACAAATAGCTATCCTATTAATTTTGTTTTGTGACCCACCCAGATTAATTAGTGCCATCTGTGTGACCATGGATTTGGAACTATCTGTTAAAGGCTGATGGATCAAGTAAGGTTACACAACTGAGGACAGAATTTGTAAATAGCCCATAGTTCATAGATAAAGGGTAAGGGCCTATAAGCCCCTCCCATTTCCTTGGTGATCGTTAATAGGGCCAGTCTTGTGTGGACTCAGTGAAGGTAATAACAGTTAATGTGAGTTAATGATTGCATTTGGTGTATGGAGTTAGAGAATGGCTATTTTCTAAGCACTGTAAATGAGTTTGGATATATTCTTTAACTGCGGTTTAAAATTATACCTAAACTGCTGGTTTGTTTGTGTGTATGTGTCTCTGTGTGTGTTTTACTGCAAGTACCAAACAAGATTGTTAAGACTTGACACACCACGAAACTTGAACCCATCCATCAGTTAGTGTTCCCCAAAGGGTAGGATATTTCAAGCTCTCTCGACATTTATTGACTCTCTTTGAAGTAGGAGGGACAGCTGTTAATGGCTTGAAATCTTATAAAGTTAGCAGTGAAGTAATCTTGAGAGCTACGATTTTATATACATCCTTCCTAAGTAATTTACAATCCATTAGTGTTTGAAAATCTTATTAAGGCATGAAGTACACAAAGTAAAATATGTAAATCTTGAGTCTGTGTCTCTTTTCTGACTTTTAATCAATAAAGACTAGTGTTGCCTGTTCTTTGACTTCACAGACACAAGATTATATCACAGTATGCCTTGTGTTCAGCTTCTTTGATTAGAATGTATCTTGCTTTTAATTTGTTAATCTTGGTGAAAATATCATTGGTTTCTTATTTTTCTTAAGATATGTTGTTCATTTTGTGAATATAGCATAATTTTTATGTTGAAAATTTTTATTTTTTATTGATTTTATTGAACTCTACATTTTCCCTGCTCCCTTCCCTGCCTCTCCCTTCCCCTTCAACCCTCTACTGTGGTCCTTACTCAGGAGATCTTGTCTTTTACTATTTCCCATGTAGATTAGATCTGTGTATGTCTCTCTTAGGGTCCTCATTGTTGTCTAGGTTCTCTGGGACTGTGATTTGTAGGATGGTTTTCTTTGCTTTATGTTTAAAAACCACTTATGAGTGAGTACATGTAATAATTGTCTTTCTGGGACTGGGTTACTTCACTCAATATAATAGGATATATCATAATTTATATTTCCATGTCTCCTTAGTGGTTGATAGGCATGTGGGTTGTTTCTGGCTTGTGATATCATGACTACAGCTTCAGTGTATATTTTTGCCCATGTCTTCTTCTGGGTATGTGGATTAATTCCCTTCCGTTACAATCTTAGAAATGTAATTTCTGTGCCAATCAAAAGTGCATAGCTTCCTCTTTTCTGTTCTGAGGTGGTATTTCCCTGCTATGTCCTGCATGACTTCATTCTGTAAACCTGACTGAGGTCGTGTGGAAATGAAGAAATGACAGACACTAAAGAAAGAACAGATACACAAATGGAAAAGCTATGATCCATCTGATGGAGGGCTCCACTATGGAACCCTTTAGACTCAGTGTTTGCTTTGTGCAATGCAATGGGGAGGAGGAGGCGGAGTCTCTGTAGTGGAGCCATCTGAGGTTGCAGTCATTGTTCCTGCTGGTTTGCACACACACTCTTCAGCCAGTCATAGATAGTCTCTTCTACTTGAACCAGAGGAAACCTTTGCTGTTCCTCGCAGCCTCAATAGGGGAAGGTTTTGGCATCCCTATGAAACTGAGGTTTGGGGATTCTTGGCATGGCTTTGCCCATATCAACAATATACATTCACTCAGGACTTCTGCCCCAACAATTTCACCCAACACCTACCAATGTACAGAAATTACAGTTATTCTCTATTCTAACCCTTGATGGTTTTAGTCTTTTTGAGTTTGTTTATACTGGTGAATAGGTATCTTATTGTGGTTTTAGTTATGTTTCTCTGATGAATATTGATATTATATATTTTGATATGTTTGTTGAACATTCAAATACCTTCTTTAGGACATATACACTTGAATATTTTTCTAGTTTTTTTTCTTTTACTTGTTAATTTTGAAGGACCTTTAGGTAGTCTAGACATAAGAGTTTTATTAGATAAATGTGTTGTGGTATGAATATTTTCTCATTGATAGTCATTTGCATTTTTATTTCCTATTTTTTCCAACATTTTATTTTCCTATTTTCCCTGAAAAAAAAATGTGAGCATGTGTATTTGAGAGATAAATGTTACCATGAAATAGCAGGAAAATTAGAGTATAGGAGACCTGGCAAAATAATGGCAGAAGGTAGGGGAAAAGCAAAGGGAGAAAAAGCAGAAAGGGGGGAAAATGGTAGCATGAAAAAGAATGGAATGTGTAGGGTTCTGAATATAGGAAATAGACCCCGTTTAATAAGGAGACAGCAGCTAGTACACATGCCACTAAGTTTCAGGGATGTTTGCTGGCTCCTCAGATGGTAGATAGCTGCAAAATGGACATGCATGTAGTAGAGATACATATGAAGAAAGTTGAGAATGAAATTACACTGTGTTTTTGGTGGTTGGGCAGTAATTGGTCAGGAGTTGGGGTTCTGAGTTAGGCTTGAGTTCTATCTCGTTCCTCAGCAGCATTCCATCTTGGGAAAGAATGTTAAGTGCCTAGTTTTATAAGGGTAAAGTAGGAACAATGGAGTCTCTCCTTCATAGGTTACTTTCAAATACAAAAATGTTTTGTTTTGTTTTTGGTTTTGATATACCATGGTGCTTAATACACAGCAAGAGCTTCTACTACTGTACTCTCCGGGAAAAAAATCAAATTTGACGTCGATGCTGTTATCCCCCTTACAGAAGCTGGCTTTAAAGACCCTCTACTAATAACCTTTGGGATGAGATGGATGTTGTAACGGATGTGGGAGGAAGTCTAGCTTTTGTTTATGGTTCAGAAAGTCACCATGTCTATGGGACTTGTCATATGTGTGTCAGTAAGTCTTCATCTTGCTTCCAGCCTCTATTGATAGTCGGAAGCCCTGATCTGAGAGCAATTCATCTGTTTGAAATGACAGTAGAGGTTGTTTTTCCTATTTACTTCTGACAGTAAACACCAACTTCTAAATATTTCCCCAGAAAGAATCGTGAGTCCTATCTGGCCCCCAAGCCCAGGAACTGGCTTATGGTTCCTGGGTGACCCATGTGCCCCAGAAAGTCTACTAAGAGTTTAGCTTGCCACCTACAAGACAAGCACTCACTGCATAGGCGTGCAGAGGAAGTGGGGGGGGGGGAGGCAGTGCCGAATATCTCTAGTCATGCTCCACTGCTGCATCAACAACAATAAAAGGAGAACCGAGGAGCAAGTTGTTCCCTTGTGATGGGATGACACAGCTCTGGATGGATGTCTATCCAGGACTGAATGTGGGAGGAGAAGATTATGAGCCCTCTCTCATCACTGGTGTCCCTATTACCTGTCTGGAGAAGTACACTGGGAACATTTATATCACGGTGTCCTATTTTAAAAATGAAAAGAATTTAAAGGAAGAAAGGATCCCTCCTGGGGATTCAATAAGGAGAGTATGGGAGAATTATTTAGTCATAAAAAAATCCATTTTACAAGGCTCTTACAGACTCATTTCCCCGAGTTGTGTGTCATTCACATGGGGGCTGGTCCCAGATGCCAGTGAGAGGACAAAAATCTTTGTGATCAGCCGCTCATTGCCGAGTCTTCGTGAGTACAAAGAGTACGCCAGAGTGAGTACACACAAAAATGAAAGTTAAGAAATACTTTGAGCATTTTGTGACTAAACTGGAATCCAAGCAGAAGATAAACAGAAGAAAATCAGAAATAGGATTAGAGCAGATGCTCTGTCCTTTCAAGCTTCTGCCTTTTAACTCTGAGGGGCATTGACAGTAGGCATTTTGTATTTGAGATATTTCAGTTGTAAAGATTTATGAAGCTAGCAGTTTGTATGTCACGGCCTCCTTATTGGGCCTGCACCTTCGTATTGACTATATGCTCAAGTATCTAGAGATTCATTTGCCAGGGTCCTATTGAACATTATTTAGAACATCTATAATCTACTGAGCTCAACTGCCTAAGGCTAGTGGGGGACGCATAAAGGTGATTGTGAGAGATTCAGTAGCAATACACTATACATGGTTTTAAAAATGAATAACTGCAAAGAGATGAGAAGCAATATTCCTAACAGTGTTGAAGATACAAGCCACGTAGAAGAAACTCAATTCTTTTTGCCTCTGATTCATTTAAATTCAGTTTATTTACATAAAGTTCTTTTCTAAAAATCTTAAGATAATCACCAAACATCATAGGCTTTTTGTTTAATTAAGTCTAGTCTACTCTGGCTTTAAAATTTGTGATTCTTGAAGACTAAAATTAGTCTCAGAGTAATGGCATGCTTTCTCCTTACCGTGTTTCTTGACAAACAGTATTTTATTGCTATAATCAGTAGCAATTTCTGTTTCTAATCCAAAATAAACAAAAAAGTTGCTGACTGCTTTTCCTCATACATCAGAGTTTACAAAATAATAGGGTATTCGCCAAACTCCAGTGTCCTTTCTTCAGACTTTGTTTAGTTTTCAATCTTGCCGAACTCCTGAGATCTGCAGTAAAGATCCCCTGACTGTGTGATGCACCATGATACTTTACTTATATGCAATATAGTGGTTTATAGCAGGAGGTGGATTTTATTTATTAATTGAGATGTCATATTTCATGGTCTCCAAAATATTAAAGAGGGTAGAGGACATGAATTCATCACATCCTCGCATCTGGTATCAAATGCTAATCATTCCTCTTGCCAACTTGACTTGTTTAAATCATCTAAGTTTTTTGGGAGTCAAATACTTTCTAACAGTGAGACCACTGAACTCCTTATTTTATTGTGAAAAGTAACAAAAAACACTAATGTGTAAATCCCATTGCCTGGCTCTGATTCTACATCAACAATGAAACCATATGGATAATGAGATAGTTCAGTGCTTTGAAAGAAAATGGTCCTCAAAGGGAGTGGCAGTATTAGGAGGGTACGACATTGTGGGAGATAGTGTGTCACTGTGAGGGCAAGCTTTGAGATCTGTTTTTGCTCAAACTTCCCTCAATGTGACTGCCAGTGACTTCCTATTGCCTGCAAGATGTAGTGCTTTCAGCTCCAGCACCACATCTGTGTGTACACCGCCATGCTCCCCGTTGTAATAATAATCGATTGAAACTCTGAACCTGTAAGAGAGCCACTACAATTAAATGTTTTCTTTACAAAAGTTGCATGGTCATGGTATCTCTTCATGCAATGAAAGCCCAAGCTAAGTCAGACACTAAGAAGGCAAAGGTGCTAAGAAAGTAAGCAGTGGTAAGGGAGGGTGTCAACAGTTGAGAGACAAAGTTGATTAACGTAGACATCCAAAGAAAGGTTTAATAAAAAAAAAAAGGCGAAGTAATTATATGTGGATAATCAGAAGTGCACTCACAGAATCTCAGCTTGGAGAAACAGAACACCTTCCCTCAATGTGCCACAGGGAAATAGCATCCTCGGCAGACACCCCGTTAGAGAAGACATTAGAATGTGAGCTGACTCTTTAAAGAAAGGCTGTAAATGAAGTCGAACAGAGGAGAGAACCATGGGGAGAAAAAAAAATCCTGCAGGATTTCACCGAGCACGAGAACAATGAGAGTAGGATTTAAATCAGGGAGAGAAATGACAGAGCAACAACAGGGTGAGGTGTTGAAAGAATAAGAGAGAAAGTCACGTGGTCCTCTGACAGGTGGTAAGGAGAGCTAACGTCCCCAACATTTATGGCATCACCCAGCTGCCTTCTACCACACAGACGTTCACTCAGTGAGGCAGGTTGACTATGGCTTGTAAGCGTCTCTGAGAGTTCCACTATGGTACTCTAGCGTTGTTGAGGTTTTAAGCATCTACTACAAACAATGGCATCTACTAATACTTGAAGACGTTGGCATTTTCTACATTATTCATCTGTTCTATAAATTTATTATAACAGAACATAGCAAAGAAGTTTTGTTTTTTTTCTTAAAAAGATGTGTTTTCATTTTATGTCCAGTTTGATTATAAAGTATTTTAAAAGTTTTAGAATGTAGCTCTAAGTATTTTACTAATTAATGTAATAATTTTAATGTTCCGAGGTAGCATTTGGGTTTTCATGTGCAAATTTGTTTTCCTAGAAAGGATGGCTGACTTAAACACTGTAGTCTCCTTTTCTGTTCTCAAACACTATTTCTGGGATGTGAGCACTATTTCATCTCATCACGCCGCCAATTTTGGCAGTAAAATCAAGAGTGAAATTATATTCTATGTGGATAATTCTATTTAAAGAAAGTATTCTTCAACAAATTGGGTCATTATAGTGACCTTGATAAAACAATAAATTACTGTGCTTTTTTATGGATTTAGAAACAATATATTGTTTTCAAATGTTAACATAAAGTAAACTGAGGTCTGTCTTTTCTTTTATAGAAGAAAGAATTCATTTTGGCTATGGTTGCAAAGAGATAAGAGTTCATCGACGCCATAATAGGAAAGAATGGCAGCAGCAAGAGGCAACTAAATACACACATCTTGCTATTGCACACATGAAATTGAGAGAGCAAACTAGACAAGACATTAGGCTTTAAATTCTCAGAGTCTGTCTCCAGCAAGGCCACACCCCTTAAACTTCCCCAGACAGCACCACCAACTGGGGACTACATGACTATGGGAGGCACTTGTCTCTCAATCCATGACAAGTCGTCAAGAGGCTCTTGTGTCTCCGTGTACTTTTCTACAAAGTGTTTCATTTTCTGAGATATAATCACACAACTTCCCCTTCTCTATCCCTTCTCCAAACCCTTCCACATATCTGTTAGTTATTTCATTCCTTCCTTCAGAAGCTACACAGCACCTTAGGGTACCATGAAATCTTAAGTCTTTGGTTTTTGTTCAACACTATCTGATAGGATTGTATGCTTGAGACCTAATATTACAAGGCTTATATGTGACATTTATGGGATCACAATTTTTATTGTAGCTTTTGTTATCTTGGCAGGGCAGATTTTAATTTGAATCCAAATGTCCTAAGCTAGTATTTGTGGCTACAATTTAGCAACTGCGTGGTATGCTATATTTGCAAAATGACAGTGTGCTCCATAGAGACTAAAGCAGAGAGTACTGGGCATTGTCTTCACAAGAAGTGTGAAGATTGATTGACTCCCAGAAGGCTGTTACCACAAACAAAGACCAGAACCAACGTCTTATTTATGTTTATAGTTTCTAGTAAGTTCAGCCCAAGAGACTGATGAGGGCCAATAACTTTAGTTAATTGCTTCTGTAAAACTTCCCATCTGTCAAAGAAACCCTTTCCTGTTGGCAAGATGGTAGTGAAAAGTCACATGCATGGACCATGAAGATGATGGTTATGATTACTATGGATGTCTTTAGAAACCATTTGTGAAAAAAACAGAATACACGTGTATGTTCATATTAAAGTTACAGTACTGGAATTTGCCTGCATGTGCCCAAGTATTGGAAAGAAATGTGAAAGTCATGATTTCCTGAAACAATTTATTCCATCAACAAGATTGTAGTGAAATTAAATACTAACTTTATTATCTGTTTTATTAATCTACATATCTGCTAAGCCCTGATATATGATAGACTCTGAGTGAAATACTAGGAGAAAAGTGTGAACAAGTTTTAGTGAGTCTGTGATATGTGTGCTTATATGTAATCAGATAGGAAATTTGGCAGCAATGGGGCAAAGTCCTTGGACCTTCAAACTTCCTTCAGATTGCTTTATGTAATTGTCTGTTGACAACTTTCTAGAGAACACCGTCAGAAAAAAAGCAACTGACCAAAGAAAACTGAGTATTAGCGTCACTGAGACAAAGGAGACACCAACATCAAATTGTAGATTTTCAGAAAGGCAAAGGAGCCATATTTATAAAGTCTTTCTAAGTGAAAGTAACTGGGATTTGGCAGAATTTAGGCCCTATGTTGTTGGGATGGGTAGGAAAGAGAGTTCAGCCTTCACTAGCGGTGCTGAGTGACAGTTGTTCACTGATTACCCTCTGGCAGTCAGAACAAAGCTCTGTACCTCTGTGTGGGTCAGGCTGATCCACCACGTAGTATGCAATTCTGTTAACTGGTAAAGATCATGGTGAGGAATTTATTTCTCCTAATGAGGTGGCTAGAGCCAGTATGCACCATGCTATTGACCAGTAGAATTCTGGGTAAACTGTACACTATTAAGCCCCTGACTGCTTGCTAGCTTCGCTTCCTCATGCTCAAGGCTGACTCTTCAAACTCCCTGTCCATTCTCAATACTATTCTGTATGCATTAATGAATTTCTACTGTTTGTGCCTGTGACTTTTGTTGTTTGTGACTCAGAACCCTGGTAAGCACACAACCCTTGAATTTTATTATAAAAATGTACTGAATATAGAAATCGAGATGTTGAAAGTGCTTGGAGTTTTGTAGAATTTTTTGTTTGTTTTTTGTTTTTTGTTGTTTCTCTGTACCTTTGGAGTATGTTCTGAAACTTGCTCTGTAAACCAGCCTGGCCTTGAACTCACAGAGATCCACCTGTCTCTACCTCCCAAGTGCTGGGACTAAAGGCATGCACCCCTGCCGCCTGGCCAGTTTTCTAGAATTTAATTGTCCTATCAGTAGTAAATTTAGTTGAAAGAGGCAAAGGAAAAATTAAATTTTATTTCAATGACTTTTAAATATATATTTGACATATATAAATGTTTAAATATATACTATATTTAAAATATACTATGTATAAGTATTATATTTATATATCTTATATTTACATACATATGTAACAGAATAAGGGTAGCAGAGGGAAGAGTCTCTTAAGATGGCCCTGGCAAACTTAACAAAGCTCTCTATGCAGAGATAAAGATAGAGCTTGCATGTAATTATTCCCCTTTGACTGTTCAAGCTTGTAGGCTTAAAATGGACTCCTAATGAGAGTGGTTTGCATTGCAATTAATTAAGAGCATGAAATTAAAAACTGAATGCCTATCCCTCTGGAGAATATTCTTTATAAGTATTTTTTTAACTTCTCTGTCTTGATGTGAACTCTTTCCTTCCCTCTCTCTACCTTCTTCTTTCCTCCACCGAAAGAGAATGAACTCTGATCCCTAAGAGTCTACTAAGAGAAGCATTCTTCTTAACATTGGAACAATCCTTTATCTAACTGTTTTTAGTGCCTCGAGTTTACCAGTGGTTTCTGATATAAATGTTTGAAGGCAATCACGGGGGAAGAAAGAAAGAAAAGGAAAATAAAAATGTCCAGAAAACTTTTGGCACAAATGCTCTTGTCCTCTAAAAGTCATTTTTCTTTGTTGTTGTTTAAGACTGAGAGAGAGAGAGAGAGACTGAGAGACACAGGGAGACAGAGATAGTCAGAGACAGAGGACAGTGGGAAGAAGAGAGGAATATATGAGTATGCATGAAGTTCTTATGATAATTATTTCAGAGACAGAACACACCTGAAAAGTTGAGAAAATAGAGATTTGTCAAAGCAACAGTTTCAGAAGCCTAGTGGTCATGCTTTGCCCCCAAGCCCTTCTCCCATTTAAACACATTCTTGTCTCTATTCTACCCTCACCTTTCGAACTTCAGTTTTAATCACATGCTTCAGAATTAGAGTTCTTATGCCATCTTCTCTGCTAATAAACTATCTGCTCTTTGTGGGGTGATTTCTGGTAAAACAGGTTGTATCTAGAACAGTCATGCATTGTAACGTGTTTAGTGACTTGCCCTGTGGTTATTCTTAGTATGATGAGAAGAAATGGATTCCACAATTCCTCACCATGGTAGTTTAGATGCATCTACAGTATTATTTCCAACTCCAACAAATGTGATGATTGGCAAACCAAAATGTGAACTAATAGTCAAGAAGAAAATTGGGAAGCAATATGAAAGCTGAGAAAACTACATATTAAGGCATGATGCCTGTATCTGTATGTGTAAACATACATGGGTATATGTATGTGTACATGTGTATAAATTCTCCAAACCACATGAACAAGGTAATAGTCCTCATTGTTTTTCACCTCCGTATCTTGGAAAGTTGACAAGTGAAGAAGGACGTATTAGCATGGATGTACCTTAGGCTAACACTGGGAAGCCTTATGTATCCACCACTATTTCCACGTCACAGCTAGGAAAAGTGATACATGGAGAAGAGGTTAAATAATTTCATCAGGGTCAAAGAAAACTAAGTCATAAACCAAGATCTAAAAATCCCATTTTAACATATTTATTCCAGAATGTCCACTACCAGTTTTCACGTAATTTTTTTTTGTGCTCTATCGCAATCTACCCAGCTGCTAAGGATATGAGACAACCCAATTGTGATTCCTATCTCCCCCTCTGGAATACATGGATGTTTTGGCTTGTTACACTTGGTCTTTCCAAAGAAGTTCCTACTAAACACCAGTAGTTTCTCCAAGAGTGATAGACATGAGCTGAGTATTAATAGGTAAGCATAGTTCACATCTGCTATGAAAGCCTATGGCAACCACTGTGGTTCCTGAGACATTGGAGATTCGGAAAAAAATAATCTCTCCAGGTCCCGATGGGGAGGGAAGACAGGGAGGAAGTTGGGGGAAGAAGAGAGAGGGAAACTGTAGTCAGGGTCTGTTATATGAGAAAATAATCTATTTTTAATAAGATAGAGGAAAATTATTAAGTTCTCCTTAAAGATACCTGAACCAGTTGTGTTTGGTTTTATTCTGGTCTCTGGGGTATCCTGCCTCTGGGTCCTGACCCTCAGGAATAAGCTCCCCCTCAGAATATGGGTCTTCAATTGGTCCCATCATTACTTGGTCACTCCCACAGTTTCTGTGCTATCTTTATCCCAGCACATCTTGTAGGCAGAAAAAAATGTAGATTAAAGGGTTGTGGCTGGGTACATGTCCCAGTCCTTCCACTGGAAGTTCTGCCTGGTTACAGAAGATGACCGGTTCTGGGCCCTTACTCCCTCTTCTGGGAGTCCTTGCTAAGGTCACCCTCATAGGTTTTGGGGAGTTTTCATTGCTCTAGGTTTGTAGTTCATCTCAGAAATGCCCCCATGCAGCTCATATACCATGGCTGGCTGATATCCACGGGAGACCTGCCTGTATGTAAAGAGAAACAGAGAAGAAGGAGTTTATGGGGCTGGTGACTGGGAGAAAAAAAGGGAGGGGAAACGTTGATTGTGTTGAAAAAAATAAACAAACAAAAATAGTAATAACATCTTCCAGAATCTGGAATTTCCCTTCCACCCCCCCCCCCAAAAAAAACCCTAAACCTAGCGTCTGGCTCAAAAATTAGGAAATTATATTGGAAGCATTGCAAGTCCTTAATATACTGCTTTGATACAAGATAGTTTTGTATAACTATATTAAATACCATATAACTATATTAAATACCATAGAAAGGAAATTTGCCTTCACAACGTTCATCTAATGTTGGGATCACTGTTGCTAATTTTCACTATAGACTAAAATTTTTCGAATCAGAGCAGCATGTTGCATAACATGGCACCAAGATCTGTGATTATATTGCCAGAGATCATTGTTTAAGCAATGTAAAATTAGTTTTAGAAAAATAACCATATAGAACTGCTCTAAGGTCTATTTACTGATGAGGAAAACAAAATCAGAGAACAGTTTCAAAACAGAATTTTCACCAGTTGAAAGATCTAAACCAATCCTGACTGTTTTTAATCCTGAAAAAAAAAATGACTGACTAGCCTAATATTACAACAACAAAATAAATTTTTGGTTGGCTCCTAATTTGCATTTAAATTATTCTTATGATAGCATTGTTGTAAGCACAAACAAAAAAAAATTAACTGCCAAAGGCCTGTACACCTGAGAACTAAATTAACTATAGAAAATTTAAATTGGGGGTTTTAGTGAACACTTCGAAAAAGGCAATACGAGGATATGCATAATTTTGCTTCTGGAGTTTATCTTCCTAACAATCCCTCTGAGAAGGAAAAGTTCTAGCCTGTCTTCTCTGGGAGACTCATGGCATAGATGATGTGTTTGGCTTTGAAAGCCAAGTGGAAGTGAAAAGCACTTCGTTGTTGCATTTATTGTAATTTTTATTAAGCTTGTTCTTTGATAATTTCAATATATATAGTGTATATTGTCAAGCTCAGTCATTGTCCTCGCTTATTTCTCCTCTATCTCCTCCCACTCTCCGTTCTCTTTCTTATATTCACATACTTCTTATATGTGTGTAACCAGCTGAATGCAACTAGGACCCAGTTGCCTTTGTGTGACCGTGGATTTGGAGCTGTCCATTTGAGCATGGTGGACTACCCAGTGACTGTTTGTTTAATGCTAATGCCCCTGCCTTCCCCAGAACAGGAGTAATTTACCAATAATTTAGCAGAAAGGATAGGACCTTATACATTCTTCCCTAGCCCATAATTGACCAATGACAGACCCAATCCTGCACTTGTAAGAGACAGGACTAAGACCCTGGTTTAAGACTTTGAATGATGAAGCAGCACACTGGTGAGAAAAAGAGCCAAATTTGCTCCTGATTGGAGCAAGTAAGTAAGATCAGCAAAAGCCTCGTGGGGTGGGAAGGAATACTCTCTATTTCATTACTCTCATAAATACATGCTAGCTACTTGGAGTTTATTTTGAAATGCTTAAATAGGATTGACTAATTTACTTTAAAAGTATGGGTTTCAAGCTTTTTGTTTCCATCACAGAATAAATCAAGGTCAAGAAGAGATTGGATCATAACATGTTCATTATTAATTAAAGTATTGACGATGGACCATCCAAGAGCCCTGTCCTAGGCTTGTCATAGAGAAATTTAGAAGCTTCTTTCATGGAAGTGATTACATCTCTTATTTGACACATCTTCTAAATGTGTGTAGAACATGTTTTATTTTAAAATAAATCCTCTTTATGCCTTCTAATAGTAAAGGGAACTTAAAATATGCTTTTATCATTCTTCATATTTCTTAACATTTCTGTAGAAAAAATGAATAATCTCATAGATTCTGTCAAAGATAGAGTTAAGAAATCACGATGGTGGGACTAGAAGAATGGCTCAATGGTTAAGAGGACTTCTTATGTTTGCAGGAGACCGAGTTCAGTTCCCAGTACCCACATTGGAGTTCACAATCATCTGTAGCTCCAGCTCCAAAGCACATGGCACCCTCTCCTGACCTCCACTCCTGACCTCTGTGGGCCCCAGGCTTGCACGTGAGCCAGCAAAATGCACAAAATAAAATAAAGTTTTTTTAAAAAAAAATAAAGAAATGATTGTGGAAATAAAAAATTAAGTACTTATCCCCAAAGGTCAGTCCAGTTAATCAGTATAGTCAGTTTGTCATTTTAGAGGCATCTTCAGATTAAAAAAAAGAAGAAGAAGAAGCAAAAATAGTGCCCAGAATAAATCACTCATTCTAAATAGGGCTGTGTTTCTTAACCTGGGACACATCTTAACAGGAAGCCTACAATAAATTAGTGGAATTCTCCATGTAGCACAAAGTATACTTTGCTAATGAAAATCCAAGTAAGAGAATGTTTGGTGTGGGTAGTCACAATCACATTTGCTATACTGAGGAAAAGACTTCTCTTCTCAATTCTGAGGTTAAATTAGGATAGAGAATCTGGGCGTTGGAAGCCAGCCTGTTTCTCTGTTCTGTTGTTTTACTGCTTTCAGTATGGCTCAATGCCATTGTGTTCTAGTAAAAATTACCTTTGATGGACTGCTGGGAGAGCATGCAGGGCGTGGGAGTGTGGGAGTGTGGGCGAGTTCCTACAAATGTGAATAGAGTGGTTCTTTCGTCGCATTTGAGAGCCTTGGTCAAAATCTTTAAGTCTATGGAGTGAAGCATTAGGGAATTAGAATATTTCTTGAAAAGAAAAAAAATCAGATCTAATTCCCTTTCCTCTGAGGCTTTTGTCCAAGTCTGAGAGCATCATCCTGGGAACTAATTTGGAGGATCAGAAGATCTCCAAATAAGCAAAGGAGAGGTAGGAGTGGAACACGCTCCCAGAAGCCTGTGAATTGCCCTCTTGTAAAGCAGTGTGACCACCAGTGGGGAAGGGTGATAGTTTATGTCCCTTTCTATAGCATCTTAACGCACAGATGCACAAAGACAGATTACATCCACATTCTTCTCCTCTTTCTAATTTTTTAGTCTTTTCTGCAGAGAGCATTGTAGGGAGACTGACTAAAATTTGGAGCTGAGGTCAGCTAAGCTGGATTGTCCTCTTTAAGTGCAAAATTAAAAATCGTTAATAGGAATAAAACAGATACAAATGAATATTTAGAGTGGGAAAAGAAATCAGTACAAATTGTAAAAAAGGATATGGCATAGAAATATCAGAGAACATTTTATTAAAACTGTTTTGTTAGCTATAGAATGTAATTCTATAACTTTGACCCCATATGTCGGCTGCATGCTTTTTGATGGATTCTTCAAATAATGCTGAAATTAATGTGCCTTGCGTGAACATATTTTTTTTCCTCATGGTTTATTTTTTTTTATATTTAAAAATTTCCATTTCCTTCCCTCCTCCTCCCCCCTCCCTCCCCTCCTCCTCCCCCTTCCCTCCCCTCCTTCTCCCCCTTCCCTCCCCTCCTTCTCCCCCTTCCCTCCCCTCCCCTCCACCCATACCTCCCCTCCCTCCCTCTCAAGGCCAAGGAGCCATCAGGGTTCCCCACTCTATGCTAAGACCAAGGTCCTCCCAACTCCCCCCAGGTCCAGGAAGGTGATCGACCAAGCTGAGAAGGCTCCCACAGAGCCCGTCCATGAAGAACAATCAGAGCCCAGCGCCATTGTCCTTTGCTTCTCAGTCAGCCTCCGCTGTTGGCCACAGTCAGAGAGCCGGGTTTGGTCGCATGATCCATCAGTCCCATTCCAACTGGAGTTGGTGATCTCCCATTAGTTCTGTCCCACCGTTTCCATGAGTGAACGCACCCCTCTCGTTCCTGACTTTCTCCCTCATGTTCTCGCTCCTTCTGCTCCTCATTGGGACCTTGGGAGCTCAGTCCAGTGCTCCAATGTGGGGCTCAGTCACCTTCCCCATCTGTCGCCAGCTGGAGGTTCCCTCACGGCCCTGACTTTCTTTCTCATGTTCTCTCTCCTTCTGCTCCTCATCAGGACCTTGGGAGCTCAGTCCGGTGCTCCAAGGTGGGGCTCTGTCATTTTCTTCGTCTATCGTCAGGTGGAGGTTCTATGGTGATATGCAAGAAATCCATAAGTATGGCTATAGGAACTGGCCTTTTCAGGCTCCCTCTCCTCAGCTGCCCAAGGAACTAACTGGGGGCGTCTCCCTGGAAACCTGGGAACCCCTCTAGGGTCAAGTCTCTTGACAACCCTCAGGTAGCTCCTTAAATTGAGATATATGCTTCCCTGCTCTCATATCCACCCTTCCTATATCCCAAGCACCCCATTCCTCCGAGCTCCCCCCGCTCTCCCCTTCACACTTTTCTCTCCCCATCTTCCCTTGGCCCAGTCTTGCCCAACCCTCAAGTTCCCAATTTTGCCTGGCGATCGTGTCTACTTCCAATATCCAGGAGGATTACTATATCTTTTTTTGGGAGTTCACCTTCTTATTATCTTCTCAAGGATCCCAAATTTATAGGCTCGATGTCCTTTAATTATGGCTAGAAACCGAATATGAGTGAGTACATCCCATGTTCATCTTTATGGGTCTGGGTTACCTCACTCAGAATAGTGTTTTCTATTTCCATCCATTTGCCTGCAAAATTCAAGATGTCATTGTTTTTTACCGCTGAGTAGTATTCTAGCATGTATATATTCCACAGTTTCTTCATCCATTCTTCCACTGAAGGGCATCTAGGCTGTCTCCAGGATCTGGCTATTACAAATAATGCTGCTATGAACATAGATGAGCATATGCTTTTGTTGTATGATTGGGCATCTCTTGGGTAGATTCCCAATAGTGGAATTGCTGGGTCCTGGGGTAGGTTGATCCCGAATTTCCTGAGAAACCGCCACACTGCTTTCCAAAGTGGTTGCACAAGTTTGCATTCCCACCAGCAATGGATGAGTGTGCCCCTTACCCCACAACCTCTCCAGCAAAGGTTATTATTGGTGTTTTGGATTTTAGCCAATCTGACAGGTGTAAGATGATATCTCAAAGTTGTTTTGATTTGCATTTCCCTGATAGCTAGGGAGGTTGAGCATGACCTTAAGTGTCTTTTGGCCATTCGTTTATCACGGGAAATTTAAAATTTTAAATTTATCCCTTTTGGATATCAGTATGGCGATTTCTCAGAAAATTAAGAAACAACCTACCTCAAGACCCAGCAATACCACTTTTGGGTATAGTCAAAGGAATGCTCAATCATACCACAAAGACATGTGCTCAACTATATTCATAGCAGCATTGTTTGCCATACCCAGAACCTGGAAACCACCTGAATGCCCCTCAACCTAAGAATGGATAAGGAGAATGTGGTATATTTACATAATGGAGTACTACACAGTGGAAAAAAATAATGGCATCTTGAAATATACAGGCAAATGGATGGATCTAAAAAAACCTCATACTGAGTGAGGTAACCCAGACCCATGAAGACAAATATCATATGTACTCACTAATAAGTGGCTTTTAGACATAAAGCAAAGCAATTCACAATCCCAGAGATTTTAGACAACAATGAGGACCCTGAGAGAGACATACATAAATCTAATCTACATGGGAAGTAGAAAAAGAAGATCTCCTGAGTAAATTGGGAGCATGGGGACCATGGGAGAGAGTTGAAGGGGAGGGGAAAGGGAGGAGAGGGGAGAAAGAATTTTAGCTCAATAAAATCAATGAAAAAATTTAAATTAACAGTTTAAAAAGTTTGATGATTTCATGTAAATTATGAAAGCAAATGTTAAATTTTGAGAAATCTTTCAGAATGTATTGCATTTATGAATTAGATGATTTCAGAGCAATTGCAGAGTGGGGGGGGGGTACTAATTAGTGTTAATGGATCTTCTTATGCTGTAAATGCTTTGTCATAGAGGTCCTTGCTGTGTGTCATAACTTGAATTTTTGATCATCTTCATTAGTGTCAAAATTCTATGCCACATCAGGAAAAAAATTAAAATTCCTTCAATGTGTTCATTTTGATTCACTCTCACTTGATTAATCCAATTGTCAAGCTATTTGAGAGCCAATTTACCATTTCTTCTTAAAATATATCTCTGTCTCTCAATGAATTACCACCCTTTTGGAGTATCTAAAAAAAGCTACTGTTTTTTGGTATGTGAGTGTTTCTTTGATTCAATCACAGCTTTATTGGAATTTTCATATTCTAATAATAAAATTCAAAATTCTATTTAGTGATTTGTTTTTCTATTATTTTAATAAAAGGATGTAACGATAAAAGATGTATCTTTCAGACACATCTGTATTGAGTCCAACAACTTTACACCTCTATTACTGAAAGATTCGAAACATCTGTCCAATTCTACTGTGAGATATTGGAATGCTATATGTTTTAGTCTTTCAAGTCTTTCCAAAACCTGACTGAGTGAGCAAATTGACAGAACGTTATTTCTCAGAGACTGTGAACATGTCATTTCTCATGTAGACAGAGTCAGGTAGTTTAAATCCAAATCCCCTCTGCTCCTCTCCCTTTTATTGGGCTCCTCCCATAGACATACATACATACATACCACGATGTGTGGCTTTATTGCATTCTTCATTCCTGCCACATTTATTTTCACATTTATTTTCACACCACTCTTTCCAACACTATTTCTCTTGTTCCTTTCTTTCTCCTCATGTTAGTATCTGAGTTCCACAGAGACAGATCTGTTGCTTTCTGTCACAGACATACAAATGCACACAGATCTGAATTTGGGAGGCCAGAACTTCAAAATCAAAGTGTCAGTCAACCTGGTTCCTTCACGAGGCTCTCAGGGCTAATTGGCTAGAAGCCTCTCTCTGAGCTTCTGGAGGATGCAGACAACTGCTAGCATAGCCTTGTGGGAGGCTTCCTAGCTCCTATCTCTGCATCTGTTCTCACATGCCTTTCCTCTGTCCATGCTTCTGCATCTTTTCCTGTTCTGTTCTTCAAAAGGCATTGTTAAGGAAGCCATAGATAATTGCACTTGGGATCAGCCTAGCCTAGGTTGACCTCACCCTGGGATCCTTACCTTGATCATATTTTCAAGACCCTTGCTATAAATTGAGAATTCTTCTCATCTGATGTGGTCTTCAGTTCAGCACACTGTGGAAGGGTAGCTTCCTGTCTTGCTCACTGCCACATCCCTAGCACCTAGGACAGAACCTGAGAGGTAATTAGTGCTCCTTTACATTTGCTGAATAAACACATTGAGGGCCTACAACACCGGAGATGCTGAACACATAGAGGGCTGAGACTTAACTAATCCTAAGATGGTTCACTTTCTTTGCTCCATTTGTGTAGAGACCTAAGGATAAAACTGTTATTTATTACAGTGTTAGTATATTTTGGATTTCTTAAAATGATACAGCACACATAACTAGAAATCTGCAAATAATAGATCAATGGGCAGCAGACACATCTGGAACCACAAGTAATTTGGTTCCTCTTCCGTGCAAGAATTTTTTTGCTTTCCCTGGTGGTGATGTATCTTTTTGGAAGACACAGTCTTGTCAGTGAATGACATTTTCATCTGCAAAGTCTTTCCCCTTTGCCTAAGAGTATATGCAGGTATGAAAGACGCATGTAAATAAAAATTCCACTTCAAAATGCCAATAGCAAGTTTTAATAGTGAAATTTGTTGGAAACATAGTCATGTCATTTTAAATTTGTTTTCTATGATTTGAACTTAAAATATCACAGATGAGCAAAATGAAAATCAGTGGGGGTGGGGAAGGCCAGAAACAATTTCTAAGAGTTTATATTTAAGATATCTCCTTCCCTACTCCCATATCCGTCCTTCCTCCATCTCAACCATCCCACTCCTCCAAGCTCTCCCCAACCCTCCCCTTCTCTCCTCTCTCTTCATCTCCCCTTCCCTGTATCCCCCCTGCCCCGATGCTCCCAACATTAGCCTGGTGATCTTGTCTGCTTCCAATTTCCAGGAAGATCTATAAATGTTTTTCTTTGGGTTCACCTTATTACTTAGCTTCTCTAGGATCATTAACTATAGGCTCAATGTCCTTTGTTGATGGCTAGACTCCACTAATGAGTGAGTACATGCCATATTCATACTTTGGGGTCTGGGTTACCTCACTCAGGGTAGTCTTTTCTACTTCCATCCATTTGCATACAAAGAGGCTTGGCTCTGGAGGGGTTTCCAGGAGTCCACAGGGATGACCCTGGCTAGGATCCTGGGCAGTGGAGGAGAGGGTGCCTGAACTGGCCTTGTTCCTTAGTCAGACTGATAACTATCTTGAATATCACCATAGAACCTTCATCTGGCGATGAATGGAGACAGAGACAGACACCCACATTGGAGTACTAGACTGAGCTCCCAAGATCCAACTGAAGAGCTAAGGAAGTCAGGAACCCCCACAAGGGGTTGGTTCACCCACTGAGACAGTGTGCCTGAGCTAATGGGAGCTCACCAACTTCAGCTGGACTGGGAATGAACAAGCATGGGATCAAACTGGACCCTCTGAATGTGGCTGACGGTTGGGGCAGACTGAGGGGCTGATGATAATGGCACTGGGATTTGTCTCTACCGCATGTTCTAGCTTTATGGGATCCTATTCTCTTTGAATGCATACCTTCCAAAGCCTGGATATAGTGGGGAGGGCCTTAGACTTTCCACAGGGCAGGCTATCTTGCCCTCTCTTAGGACTGGAGGGGAGTGGGAAGGAGCGGGAGTGGGGAGCGAGAGGGAAGTGAGAGGAGGGGAGGAAGTGGGAACTTTGATTGGTATTATTTATAAAGTAATAAAAAAAGAGGAAAAATAAATTAAAAAGAAGAAAGAAAAGATTTGGATTCACCCTAAAACAAAGAGTTTATATTTTCCTGTGAAAACATTTACTAGAAATGCCAATGGCTCTCATTTCCTTTTGTAAATTTACATTTTATAAAAAGCATTATCCAAATTGCCTGTTTCCTACAAATATCTGTGAGTCAGGAGATTATGCTGACTATCCAGGCTCTCCATTGTGAAAATCAGACAGTACTGATAAAACAGCATTATTCATTTTTATGCTGTACTCGTTCACCATTTAGTTACTTAATTAGACAATAAACTTAGAGCTTGCAAGCATGCTTAAGGCAACAGTTTACTCATAAATATTCAGACCCAAATGTAGCATTATAATATCTTGAAAAAAATCTCACTGAGCAAAAAGTAGAATATGCTTTGTTACATTTAAAGATGGCAGCCTGATATTCCTTTGGGATGGGACAATGGTCTGTATTCTGTCAATTTTATTTTAAATAAACTCTGAGTGGCCAGTAGCCAGGCAGGAAGTATAGGTGGGACAACCAGACAGGAAGTAGAGGCAGGGCAATGAGAATTCTGGGAAGAGGCAAACTCTTTCTGCAATCCTGATCCAGCCACAGAGCAAGCAAGATGTCACTGCCTTGCTGAAAAAAGGTACCAAGCCACATGGCTAACATAGACAAGAATAACGGGCGAATATATAAGAGTTAATAAGAAGCCTGAGCTAATATGCCAATCAAATTATACTAATGTAGACCTCTGTGTGATTTCTTTGGGACTTAATGATTGCGGGTACCGGGCAGGACAGAAACCCCCGACAACATCTCTTTATCCATTTTCTTTCTTTGGTAAAATTATTCAATTAAAATATTAGTTTTCTATGTATTACAAGCTCAGTGAAATATATGTAACAGGCAAGGGCATCCCCATTCTGTGCAGCAGCAGCATTTAGTTCATCTTATAGACTTGTACCCATAGGAAAGATTCTCTCATTTAGTACATCTCATGGATTAATACTCATAGGAAAGATGCTCACATTCAGTTCATCTCATAGACTTGCACTCATAGGAAATAATGTTTGCTGAAGGGCCCAGAGAATATTTCAGGTAGAAGATTTACATTCTGAAAAGTTGAGGCTTTTGCTAGTGAACAAGCCTCACATGCATTCACACTGACACATTAAGTTGCTTATTTAAGTGCAAGATAAGCTATCTATACACATAGTAGTAAAGCTGTGTATCCTAGAAAGGAGATAGCACTTCTTACACCAATGCATTCAGGAATTCAAGAGGAATACTGCAACTGAGAAAGTTATTTCTCAAATTCTTTTGAGAAAAAAAACATTGAAGAATATTTTGTGGACTGATTGATTGATTGACTACTAGGTCACAGCCTTATTTAGTTCCAAGAATGACTTTCAGATACTAATTAGACATGGGTGCTATTGCTTTTAGGAAAATAAACATTATACAGTGACAGATTTGTTTCAATTTCTGAATATCTGAAGATGTGCAAATGTATATTTTTAAAAGTAAAATGAACTTTTAGAATGCATTCTTTAAGCTTTCTTTTCTGCTCTTTCTATGTATTGAAATGTCTTTGGGTGATAAAATTGGATCAGTTGAATCAGTTTGTTTTGGTCCTCTAGTTCTTGTTGTCGACTATAGAGGGGAAAAACAAGCAACAAGGTCCTAATGAAAATGTTTTAATATATGCTTAGGGACTGAACATTTGACTTAGTGATAATAACTGTTATTGGTATCTCACAGGATCCAGGTTTTGTTCCCAGCACCCACATGGTGATTCACAACTATCTGGAACTACAGTCCCAGGGGATTCAATTCTCTCTTCTGATATCCATGACACTAGGCACACATGTGGTGTACATGCAGGCAAAACACTCATAAACATAAAATAAAACAAATATATAAAAAGAGAAGTGCTTAAAATCATACTTAAATAAGCATATAGTATTATCAGTGTCTACTTTTTTTCTGAAATCATAGCTCTTTGTCTTTGAAAAATATGAACACATCAAATTCCCCTAAAAATCAAACTGACAAGAAACAGTTACATCTAGTTCCTAAGCACAAAAGGACCTCCCTGCCTTTGTTTCTATATAAAACCTGTATTTGGTTCTTGATTGTTTTGTTGGCTTGTTTTGTTCTTTACTGTAACTTTGTTGGGTGCTAGAATGTCTATAATGCAAGCATCTATAATAACACCTTGGCTATGATGGACAGATACTGATAGGAGCATGCAGGGGACAGATGGGATTGTAGTGTGCACCTGATGTAAAAGTCCTTCTGTCTATGTATTGCTTTTATTGGCTAAAGAATAAAGCTGTTTGGGCCAATGGCTTAGCAGAGTAAATCCAGTTCGAAAATCAGAACAGATTAATAGAGAGAGTAGGTGGAGTCAAAAAGAGCAACCAAAGGAGAAAGATGAAGCGACCAAAACCTTCCCAGTAAGCCACAGCTTTGTGGTAATACACAGATGAATACAAATGGTTAATTTTAAGATATAAGAATTAGCCAGGAACTTGCTTAAGCTATTGGCCAAGCAGAGTTGTAATTAATAAAGTTTCTGTGTGATTATTTGGGTCAGGGTAGCCGGGAAATGGATGAACAGATTCTGTTTACACTTGCCTTCAAGTGATCTGAGGTCAACGAGCTGTCCTGTAATGGTGCAGGTTGTTTAGCTTGATGGAAGATGTGGTGGTTGCTTAGGTCCGGCAGGACTCTGTCACTTGTCTCATTTAAAGCCCTGCTTCCTTCTACAGTATGACCTACTCTCTGGGACCCACTTCACGTCGTGTTTTAACTTTTGCTTCTGTGCTGTTGTCCAGCTCACACTCGAGTCGATGGCCTTTCCACCTGTCTCCGCGAAGGCCAGAAATAATATAGTTGCCCTGTACAGTCAAGTTCTTAATCCTTCTTCAAGAAATATGTCTGAGGACTGTCAGGAAGGAAACATGACATGCCACAAAAAAAAAAAAAAAAAAAAAAAAAAAAACTCAGATGGGAGAACAATGAAAGATTTTTTTAGCTACTCCTTTTAAGAAATAACAGCAGGTCTGCTGTAGAACATGCCCTCGTCATTTTGTAGTAAATATCCCCATGGAGAAGGTGATCTGGTTGGAAGCGTCGCCCAAGGCAGCCAAAGGTGACAGGGTTAAAGGAAGATGGTAGTTTTCTTTTGACTGAGTTGGCAAAACGGCTGTGTAGAGACCCTGTGCGAAAGAGCCTAGCACTTGCCTGCTCCAGAGAATCAATCCTCCCTGCTGGATGTTGCTGTGGTTAAAATGAACGGGACAAGAATATTAAGCAGGGAAAACCCTCCTAGCTATAATAAGTGGAGTCCTTCTGCTTGGATGAAGAAAATAGAGTAATCTTGAGCTGTCCTGCAAGCTGAAAGCCTAGATAGCTTCTGTCCAATTTGTGTGCTTTCCCCCGGGATTCCCGCCGTATTTGGAGTTGCGCAATGGACTTGGATGGTGGCATGTTCCTGCGAGTTGGCAGACACTCAGTGAACAGAATGACTGATTTGCTGCTTGGGCTGCATATGCCAATTGAACTGCCAAGCAGGCATTGCCTGAGGGAAATACCAGTTTCAATGGAAAAGAGCTCTAGTTAAAGAGATTAGGTATTTATCATTGTCAACTACTATTGTCCATAGTGTTTTAATTTTTCCAAAAATGTACATGCATGACAAATAATTGAAACAATAAAAATATGTGCTAGGATGCAACTCTTTGGCCCTAGATCCCCTGTTCCCCAGCTCCCTCTTCCTGGTAGGCACAATTACCTTTGTTAATTTCTTATGCAGATTTAGAATGAGTAAATAAACAAGCACACAGCTGCTTTTAGCTGTTACATATATTGATGGTTTTCAATTAGAAAATCAATTTAATTGTAATAATTATAATCACTTCAGTTTTTTTATTCCTGTACTTCACGCATTATGAATATGATAGCACTCTAGGAGGGAAATGTTAATATTTCTCCTTTAAACTTAGAAACACCAGTCTTATAAATTCAAAAACTTCTTTATTTACATTAGACATATTCATCATGGATAATTTATACAGGCATCCAGAAGTATGAACTAATTTTAATGCAGCACTCACAAAACTTATGACCAGTACTTTAAAAGACTTGTTACATGCAACTTTACACACACACATACTTAAAGATTTGGATAATAGGATCATTTTATGTGTCATGTTTGTAACTTGGTGTTTTCTCCAAACATTCTTTACATGTTTGATATGATGAACACTTGTTCAAAAAAATTTTTAATAATTCAGATACCAACTTAGGAAAGCTGTCTAAATCCTGTGAGTGCTGTGAAAATATCCTACACATCTGTTCCTTCTCCTTGGGAAAATTCCCAGAAAAAAAAAAGGCTTACGGAGTCAAAGAATAAATTATTGTGTTAGATAAATTCATGTGATGGCTTCCAGATAAGTAATCACTCACAGAAACTTTCAATGAAACAAATGATTTCTGTAGTTATTTTGTACCTCTGTCCTAGTCCTAATACAAGGATTTTCAGTGTGCAATGTGAGAAAAAGGGGCTTGACACACATATGTGACATTCTTCTCATCTTTTTCATAGGTTTATTTTACATGGTATGGTAACAATATTCTGAGAGAGAAGGAGAACTCTCAGTGCAGTGCCCTGGGCTCTGGGAATACGAGTGAATTCCTAATGTACTGGTGCCTGCCAGCTCTTATAGCCACAGCTCAATTTGTCAGCCTGATTTGTCAATGACCCCTGCTTTTTCCTACCACCCTCAAACCTGATTCCCCCATCTAAACCCAGTTCTTCATGATGAAGACTGCTCAGACAACTGCCAAAATCTTAGTTCAGAAATTTGAACCCAGAAAATTGGTTTCTTGTGTTAAAATACTTCTCAGGAGGGTCTGTCTTTTAAGTAAAGTCCTAGTGTTTTGAATATTCATTTTGTTTCTATGTGTATGGTTTGTGCACATGAATATGGGTGCACTCTTGAATATGAGTGCTTGGGAGGCAGGAAGAGGATGTTGACTCTGGAGCTGGAGTTTCAGACAGTTGTGATCCATTCAGTATGTATTCTGAGACTGAAATTCTGTAAGAGAAACATTACTCTTAATGACTGAACCATCCCTCCAGCCCCAAATGTCTGGAATGTCATGGATTTAAATTCCATGTCATCAATAATCCTAAACAAATCACTTCTTTCTAGTTCCCCCCTTTAAGGGATATTAGACTCATTCATGAAATCTAGGTTTTAGCAATATGACTGCACAATCATGATCTGAACACAAGGACACAAGTGGATATACCAAAGTGGATGGGGAAAGCCCATGAGGCCTCAACCCTACACAAAGAACTATAGACAACTAAGACAACTGTGAGCTAGAGAGGTATCTTTCCCGAGGAAGAGTACCCCCATTGGTTGTCTATTTCCAAATAGTCAGCCCTGGAAAAATATATACAAGTAACATTTTATGAATTGAATGTTATATTTAGAGCTATTTAAGTATGTACATATACATACATTCATTCAAGGACAACTAGTGAAGAAAAGAAGTCATGAATTAGAAGGGGAGTAGGGAGGGGTAAATGGGAGGTTTGGAGAGACGAAAGGGAAGGGAGGAATACTGTCATTGTGATTATATTATAATCTTGGAAATAAAATAAAAAAATTTAAAAAGTATCACTATAAATCTTCATTAGGCCTTGTTAGAGGATCTTTTCTATTACGGTGAGATAGATACAGTTTTAGTTGGCTGGGCAGAGGGGGTAGGAAGGGATCGATGATTTTCGGTCATCATTTATCCAAATGCATTTTGTAATGCTACAAATGTACAAAAACTCCTTATAATATTATTAGCATTGGAAATAATGAGATTAGCACTGGGCTTGATTGGCCTGCATAATCTGTTGCCAAGAATAGATTGAGAACTGAAAGGACATTAGTAAATATGGATTCCCTAGCTCTACTGACGAAAATATTCTGAAGCATTAGGGCTTATTTTTATAATTGAATTAATGTTTAGTCTTAGTTCCAGTTTTATCAAGTGAGTGTTAGGGAGGAAATTAGTTGGCTCCAATAAAGTTATTTCTTTCTGTATAAAAATAACGAATGTGCTTAAAATGATAGCTTTATACCTCATTTCATGACTTCTAATTTCTAATGAATGCAGATATTTAACAAATAAGTGTTTGGATGTGTAATTAGCAAATTATTATTTTTACTTGCAGTATTTTTCATCTGACTGAAGACAAGTTTTTAAATATATTATACCTCACTTAAAAGTTAGACTTCTTAAGGACTAAACATTTGTATGTAAATAACTAGAATAAATGGGTGTGAGATTTAAGTATATGCCGCCAGTGCTTGTGTGGTAGATATTTTGAAGTGATTAGGCACAGAGCATGATGTAACATTAATGGCTATGTCCCGCTACAAAGATGATAGGAGTAAAAAACTGGTCATGGAGCACTTTTCTCATGGAATGTTTTACTTATACACCTTGGCTATCAAGTAATTCCAAAACAGGGTGCTAAAACAATGTTAATCATATATTACTCTGCGTACTCTGGAAGCTGAACACAGTTACGTGAAAAGGCTGGTCTTTGTGCTATGTCTGAAGTTTCCAGCTGAGTTATCTAGAGTATCTTCTACTCAAACATCTGGTGGTTGACTCTGGCTACAGGCTGGACTTCATTTGCTCTCCTTGCTCTCGTTCTCCCCCCCTCCTTGATGGTTTGAGCGTCTCCATAACACAGTGGTTCGGATCCAGGAAGCATACTCACAGAGTGAACTCTCTAAGCATCCTCACAGAGTGACCTCTCTGTACCAACTGACTTGAAAGCATGTAATAATGCTTTAACCACCTTTCCTCAGTTAGATCATCAGCCTCCTCCAAGGTCTGAAATGAAAAGATAAAGGATCTGTGAAAAGAAGCCCAACAACTATGTGTGATAACCTGACTATATCAGTGTATTTATCTCTGAAAAGCACAAATGGGTGTGGAGGATGGAAGTAGAATGCTGGGTGAGGGTATTTCTGAGCAAAACACAAGAGCTTAGATGCAGAAGTGGTGAGAGAGCAGGAATGGAGGAGATACAAAAGTTTTATAGAGTGTGTATATTCAGAGGCATAGGGAAGGGAAAATGGAAATTCTTCTACGTAAGGGCAAACCAGAAATAACTAAACAAGATACATATGAAGTTCTGCAGCGTGTAGGTAAAGTAAAATGGTTTGGCTAGCTTCATATAATTTTCAGAGAAAAAGATATGCCACTGTATTGTTAAGTTGGGTTTATATTTGGAAATGATGCAATAAGTTATTAAACATGGCCTCTAGGTAGATAAAGGGAAACAGAAGAGGCCTCCTAAATCTAGGTTACGTCTGCTTTCAGGAAAGTTTAATAATAAAGGTGGCCCTTGTGGCCATTGTGACATGAGGTTGGGTGACTTACAGTTGAGTGCAAAGCCTCTTTAGCCCTGATGACATCTCATTGGCAGGATCGTGGTCAGAAAGTAGGTGACACCGTGCACCCTTCTCAGAGCCAAATCTGTTGTTCACTTAAGGAAAATGACTTTTATTATGAGCTTATATTTTCCCAACAATTTTGTTTGGAAATGGTGTTTTCTTTCTGAAATGGTGGTAGACCTTGTGTTTTTAGTTTTTAGATGGCCCTACTTGAAGAAATACGTCTTGTAGGCTCTAACACTTAATGCTCCTCTAACAAGGAGGGTTGTTACGAAACATTTCAAAGCCTTTGGATTCGATACTGTTAATCAGTCAGTCTTGAATGTAAAAGGATAGTATAAGTTCACTGGAATACACTGAAAATTGTATTTTTTATTTTTTATACTCTTAAAGGATTATTTCTGGTTATTGTTGTCTGCTACTATCAATATCTATCACCAAGGCTGAGATTATATCAATATAATATTATTTTTCTTATATGGGATTTTTTTGAGGATTAAAATGTTAATCCTTAAAAAGAATTTAGAGTCATGTCTTATATACCAGACCTCAATATTGTTACTGATGATATTGATAATGGTTCTTTTGAAATTTCTTTTTTTGCATAAGAAATCAATTTTGTGTTTTTCTTGACCTAGACAGAATGGTCTTATTCTCTTTATCTGAGTTAATTGCCTGCCTTTTTCTTTCCTTCTTTCTTTCTTTCTTTCTTTCTTTCTTTCTTTCTTTCTTTCTTTCTTTCTTCCTCCCTTTCTTTCTTTCTTCCCATGGAGTCCTTCAGTGGTGGCTCTTTTAAGAGGCTCTGCTACTGAGCACTTGAATGGGATTTATGAGGCATTGGTGACACTTTGCTGGGTAGTGGGAGACTAGATAGAAGTGCCTACTAGAACTAGAGCAAACAGACCAGTTCTAGGCCAAGGCCCACAGTCATGAGTCTCTGCTCTCATCAACCTGAAGGAGGCAAAGCCCAAATAAGGCCATAATTGAAAATAAGTATTTCATTGTGGTAAATATTTCACATTTTCTTTACCCATTCCTTGGTTGAGGGAAATAAGATTATTTCCTGGTTCTTGCTATTACAAATGAAGCTGCTATGAACATAGTTGAGCAAATGTCCTTGTGGTATGATTGAGCATCCTTTGGGTATATGCCAAAATTGTTTCTTAATGTTTAGAGAAACACATGTATACTTGGGTTAGCATCTCCTGAAAACTGAAACAGAAAACTAGATTCACAAAGGAATAACTTTTTTTTAAAAATAAAATGTTTATTGTGTCTCATAGCTTAACTAGGGAGTTTTATAATTCCTCCATGCAGTATTTAAAAAAAATAACCAGAAAATTCTATTACATTGTATTACACACACACACACACACACACACACACACACACACACACACACATGCTCAAGTATGAATTAATTGCCACATACTAGGTGAATAATCACTTTGCTGGCTTGTTTTATGTCAGCTTGATATAAACTGTAGTCATTTGGGAAGAGAAACTCTCATTTGAGAAAATGTCTTTATATGATTGACCTGTAGGCAAGTCTGTGGAGCATTTTCCTAACAAGTTATTGATGTGAGAAGGCCTAGTTCACTGAGGGTGGTACCAGTTCTGGGCTGGTTGTCTTGGACACTAGAAGAAGGCAGGCTGAGCAAGCTATGGGAAGCAAGCCAGTTGGCAACACTCCTTCATGGCCTCTGCATCAGGTCCTGTCTCCAGGACCCTGATCTGTTTGAGCGCCGGCTCTGACTTTTCTCAGCAAGTGAGTGGGATCTGAGAGTTGTGAGCTGAAATGAATCGGTTCCTTCCCAAGTTGCTGATGATCATTGTGTTTTATCATGGTAATAGAAACTGAGATAATCAAGGACTACTTAATTAAACATGTTTTGCTTCTGTTTAAGGATGAAATGAGAAAAAAAATAAAAGCTATAACTCTAAGGAAACATTGAGACTCAACATCGGATTATAATTGTTCAAGGCCACTGAGTATTGCATAGCTAATTAGGATTAAAATCCATAGAATGAAATTTCAACTCAGCATTCTTTCATTTATGCTAAACCATTTAATTCATTTTTAGTTGATATATATTCCTTGTGTTGTTGACTTTCTTATATGAATGTATTGGCTTCCTAAAGAAACTATAGGCATAGTAAGTGACACCATGAGCCATAAGTTCTAAAGGAAGTTTCTACAATTCTATAGGGACTCAGTATACATTTGTTCATTATGAGCTCTTAGCTTCATAGATGTCAACCTGAAATTGTTATTCATCTCATATTTTTTCCTTTCCCTTTCAGTAGTTTAGTATATAAGAACAGCAAGCCATGGCAATCTTCGGAACAAAATTAGAATTCCATAGTGCACAGCCACTGTCTCCTCCCTCTGAAATTCCCCAGAGAGGAGCAGGCAATTTTCTACTACATTTCTGTAATATGAGGAAAATAATTTAATTCATCTATGCTTCAGTTGCATCGTATATATGTATATATAGAGAGAGAATTTGTATTCAGCATCAGTCAATCACAAAAGAATTCTACACTAATTTAGCTTATTGTTGTGTAAATTCAACCACAACCCTGGCAATAAAATGATCCCAAGAATATAACAAGTTCCCATAGGGACAACCTGGTAGAACATCTCAAGGGTTAAGACTGTTTTTAGCTTTGAACAAAGGCTTTTACATGAAGGAGCTGTGCTCGCAATGCATTAACTGCACCATTACCTACAATCAGTAACATAATAACGGAGTATTTTTTTTGCATCTCTGTCAGAGTGTCCTGGTGAAATAATCATTATAAATAACTACCTTAATTGCCTTTGGAGCTACTTTGGAGAGTTCATGTTCATCTGTCATATACCTTAAGGTCATTTGCCTAAAGAAGCTTCCACTTAAATGTGTCATTTAGATATGAATTCCTCTTTGTCCATAGCTTTTTACCTTTTGAGAATGTACCAGCTTTCAACAAGTATGAATAGCTTGAATCCAGGCATTTCTTGATGCTCAGGATGAGATGAATGTCATTCAATGCATATCCTATTAAAAATTCAAAATTTCAAGAAGTGTTTTTTAAATTTTTTTTTTCGAGACAGGGTTTCTCTGTGGCTTTGGAGCCTGTCCTGGAACTAGCTCTTGTAGACAAGGCTGGCCTCGAACTCACAGACATCCATCAAGAAGTCTTTTGATTCAGATTCAGTTTTTTGATTTTAAAAGAAAAGTCTTATTTATTTTTCTTGGCCACTCTCTTGTTCTATGTGTAACGGAAGTTCATTTCAAATGTCATTGTAACAATTGCTGAACATGGAAATTTGTGGGGTATGTGACTTGTAATTTCAATGAGGACCTTGTAGTCTACCTTGGTATGCGGTAGGCTGCTTGCTCTGTCAACTTGACAGCATCTAGAATCACCTAGAAGAACAAGAAAGCATGCCTATAAGGCAGTGACTCTCAATCAGTGTGTTGTTACCCCGAAGGGGTCACATATCAGGTGTTAAAATTATGATTTATAATAGCAGCAAAATTACACTTCTGAAGTAGCAATGGAAATAATTTTATGGTTGGTGGACAGCACAATGTGAGAAACTGTATTAAAGGGTTGCAGCATGAGGAAGATTGAGAACCACTGCTCTAAGGGCCTATCTGGTCTAGATTAACTGAAATAGGAAGCCTCCCTCCAACTTTGGGCAACACTATTCCTTGAGCTTGGGTCTCAGACTGAATCAAAAGGAGCAAGGAAATTGAAAACTTGTATCATCATTAACTATCTGCTTCTTAACTATGAATGTAATATCACAAGCTTCCTCCTGCCACTGCCATGTTATCTCACTGTAGACCTGGGAATTATAAGTTAAAGAATACCTTTCCTTCCTTAAACTGCTTTCGTTGGGTCCCAGCAATGAGATAAGTAATTGATATACCCAACTTAAACCAGTTTGGTTTATAGAGAGAAAGGAAGGAAGGAAGGAAGGAAGGAAGGAAGGAAGGAAGGAAGGAAGGAAGGAGAAAAGGAAGGATGGAAGGAATGAGAAAATGTTAATTGGTCAGAGCTTCAAATTAATTTGATCAGAATGAGCACCATTAACCAGAATGTACCAGTTCTTACATCCTCTGCAGTGTGAAAGGAAGTTCAGACATGGGTTAGTTTCTAGGGGACACTACCATCTACTGAGGTGTCCTCATTGTTTCCTCTTGATGAAAAGGGAGGTATTTTGTGAGGTGGCTGGGTTTGAATTCTGCTGTGATTAGCTGATCTGATGGCTCTTCTCTATCAACTGCCCAGTGCTACTCAATTGCCCTCAAGAATTTTATGGACTCACCAAACCAGATTTGGAGCATTGTTTGCAGTCAGTGGTTCTCAGCCTTCCTAAGGCTGTGAACCTTTACAGTTCCTTAACTTGTGGTGACCGCCCCCACCACCATAAAATTATTTTTGTTGCTACTCCATAAATGGAATTTTGCTACTGTTATAAATCTTAGTGTAAATATCTGATATGCAGATGGCTTTAGGCGACCCCTGTGAAAGAGTTGTCCAACTCCCAAAGGGCTGGTGACCCATACGCTGAGAGCTAGTGCTTTAAGTGACAGTCATTATGCAGGACTGGCTCTTTTAATTTGAAAATCCCAAGAATTAGTCTGGACAGAGTTTCAAAATTATTAGTGTTCTCCAATGCCACCTGATCACTTTTCCTTTCCATTTACCTGGCTGGCATGAGGCACTGGGACATTGTCGCCACCGAGACAATGATCCCTTTTATTTTGTAGCATGGCTTTTAGCAGAGAGTGTGGATGGCAAATGTTGGAGAAGAAAACAAAAGCTTCAAGAACGCACTGATGGTAAGGTGGAAAAGACACGGAATGCTAGCTTTTGATGCCAAACAATGGACTATAAATCGTCTGTGCCTGCTTGAGTGGCTCAGAAATGAAGCCTCCCTATTGAAAAGCTCACAGGTCTTCATTGGATCCTGCCTATTTAAGCTTGGCCTTTTTTGGGAAGTGGTACAAACTAGGCACACCAATTCTAGCTCTGAAATAAAGGGCTGGGCTGGGCTCCAAGGGCTTTCTGTGTCTTTCTGGTAGGCTTGTAATGATTTTTCGTGAAAAGCAATTGATTCAAATTTTGTATTTCATCTTTTTATTATTTTAGTCAATAGTAAATGATATTCCCTTCTGACATACTCTTTTCTGAGTGGTAGAATTTAGGACAAATTGCCATTTCAATTATTTATTGTGGTCCAGTAATGCAGTATTGACTACCTCGAAACTGGGGAAATGAACTATTTCCACAAACCTCAATGAAAGAACAGAGGAACTTGCCAAAATAATAATAAATTATATTGCTCTTCAGTGGTTAATATTTTTAGGTAATATTCCAGAAAATAACTAACATTTTAGTAAATTGCATAAAAAAATAGCACTACAGTTATGGGCGGTTGTTTATATTTCATGCAATCTATGGTCCTTGTGCTAATTAGGATCAAATACATGTGGGCTCAAATAGAGATAGCACAGAAAGTTTAGAAAAATAAATCAAGATGATCCATAGCTAACACTGGACTGAGCTTTCAGAGACCAAGAGAGGGAGGAGCGGTAATATGAGCAAAAGGGCCATGCCCATGATGGTGATGCCCACAGAAACAGCTGACTGGAGCTAGTTAGAGCTCACTGACTCTGCAATGTTAGTGGGGAAACCTGCATAGGACCAAACTAGGCCCTCTGAATGTGGGTGACAGTTGTTTGGTTTGGTCAGTCTGTGGGGTCACTAGCAGTGGGGCAAGGATTTGTCCCTAGTGCTTGAACTGGTTTTTGGAGCTCATTCTTTTTGAAGGGATACTTTGCTCAGCCTAGATATAGGGTGGGCAGGCCTAGGTCCTGACTCAAAGACTGCATCAGACTTGGTTGACTTCACTTTGGAAGCCTACCCTCTCTAAGGAGTTGATAAGAAGCAGGTGTGGGAGGAAGATGGGGGAACAGGTAGAGGGAAGGGAGTGGGAACTGGGATAGGTAGGCAAAATGAGAAAATAATGTTTTTAAGAAATAAATTTAATTTTTTTAAAAAAGAAAATTAAGATGGAGGTAAGGGGAATAGAGTATGTCAGAGCAGAGGAAAAAGATGGGTAGGAAGGAGGAAAGAAGATGGAGTAGAGGATGAAATACTTGGCAGCCCGTGAGCACTGACCATCTTCCAAGTGGCTGTAGATATCTTCATCTCTAGTGAACAAAGGGGAACTGAGCACTGTGTGATTAAGAAGATTGCGTAGTTGAATCTGAATGTAGGTTTCCCTGAGATAGGTAAATAGGGCCATTTGGAGAAAAAGAAAGAAAGAAAGAAAGGAAGGAAGGAAGGAAGGAAGGAAGGAAGGAAGAAAGAAAGAAAGAAAGAGAAGTTGTAAATCTGTCCAAAGAGAATTTAAAATAGCTCGCGTGCAGAATCTGTCCAAGGCAGGAGGTAGACTCCAGGATCTTCCAGATCTTCCACCATTTAACACTGCATCATTAAGTTAACAGTTCTTTAGCCTCCCTTTAAGTCCAGTCAAATTCCTTGAGTGGAAGTAGCATTTCTCTGGATCCTTTCAGAGTCTGTCTCGGTCTGTCCCCTGGGTACAGGCTCTTAGAGCTTCTTCCACAGATATGTCAGCATATTAATGCATTCTTTGGCTCCAAGTGACCTACCCTCCCTTCATTTCCTCATTTGCCATTCATATTCTTGCTTCCCTTGGCCTGCATATTAGTCCCTTGGGCCCAGCATAAGTGCTTCCAGGGCACGCTTCTAACGGCACAGTAACTGGACGATGACTAAGGTGCTTTGCTATTCCAAAGCAGCCATGCTCTTTAGAATTCTGCAACATCACTCGGAAGAGTCAAGGCAAATAGGATGTCCGGAAAGGCACGGAAGTACAAAAAAAAAAAAAAAAAAAAAAAAAAAAAAAAAAAAAAAAAAAAAAAAAAAAAAAAGACCCAAGCAAAGAGCTCAGTTGCGGAGTGAGCTGCTGCCTTTCTGTGAACTGCACACATAAGCTGTCAGTCATTTAGACTGCAGAGCATTTCAAGGAAGGGAGGGGAGAGGCTAAGGGGAGGATGCTTTTTCAATAGAGGAGCCCTGAAAATAAAATGATGCCTGTGAGAGTCAGAGGCTAAATGGCCGCAAATAGGTCTAAGAGGATTGAAGCCTAGACTATCGGTGAAGGTTCTCTTCACTAGAGGATGCACACAATCTTACGAGCAAGCTAAAAACATGATAAAATGAAGAAAATGTGGGCCAGGGGAAGCACAGGGCTTTCAGGTGGCAGATAATGGAGATCTTTAATATCACATGGTTGATTTTCCATTGTTGACGCCATCGTTGCCGTTATCAGTGTATCAGGGGAATAAATCTCTTTCGTGACTTGAAGTCACGAAAAGGCAAATCCCCCACCTTCCCTGAATCTTAGTGTCCTCGTAAATATTAAGGGTTAATAATAATTATATCCTAGGGGGGATCATAGCTTTCTCTTTTGTTTATCAGCTTCTACTTTATATCAGAATAGAAGCATATTCAAGGATTTACCATGTTAAAAATAAATAAGACAAAGACCTGCCTTTACCAATCTTTATTTTTTAATCAAGGTCTCTTTTGATATTTTGGACTAGAAAGATAGGTAGATGATAAATATGAATGTGACACCCACCCATAACATAAACATGCACACACACACACACACACACACACACACACTTACTCTTACTGGCCTTGTATGTGTGAGCTCAAATGATCCTCCTGCTTTAGTCTTCCAGACACTGAGTAGCAAGCAAGTATCACAGCCATGTAGCATCATATCCAGCTGGGCTGGTAGTTATTTGAGTTTCAGGACGACACCTTGTAAATAGGATAATAAGCTGCCTCATTGGCCTTTGCTCAGGAGGACTGACCATCCTAATTTGATCATCAAAAATGTTTTTGGTCAAGGTGCTCCTCAGTTGCCAGCCAGTTTTTAGTTATGACAATTCTTCCCAGTCTTCTTTTATTGCCTGGTATTCTTGAAGTCTCTATTATTCTATCTTTTGTCACCATTCCACTAATAAACTGGCTTTGATTGAGTTGAACAATAATTCTGTATCTAAAATGAACGAATTTTCTGATTTCTCTGTTCCTTCATCTCCCAGAAAATCCAATTCTTCAGCATCACTGCCTAAAAACACTCTCTCTCCCTGGTTCTCCTAACACTATTCTCCTGTGACCCAAACTGTGAAGTCTGGGACACATGCGATAACTGGAGCCTTTCTCTCTGTGTGAATTTACCATGATTTGGCATCCTGGATTGGTCTCCTGAAAATGCTGGCAGAAGGGTTACCAAGAGCTGATGTTCTTCTCCGAGGTCCTGTTTGCATCCCGTCATAGCAGCCTCTAGGATAACGCTCAAAGCCACATGAACCGGGCCTACCCAAGGCTGAGGTTCAGAGAAGGGCCAGATTTTGGCATGATAGCTTAAAGGGCTATATAAAATCATTTTTCACTAAAGCTATAATAAACCAACCAACCAAAAACTCTATCCATCTAAAACCATTGAAAATCATCCTAAAAATAAAGAGCAAGAGAAAATCGCTACATAAGACATCTATGTAAATTCTGTAATGTAGGAGCCTGTGGCACTTGAGCTAAGACTTCTCCCACCCACCCCCTTCTCATCTCAGTCCTGATTAGTGTGGCCAGGAACACTTGCCACAGCTCCTGACAGATGATTTTCTGGGGAGGAATGGTTCCAGTATTTTTCCTCCTCTGTTCCAACCTCCACCTCAATTGTGTTGCCTCCCAGAGTCCTAGGACAATTATGAATGCATTGTGAACTCTCTCCTTCTGGCAAATCCCCCTTCATCGTTAAATGGGATGCCCGCTGTAGGCACAGCATGCTGTAAATGTTAAGACTTTGTCCTCCTGGCATTCCTTTGGTGGTTATCTTACTCTGGGATAGTCTAGGGGAGGCCAGGCTGCTGAGTACCCCTCTGTTCCACTGAGCAGAGCTCCTTCGGTTACTATGTCATTGCCTCCATTTAGTCCTCCTGAGCCTGGCTTAGAGATGTTCCTGGGAGGAGGGGGGACCAGCTCATAAAATAAATAGTTCTTAATGTCCTCCACAGGCACTAGCATCATTAGTGATTTTGCTTGGGAAAGTTCAGCACTGAGAGTGACCTGCAGACTTGTGGAAACTGTAGAGAATGGCAACTGGGGGAAAGACAGGCTAAAATGCAAACTAGGTTGCAGGAGAGAATTCAATTAAGGGAGGGGTGGGAGTGGGCTTTAGGCAAGAGCTAGGAAGTGTTCTGCTGGTGTCAGAGCAGGTACAGAACACTGAACTTGGAGCTATGCTTTCAAAGGCATAGAGGCCTGATTGTTACATTAGTTTACAGAGTAATGTATGCCCGATAGGCAGAAAGCAATTATAACCATTAACCACCTACCAGTGGACTTTAATGACCATGTATGTTCAAGGAAAGAGAATCTTGCCTACATCACACCCAAGACAAGATGTACACAAAGATGGCCAGCTCTGGGAGCAGGGTGTAGGCAAGCTTGGATAGCTAACTCTGTAGAGGAAATGGATTTTATTTAAATAGTCGAAGCAATTGTTAAAAAGTAATCAATAATAACCCCAATTCTATTCATTGGTCAGACTCAAGGACCTTGGCACACACACACACACACACACACACACACACACACACACACACACACATACACACACACAATATGACTGAAAGGAGAGAGTTGGAGCTAGAGGAGGATTATCCAACCTAAGGGGATGAGTTGGACCTTGGAAGCCGAAGCTTTGGGGAAAAATCTGTACCTCCTTTGATGACTGAGGAAGAACTGAAACACTATTAAGCTTCTGTTCTACTTTTTGCTTGAGAAAAACAAATTTGTAATGTCATGCTTTCTAATCTAAATGTATATACTGTCTAATAATAAAATAATTAATATATATGAATATATATACTTATTAAAAAAACAAAAATAGAAGGTCCTTCCTGATGGCAGGGTACAGTGCTCAGAGTTCAATTCCCTAAGGCATATACAAGACTCAAATATCTTATTAAATTATACCTCCCTCAACTCCAATCCTAGGTATCACACAGTCTTCTTGGAATTTCTATTCAATCTCAAATGGATTTCTGATTAAGCACAGCCAAAGGTTCACTACATCTATATCACAGTGTTCCTAGTTTCATGTGCAATGCCAGGAAAGGCATCTTGGTGTGGAAGGTTCTTCTGTCTATGTGTTGCTTTTATTGGTTAATGAATAAAGAAACTGCCTCGGGCCTATAGCAGAGCTATAGGGGAAAAGAGCTAGGCAGAACTAAGCTGAATGCTGAGAAAAAGAAGGGTGGAGTCAGAGAAAAGCCATGTAGTCCACCAGACAGATGCTGGGAACTTTAGCTGGTAAGCCACAGCCACATGGCGATACACAAATTAATAGAAATGTGTTAAATTAATATGTAAGAGTTAGCCAATAAGAACCTAGAGCTAATGGGCCAAGCAGTGATTTAAATAATACTGTTTCTGTGTGATTATTTTGGGGCTAAGTAGCTGGGAACAAACAAGCAACCTCCTTACTACAGCATCTCACTTCTACACCCAAATTGTGATATTCTTAGCACCTGCTGTATCACTATTCCACCTTGTAGAAGCCAAGTTCTTCTAAATATTTGAGTCTTCCTCTCACCTCTATCAACTAGTATTGCTGCCTAGTTTTTCTTTATCTCTTACCTGTCAATTTAAAGTCTCCAAAACGGGTGCCCAAATTAGGGACACTCTCCTAACTGGTGTCCACTTCGATGCCATGACCAGAGACATTTTTTGAACTATTCATGCAGTCACAAGGCTGTACTTGTTTCCTGAAGGCTCTGTGAGGAGGGGAGGGCCCTCCTTTTGCAGGAACACTCACTGTCTAGTTGCCTATTTCGGGTTTTGTTCTGGGAAGGTATCTTCAGGGAAGATTCTCTTTCATCAAGGGCAGTTTATGCTATGTCCATACTCTCTGTCCTGGACTCCATCCTTGTCTTGGGATTCCCTGTATATGTAGGCAATAGGTCTTACTTGGATCCTGTCTAAGGCCTCTGTCAGGTGTTTCATCATCTGCTCCAACATTCAGGAGAAAATCTCTTACGTCACAGTGAGAGTCCCTCTCATAACTGTGTTACCGTTATTTCACAGCTTCCATTCCATTTACTTCTGGGATAAAAGCCACACTCGTTACTTTTTCTATGATGCTCTCTAAGGCCCACTCCTACCTGACTCCTTCTCTTCTTTCACATCATTTGTGCTCCTCATTCCCCAGGAGGCATCAATCTGCTGCACCCTCCATCTGAAATATTACCTAGTTTTCCTCTGCAAGGCATCTCTATAAGTCAAATCAAAATTGCTTTCTCGGAAAGTGCTTCACCTCACCACCCATCGCCATCCTCTTGAAAGGTCAGAGGGATTGTTAGGTTGCTTTCTTTTTTGAAACGGGCTTCTCTGTGTAGCCCTGGCAGTCCTGGAACTCCCTCTGTAGACTAGGCTTGCCTTAAATGCAGGGACACTTTTTTCTTAATTACACTTAGGTAATTGTTTAATGACTATTTACTTCATTTATGAGATTATGAACTAAGAGAAGATGGATTTGTGGGTACTACTCACTCTGATATCCCTTAGTGCCTAGGCCATTGACTGTTCTCTAGGAGCTATTCTGAAAAGTGTTTGAAGTGTGTGTCAAATGAAGAGCTTTGGTCATATCATAGATGTGATCTCAAAGGTAGGATATGCTAGGTTTTGCTACCATAACAGTCTGTTCTGTAACATAAGCACACAGGCGTATCCATGAATTTCAGTGCCTTAACGGGGTTTATATCTTCCTCACTCTGAATTCCTATTGTGATTTAACTGGACACTCTGACTCTGAGTCCTAAGCTGATTTAACATTCAGTGTCAAGAATAGTTTAGCATTAGTAATCAATGCACCAGCCAGGAATTAAGGTACTTTATCTCCATATACAAACCAACAGCCAGAAGGAACGGGATGGCTTTTACTACATTTAAGGGAAGCAGTTGATATAATCCTGTCACATGTAAATTTAAAAAAAAAAGAATCAGAAATATATAGCCATTGTAAGACTTCCCAGAGGCATATTAGTGTAGGTCTAAGTACGATTAGAATGAAAATTTATCTGACAGCATGACAGAAAATTTCAGGAAAACAAGATAAGGGACTTTAGTTAAGGGAAGGGATTTGGACAGTCTGGGCTTCTGTAGTAGAAGAAACTGTATACAGAATAAATAATGTCTGAATGTGTGTGTGAGGCACAGAGATATGCTTCCAAATTTGCTTAAGAGTCACAGGGGATAGTAGAAGGGTAGATTTGACCTTTAGCATACTCATGATCTTCTCTTAAATATTTTTAGCATAATGAGGAAATATTCTCGGGGTAATATATTTAATATAGGGCTTTAGACAATAACTCAAAGCCATTGTACTCCTTCCACATTTGAAGTTTCTAGATGTCAACTGCTTTTCTCCCGTGCTTTGCCGGTTGTCCTGATGCCTCAGAGAAAGCTGCATCTGGCATAGCCAATAGAGCTGCTTTAATCCCTCTTTATCCCGCTGTCCATCCATGAGCAAGCAGATGCCAGTGACCCTGTCAAGGAGTGAGCTCAATGTCTTTAATCTCACCTGTAGTTGGTACTTTCAGGGACTTAACCGAGTAGAGAGAGTCTTACCAACAACATAAAGTGAAGATTGGTGTCGAATAATAAGCTTTATGGGAACTCAGATCCAGTGGATGGATCTGCTTCAGTAAATCTATCCCCGGAGCTAGGGGTATTTAGTCAGGCAACTTAATTTGTTTTCTCTAGGAAATCATTTGTGTAAAAAAAAAAAAAAGCAATGTCCCACCATTACAGCTTCACTAATAGAGAACAGACTTTCTTGGAGGGGAATTAGATGAGAACATGAGTACCTTCTCCAACAGAATTCACCACCCAAAATTGACAGCAGATCAATTGGCAGTGTAGAGAGCAGTGTCAAGCATTTCCTTAATCTTGAAGAAAGTGCGAGGTAGTAACTAAATATGGCCTTCTGAGTCAGTCTGCACCATTTGGAACTGAAGCAAGTTATCGCCTTATTCCCAGTCATGGTTCCTTATGACTATGGAGTAAAACAGGCCACTACTCTTCATATTCATATGTTCAAGTTCCACCCCCACTGAAAGTATATTTGGAGGTATAGTCTTTAGGGCACAATTATGGTTTAACCAAGGCTCAATCCAATAAAATAGGTGGTTTTATAAAGATGAGAAAGTTGGAGTGGGCTTCCCAGTTGGCATGCATTGAGGAAAGGTCCCATGGGACTCAATAGAAAGGTTGCCATATACTACCTAGACATAAACCTCATTAAGACCAAGCATGGTAGCTCCCTAATCTCAAAATTTTTGTCCCCAAGGATGTAAGGAAACAAAAATTTTAACACTCCCTTCACATCTATGATATTTTCTGATGACAGTTTGTGTTACTAATAGACTTACATAAAAACATAGATAATGAGCTCAGAGGGTGGCTTCTGCCTGTAATACCAGTGAGATAAGACATTCACCATGACTTGGGGATCAGCCTAGGCTAGAGAGTAAAACCATGTTTCAAAAACAAAACAACCATGCCCCCCCCCAAAAAAAAACAAACAAAAAACAAATCAAGAATCAATACCCAAACAAAAATCCAAAGATAATGAATGATACTGTTTATGTGATAATGTGGTTATGACAATTGAGTGGATTGCTAATTACATAACCAAGCTCTTAAAATGGTGCTGATGACTTTAGCTAATACAAGTCTATTCTCATTCCTAGTCCCTCATTTGATAGCATCCTATTTAGGGATTCCCCTTAACACATGGAATCAACCTGAAGAGCTTAGTGTCTGAATTTGGCTTCTCATAACCTTGTAAGGATGACTAACATCTTCAAGCCTTCCTTTTCCTCTTAGTTTTCTTGTCTGAATGGACATCATCTTGACGCTAATGCTGACTGCCCTGGGGGGCTGTCATGGGGATTGAAGAAGATCTATATGTAGATGTATCCTAGGCTTTTTTGACCTTCACTGCATGCTGTTTCCTATCGGCCTTACAGATTGGAAGAGCTTCCTAATTTATGCCACCAAATGAAAAAATGCTCCCCAGAAAACCTTGATTCCTGTAGAGGAGCAAATCAAGAAATTGCTCCCTAAACATGGAACTCTATCTACCCACACTCTCCCCAATCCTTTCCTACTTCTCCTTTATAATTACAGGAAAGGAGTTTGGTGTATTTTTTCCACACTCCCTACTTTTGCCCTTAAGATCTTTCCATCCTATAACCCAGATTCCAAAATATCAGGGCTCACACCACTCTCTGTAAACATCTTATTGAAAACTCAGGAAATTAAGAGCTGGGTTTGACTACCACTATGCAGTGAAACAGGGCTACAGAGTGAGGTTTTCTGTTTTTTTTTTCTCTTAAAGTTATTTAGTACCTTAGAATTAAAATTCAATCTCCTATCATGGTTATTGTCGAACAACGTGAAGTCAGGAAGTATAGATTATATAGTCATTGAACACATTGGTAGCCATAAATATTCTTAAATTCATGTGTAGATAAAACAGCATTCTGTGCAGGAATCCTGCTCAAACCTTAATGAGTGAATCACACCTGAAGGTCACATTAAAATGCAGGTTCTGATTCAGGAAGTCCCGGAGGGACCCGGAATTCTACAGTTCAACAATGTCCCAGATGGAACAACTGCCCAACTCCTGACTACTTTCTCAATAGCCCGGAAGGAGCTGGTCTGATTAAAGCCGGTGACTCTGGAGGTTTTACTAAGAGTTCTTGTTTCGTTGGTTTTTTCCATTTTGTATTTGCTAACATATTCTAGATGCAGGATGCATTTTAAATACAGATGGCAAAAGGATCAAAAGCCATCTTGGCATGACTCAGATTTCTTTGATTAGTTTCTCCATATGTTGCACACACCTAAACCATTTACAATGGCTGTATAGTCTGCTCCTTTCCCAGAAGATAAAACTCTGTATGCCTTTGGTAATTGGGTTTTTTTTGTCTCTGTCATCCAGAACATCTTAAATCATCTCCTCCTTCCTGAGAACTGTTCTTGTGTTTTGACTTCTACTGTTTTTTTAAAAAAATGTATATAGTTAGTTCTGAACCAAATATGAACCATGACCTAGGACCATGGAATCAAATCTGCTTCTGCCTCCTGAGTGCTGGGATTAAAGGTGTATGCCACCATACTTGGTCTAATTTTTAACAAAAATATCAAAAACAGACACTAAGGAAAAAAGGAACCTATTCAATAAATGGTGCTGGAAACACTGTATATCCACCTGTAGAATATTTTAAAAAAGATTCATATCTGTCATTCTGTAGATCAATTAAAGGGGTTCAAAGACTTTAAATCCTGAAACTGTTTGAGGATAACATGAGAAATGCACTCTACACAGAGCTCCTAGCAATGAAAGATTTAAGAAAAGGGACTGCCTAAAACACTTCTTCACACCAAGGGAAACTATCAGCAGAGAAAATAGTCTATATAAGAGAGGGGGGAATGTAATTGTGCTAATACTTATTCTTTTCCTGCTCTATTTTTTTATTGAAAATAGATTTTTTATACAATATAGTCTGATTATTTTTCCCTCCCCCAGCTCCTCTTAGGAGAAAATTTTACCAACTATGCTTTAGAAAGGAAAAAAATATCTAGAATATGTAGGAATGCAAAAATTAAACAACAGAAAATTTAAACCTACCAATCAATTAAAATGCAATGAAATGAAGAAAAACATAAATGTACATGTACTTTAGAAAAAGTTCAATATCCCTAGTCTTTTGAGAAATGCACATTATAACTACTTTGAACAAAGGGTAATGAGATGTTTCAGCCCTTAAGACTGCTTGCTACTCTTGCCAAGATCTGGTGTTCAGTTCCTAGAATCCAGATCAGTCCACTCACAACTTCCTGTAACCAGCTCCAGGGGATCCAACACCCCTTCTGGTCTCTGGAGGACGCCACACACAAGTGCATGTCCGCATCATATAGAGACATATATATGCATAAATAAATTTAAAAATCAAAACTTATTTGGACCTAGAGCTGTTTGGCAGTTGCTGGTCACCTGGGAGGGAGAGTCAGTTTCATCTGGGGTATGATCTCTCACAGACTGCCCATGCTGCAGTGGGTGACCCAATACCATGCATGTAACAGCAGCACTAAACAGACTCAGTAGGATTCTAAAGACAATAAATAAATAAACAGACAAGATACAAAGTTGGGAGCAAATGCAGGGTGGGGGGTTGAGACAGCTGAAGACAGATGATAGAGGGTAGACCTAATCAAAATAAATTGCACATATGTATGAGATTTTCAATGACTATATAGATAAAAAAGTGTGTGTGTGTGTACATGTACTTAAAGAAGACATGAAGTTGGAAAGGAAACCTGCTGAGAGATTCTTGGGTGACATAGAAAAAGTTACAAGGGATGGATCAAAATACATTGTATACATGTATGAAAAGTTTAAATATTAAGTAAAAATGTTATGAAAATAGTGCAATGACAAAGAATATGAAATTGTGTAGGTGAACAAGTGAAGAGGATCTGAGAGGAGTTGTGGGAGGGGAAGGAATGTGATCAAAATATATTTTAATATAAAAAAATTCAAATAGCCAGGTGGTGGTGGCACATGCCTTTAATCCCAGCACTCAGGAGGCCGAGGCAGGAGGATATTTGTAAGTTAAAGGTCAGCCTGGTCTTCAGAGTGAATTCGAGGACAGCCAGGGCTGTCTGTTATACAAAAACCATCAAGAAAAACCAAAATAAACAATAAACAAACAAACAAATAAAATTTAAAATAATAAAATTAGCAAGATTTCAGATTTACCAGTCCAGATGGTTATTATAAAGAAAAAGGGACAACAATAAATCTGGACAAGGATGTAGAGAAAAAGAGATGCTTATTCGCTCAAGGAAGGAGTATCACCATGTACAGTCATCATAGAAATCAATATAGAAGCCTCTCAAAAAATGAAAACTCTAAGGACATATGTCTCAGCTCTGCCACTCCCACTTTGGCCATATACCCAAAGGAGCCTCTTTCCTACTGCAGAGATCCTCACTTACCCACCTTTATTGCCTCTTTATTCAGGAGAGAGGATGAGGGAGAAGGGGAAAGGAACAGGGAGAGGATTCAGAGATATTTGCCCCCCACTGTTGTAAGGATGCTGCTTGTTATTTCCTAGCCGCTTGACAGCTTAGAGCCAGAATAATCACACAGAAACTGTATTTATTGTCACTGCTTGGCCTATTAGCTCTAGCTTCTCATTGGCTAACGCTTACATCTTAATTTAACCCATTTTTATTAATCTGTGTATTGCCACGTGGCTGTGGCTTCCTGGATAAAGCCTTCTGGCTCCAGCGGGGCTACATGGCTTCTTTCTCTCTGACTCTGCCCTTCTTTCTCCCAGCATTCCATTTAGTTTTTCCTGTCTAGCTCTGTTCCCCTATAGCTCTGCTATAAGCTCAAAGCAGTTCCTTTATTAACCAATGACATTCACAGCATACCGAGGGGAATCCCACATCACCACACTCCCCAGTGGGTGAGAAATAGAGGGAAGGGAATGACAAAGGGCTGCCTCTGGGTAGAGAAGAGACAGGCAGGGCATACAGAGAAATGGCAGTTTATAAAGTTAGAAAGGGAAACCCCATGTTAGGCTAAGGTGTTTAATTTTAATTGGGCATGTTAATTAGGTGAGTCAGAGGGGGCTTTGGATTGCTGAACTTCTGTACTTTGATAGCTGGACCTTCCTCAGGAGGAAGTGGCCAAATGAGGGAATAGACTTGGTGGCTAGCTTTAGGAATGTAATCTAATTATTTTTGGCAAGTTAGAGGGAATGGGGAATATGGGCAAGGCGATGCCCATATGCCAGAGCGATGTTAGCCAGGCACCAGACTGGTTAGAGTCCCTTCAGTCATCACACAGGTGGAACTGGATTAAAGGGTCACAGCATTAGGGAGGCTGAGAACCACTGCTCTAAAGTCCAACCTCAAGTTACATTCCTCTTTTCTTAAATACATTTTTTTTTCTCTAAAGTCTTCAGTATGAATATGAATCCCATTTAAGATGCAATATTATTTTAGCAAATTTTCTTGTTCTGGAATTTTTATTCTACCCCACATATATCTTCAGTGAGCTCTCCAATGGCTCTAGAATCTGACCAAGTTTGACAAAACACCACCAAAAAAATGCCATTTTTTTGATTGCTGTATATTTTGTATAAATGGAGTCAACTCCAAATTTATGAGTATTCCTAACAATATTTAATAAAATAAAAGTTTCTCTACTCTAATACGGAGACCAAGTGATGGCATAGGGCTTTCTAGAACCTTCCATGGCTGATGGTACTGCATTATCACCTGGAATTCAAATTGAATCTTTCAGGTTCAATTAGAGCCTGCATTGTTAATAGATATGGGCAAGTCCCTCTTAAACTGTGGGGTATCTAGACACATTCACAAGGAGGTAGCCATCAGGATATGTTATGCTATGATAGGAAATATAAGTAGCTATAATGGATTGACTAACATATATAGAAACATTTCTATCTTAGAATTTTAATATTAATACAGATGAACCAATCCATTTTGGGGACCCATTCAATATTTTTTTAATAGGAAGTTTTACTGTTTTGAGTTCCATTCATTTGGATTTAAAACAGAGTTACCTCAAAGATGCAATTCTTTGGGGGATTTTACAAGGATCTTTACCAACCTAAAAACTATTTTTTTAAAAAATTATACTGCATAATGAAAGAATGTTTTTTTATGAAAGTAGTGAAAATTTTGACTCTTTGAAACATGAGGACTTTGGGAACAATAGGAAGTTGGTATATAAAAAAAAACAGAAACAACATGATTAATAGGAGCCTTATCCTTCTTTATTGTCTCATTAAAAGGTTGGCCAGAAATATTTCTGACATCTAGGAACATATACAAGGGAAAGTTCTAATTATCTCACACAGTTTTTTTAAAATACATAAATATGAGTTTGAGGAATATGTTGCAAAATTGAGAGTTGGAGGAGTGTTAGAGGAGTTTCGAGCCCAGTTTTTTGGGGTGTTCAACCATTGACACAATTGTTGGTGTGCCATCCAACTTTTCCAATACCCAGATGGATGTGTTTGTAGTTAGCTCAGGTTTGAAGCGACAAATCCAAATGCAAGCATCTCTTTCCTCAAGTCCTGCAGCACCAGAGGTAGATAGAGTTTCCTTTCCATCCAGACTGAAGGGACTCTTTAATGTGGCACCATTTCTAAACTGAGAAAATCACCAGGTTTTAGCTGTTGTTCACTTAGCTCCTTGTCTCTTGGAAGCTCATATGCATTCCAGGAAGAGAAAAATGCATGACTTCTGTTATGTACAATTTCAACCTCCCAATCCCCAATCATGTCTGAATCCTTTCTCAGACATCTTTCCATCCGTCTCTCTTTTCTCAGAATAGTTTTCATCATTAGTTGTGCCCTTCAGAATCATAGTCTGATGAACATCTATCATCAAGGAATACTTCCCAATCTCTGGCTTGCATGCCCAGTGGTTGGTATTTATGACCCGCCAGTCCTTTAAACACAGCATGCTGAAAAGTTCAAGTTCTACACTCACTTCCAGACCTCATGCATAACTCATGCTTAGCTCCCTAGCCCAGGCTGTCTATTACAGACTATTTTGCTCATTCTATCAGAAACCACATGTATCTATTTAGTGTGGAATAGCACTCCTTTCAATCTAGTATTGAAACTTTGTCTCTCATTAAACTTCTTTCTTAATTTTCCACTGATTTTAAATATGTGGCTCACTAAAATTAGTCTGAATCATTTTGTTCTGTTTCCAGAAACAAAATTGGAACCCCCAGCTGTATGTCGTCATTTTCATCCTCAGTAAAACTCTGTACCAATGTCTGTTTTATTTAAACGGTGCATATCTCCCAAGGTCTGCAAGGAATGCTATGTCCTTTGTGCTATGTTCTCTATCCCTGGATGTGAAGGCACTTGCTCCCTCTTCTCCATTACTGACTTATAAATTCTGCCTGTCCAGATCTAATCAGAGACGCCTGCTGCTGTCGCTATCAAGACCAGAAGAATGTCATTTTACCACTGTCACCCCAAATAATGTTCCTAGGAGATAATTGTCAGTTACCTGATTGTTGTAAAGAGTTTGGGGACATGCTAACTAATCTAAGTACAAACGGGAGTGAATTGAAATTTTCATGATAAAATGAGTTCTTGGTCAGTTATCAGAAAGAACCTTTATGATCCTCCCATGCCATCTTGAACATAGGTCTCCATTTGCACACATTTCCTCTCTAATCCCTTTCTCTGGGTTTCATAATCTTTATAAAATGCCAGAGTTAGTTTTTTTCTTCTTTATATTAGTAGAATAGGTCACAATTTAAGAAAATTTATTGTTTGAACATTGCCTTTCAAGATTGCCTGAAACCGCTTCATCTTTCATAATCAGGTAAATTTTTAAATGTTTTCCGTTTTGCCTGACGGCAAGTCTGCCTCTTAGCATTCTGCAGACCTATAGTTGTTTTTGGTTAACTAGTTAATGTAAGCTGATTTACATAACCATAGTATTATAAGAATTATTTTTCTCTATGTTTCATCTTTTGTCTGTCTAGCTTGAAAACACATGTAGGGATGCGGGTGTAGCTTGACATAGTTTATTAATGATAATATAAAAATATTAATGTTCAATTATTTTAATCTATCATATATGATGTGGGGTTGTTTGAACAAATTATATTCCTTGGCAACCTTTTTTCTTAGCCTACCAATGGGTGTAATGAAGTTATACTAAATATACAGGCTTCCGCCGTTTCTGAAAAGTCCTCTAGTTACTGCTGGCACGCAGTAGGATGCCTGCTCTCAGAACAAGTGTAAAATGTTTGCCACATGCAAGATGATTCCTCCAGTGAGCTTTCGCAAACTTCGAGCTGAGCATGGTATTTTATTGTCGGATCCCCAAAGCTATTTGATACTATGATTTTCCTTCCTCAGTATCACTCTGTTTACTCTGGAGGCAGCACCATAGAGTTCTACCCTTAATTGAAGAGACAGAAAATCACGACTTAAAACTTAAAAGTATGAAGAGCAAAAGACACTTTAGTTTAGAGACAAATCAGTCATTATGGAGGTACCCTCTCAAATTGTAATGTTTTCCTCTGCCTCAGTGCTAGCAATCAAAACTACTGACTTAATCTGAAGCAGGGTCAGGACTTTAAATATGAGTGAAATCACTTGAATTTGAGGAATTATATGTACAGTACAAGATGTTCCAGCAACAAATTATCTGAATCCTGTTTAAGAGCAGTGATGTGAGACCAGATGCCCTCCTCCAGACCTCCAGATAACATTTGCCAGGGCTGCAGATCTCTTAGGATCAAGCAGAGAGGCCTCAGTGTTTCTTGAAGAGCTCAGACATGCTCCCGGGCTGGCAGTGGGAAGTAGGGAACAGACAGAGATATTGTTTATGTGCTTGGGGTTGCCCAGCACCCTTCCTGGAGAAGTGCTCTCCAGAGGTTTGTCAATTTTAACTAATCTCCTCAGTCAAAATTCATTTTCCTGCCGGGCGGTGGTGGCGCACGCCTTTAATCCCAGCACTCGGGAGGCAGAGGCAGGCGGATCTCTGTGAGTTCGAGGCCAGCCTGGTCTACAAGAGCTAGCTCCAGGACAGGCTCTAGAAACTACAGGGAAACCCTGTCTTGAAAAACCAAAAAAAAAAAATTCATTTTCCTGCCACGTGTGAACTTTCTACATCCACTGGATTTAATTTGATACATATAGCCTTTGGAATCAATAACCATATCTTCCAATACGTTCCCATCAGGTAAAAATACAAGCACTTTCCCCCATCTTCGTTTCTCACAGTGGTAGTGACAGGTCGTTGTTGTGCCAAATAGAAATCAACTTACCAACTACTTGACATTGGGCCAGTTATTTAACCCCATCCTGGCCACAGTTTCTACACCTATGAAATGACCATCATAACAGTAGCAAGTTCGTAATTTTTAAATCATTTGCTGTGGCAGTCCAGATAAAATTCTTAAAAGGGTCCGGACTCGTGGTTAGCTCTTCCAGCTATTGCTCATAGACAACTAGAGCTCATAGACTCACTGGGGAGAAAGTTGTTTTGTAGCACTGCCCATGAAATACATAGTTATTTATTGATTTAATCTATCATCAGTTAATTATCTATATGAAATTAGTAGAATCCCATATAAGTGTGTAGATTCAGATAATTTCTATAAAAATCATTCAGGTAAATATGTGGAAATAGTCGTTAACCTAGTTTAAATTTAATGTGTCTACATACATTAAGCATATATGTATAAAAGTTCTTTATGTAGATATGTCAATAAACAAAATGGGAAGGATAATATCCTGTATGGTTCTCTTTTGTTTCAAAAGTATTGCAACTATCAGGTAAGTGTTCCAAACACTACCTAATTTACAGTTGAAAGATAAAACATGGACAATTTCATCTTAGTGCAACCTGTCTTGCTTGCTTTGAAAGCTGCAGAAGAAAACAAAAGGAAAGATTAGGAATCTATAAAACGTTAGAAATCTTTCCCATGTGCAGCAATCATTACCGTGGTCCTCCATAAAGAAGGGTTTCTCTTCCGTGCCACTTGCCTGGAACTTAACGCTGCCAGTGCCATCAAAAATAAAATGAAGTCTCATTTGGGTCCTTGTTTCTGTGCAGTATTTCTGAGAGCAATTCTTTCTTTCAATGACTCTAAATAAAATTCCTGCTCCTCTTTCAGAAGGCAGAGGCCAGAGCATCCTTTCCTGGGACAGTTGGGCACATGCTATGTCACACTGTTGGTTTTCTGTACAAATATGTTTAGAAGATCTCAGAGCACACATTGATCTCAGTGTCAGTGACAGTTTTCAAAGGCTTTGATCACAGGTTTCCACAATCCCAGTGGCTAAAGGGAGGACATTTTCTCCATTGCAGTGCTGGAATCCAGAGGCCTGAAGTCAGTCTCTAGGTCTTGTTCCATCCAGAGTCTAGTTAAGAACTTCTGGTGATTCTAGGCAGTTTTTAGCTTGTGGCAGTCAAACCTTCATCTTTCCTCGGCCATTATCTCTGCTTCTCTCCTCTTCACATCTCTCTCGTCATAAGGACAGATGCCCTTGGAAAGCAGGACCTATCATCTTGAGATCTTAACCTAGATGCACTTTTACGGCCATGTTCCGGATGAATATGTCCTCTGTGATTAATTTTCATTTTCAACCCACTACAGATTCCTTTTGACTAGGGCTGGTTATGTATGCAAACTTTGTTTGTATTTGCATGAAGCTGATTACACTACTCAAGCTTTCATTATGACTTCCAAATAGAGATAGGGCTTCCTTACTCATTGGTTTTTGTGGTAAACATATTCCCAGGAAAGAGGTGCCCAAATTTTGTGGGTTTTTTTGCAAGATGAGCTCGAATTGTATAGCGAGTAAACTTATTGTTAAGTCTGCTGCTAATCCACCAAGATTCTATATTCAAGAAATCATGCCCCAAACGATGAATAAAATCTACAAAGAAGGCACATTATAACATTATAACTGAATGCATCTCTACGTTATTAATGACATATTTATGTGCCCAATTAAAACCAACAGCTCTCAACCTGTGGGTTGTGACCCTTTAGGGAGCTGAACAACCCTTATACAGGAGTCACCAAAAAACATCAGAAAACATAGAGAGTTACATTGCAATTCATGACAGTAGCAAAATTACAGTTATGAAGTAGCAAAACAAATAATTGTACAATTGGGGGTCACCCCAACATGAGGAACTATATATTAAAGGACCACAGCATTAGGCAGGTTGAGAACTAGTGCTTAAGACAGTTAACCTATAGAAGAAAATAAGACTCTAATACTACAGAAAATACAATATCTAACTTTGCAGATTCTCTGAGATGGGGGTCAAACCAATGAAGAAAATATTGCTGATAAAATATTCTTGAACTATTCAAATGTTTCCTAACATGGCTTATTTTAGAGCTAATTCAAGTGGAAGAGGTGGTATAAGGTTGATATGTCTTGAAATATGGAAGACTTAATTATCAAACAGGAATAAATGAGTAGCTAAAAAATGATAAAGAAGAGCAGAGGTGGAGTTTTTTTGGAAACCACTAAGACCAAAATTATAAATTATCTGCAGATAAAGGGGGATTTGGAAAATGTCCACATGTTTACTTTACTAGTCTCTTTTGAGAGCTAAGAGCCAGCATAAATAACTTATGGAGAAAAAATTTTCAGGAGATTAATTTTCTCATGAATACATGCAAAATTTTGGATTTTCATATTACAATAGGTAAGGTTATAATATGGTTTTCATGAATGTCTATCTTTTTATGACTCAGAAAAGCATCTTTATTTAAACTCGTTCCCTGGAGCCAAAAGTGTCAATCTATACTCAATCAATGTACTTCAAACTGTCCTGGCTGGGGATGGTGATTTCAAAAGTGAGCAAGCTTCCTTTGGTCTCATACATACAAATGGATGTATGACTTTCCAAAGTCTTGCATTTCAGAGGACATATGAAGTTGTAAGGGGAAACAAAGAAAGATGGATACAAACTTAACCAGGCAACCTCAAGAGGAACACGCAAGGTTTGTAACCTCATATCAATCTTGTATTTGTTCATCCTTTTAGTAGAATAAGGTAAAAATCCAAGAGGCTCTGGACGGTGAACCATAGGTCACTTTCATTACTTCCTTCTGTTAGCCCTTCCTGTTATTTCCAAGATGAAGTCTTAAGAAAGTCCTTCTCTGTCATAGCCTAAGGATCTGAAGAACTATGTTGGGGAGGGCTTTATATTAACCTTTTCACTTTAATATCTTTCCTTAGTATTTACCTAAGAGTCCCCTGGACAAACTTCTGAGCCAACCCACGGTCTATACCAGCGCAGGAAATCTAGCAATTGGCGTGAGTTTGCATTGTTCAAACTCCTCACCCAGTGTTGCAGTCATGCATGCTGCTTACATTATGTGGCATGGCAGGCTTGTCACCGAATCCAAATCCACTAAGCATTGCTCAGCCTGAAAATTTCCTTTCATACCATGCATGCAAACAAAACGAAATATAATTTAAGACATCAGCTCATAATACTTACAATTAAATTCATTAATCAGGACAGTTTATGGAAATGCCACACGTGAACTACAAACTTCATAAATATTCAAGCAGGGAACAACTAGACAATCACATTTCTTAGTAATAAATGTTTCATCTTGGAAGCTTTATTTTCTTATAAGAAATGCAGATTATCCTCATCAGGCAGTTTGCATTCCTGTTTGGAAACTTTTTCAGTTATGTGTAGCGATAGAACTTCTGTTGTGGTTCCGCTCCTATTTCCCTGCCTTCCCCATTTGCCTTCTCCAGATTTCTGTGCCTTCATTATAATTAGCATCTGCACCTGCACTCAAGAAGCAGCCCTCAATTTCAACCAAGTCAGTCTGTTTTGAAGTGAAAGGGAAATAAAAACCCTGCCAAGTCAAGCTCCAACATGTCCAGTTATAGATGTGGACAATATACTCAATACTTTGCCATTATTTTTTTTTCTTGTAGGATTTTTTAAGTCATAAAAAGTTAGTTTCTTTTATATATCCAAACATCATTGCATAGGTATTTCTTTCTGTTTAAAGTGCACGTATGAGTGTTTTGTCTATGTGTATATCTGCATACCATGTGGTGGCCAGAGAGGCCAGAAATGGTCATCCAATCTACAGGACTAGAGCTACAGATGGTTATGAGCTGCTGTGTGAGGGCCTGGAATCAAACCCGAGTCTTCTGCAGGAACAGCGAGGATTCTTAAAACTGCAGAGCCCTCTCTGCAGTGCCTGAATGGGTATTTCCAGACTGTTCTGAAATGGGTTCTAGCTACCCACTTGCACTGTATCATAGAATTACAAGATGTTGTTTTCTATACTACATTCAGACAAAGCATTAGTCTCATTTCCTAGATTTGGGGTCCGAAAGAAAGGACATAAAAGCATGCTTGGATATTGATGGTCCCTCAAGAGATTAAAGCAAGAAGATAAGGAGATAAGGAGAGGTTAGTGCTTGAGAGAAAAGGTGTCTTGGAGAAGAGCATGGTGAGAATAATTTCAGGAAGAAAATCGATGCTCTAACACTCCAAATGTACAGCATCACCAAGCAAGCAATGCTCGACTCTCTTCTGATGTTCCCATGCCACCACCTCTATGGAAACCAGAAACTCCATCTTCCATGATTGTGTTCCTCAATGACAGCGTTAACCTATGTGTTTTGTGATTGTTTGAAGTCTTCCTACTCCTTCCTTTGGAAGGCAGAATCCATAGCTTTTCCTGTTGCCTTTCCCGAGCTCTTGTCCTGCTGAGTTCCTGCATTATAGTCAGCCCCACAATCTCTGAATACTCTGACCTTATGACTTCCCAGGGCAGCCTGGATCACTGTTACAACACAGTGGTTGCTGGCTGGTCTTTGGGTCCCATTCATCTGCCTCTTAATGGGTTCCAAAAAAGTAGCCATTATTTTCCTGTCTGAACTAATAACAAGTCCTGAAGGTCCCCTGCACACCCAGCAGAGAATGTATATTTTTTGACCTTTTGCTATCATTCAAATTGGCACAACTGTTTAGAGTACATATATGCAAACTAGATCGTACAGTGTTCAACTAAGTATCCTGTTCCCCTTCCACGGTTCTTAAAAACACATCTCTCTAATATTTTCAGACTTTTAATTTGCCTTTTAACTAAATGGAAAAACTTACTGGTTTACATGTTAAAATTCATTTTTTTGTTCTGTTCAATATTTCAGAGTAATTTTAATTTTGAACATTCAATTCCATCATGCAAAAAGAACTGATAATCATTCTTCTCCATCCTTCCCACCTTGTTAATAAAATCAGAACTGGAATCTTGATATCGTTTGAGTTTGTTTCCAGGTTGATTCTAAGTTACTGATCAGTATTGTCTGAGTACAGTATTTAACCAACAAGTGGCAATTACTTTATCCCAGAACTCTGTCGTACTATATTACCCAGCTCTATCTGTGAGGTTGTCTTAGAAGGCTGTTAGTCCATTCTGAAATTGATCTCACAGCTTCCCCCAAAGACCAAGCTCTGTTAAAAGGAGAAGAGAGAGATGAGGTGAGCAGATACCTCTTGAGTGTGTTGTCTCCAGGGTTTGCAGCGTGCTCTTAGAAATTTTAAAAATCAGTCTCCTGTATCTGAAACTGTTGACCCCACATCTACTGCATTTCCATTTGCTGACTTTTTCAAAACCTTAACTATTGAGTTTAAAATTTGAACCTTATTGTGTTTAATGAGAACTAATGTCATGATTCAATATTATGTGAATAGTCACCACACAGGCTTTCCCCTATAAGATACAAGCTAACACTCTGAAAAAGCTGACTTTTTGCTCAAATTTTAACATTGGACATATTATCTCTTTACTAAGCCTGATAATGGCTATTTTTAAATCATTAATCTGAACAAGCATCCCACTAAGAAGTGGTTCACATCAACAGAGATGTCACATAAGTTATTATTTATAGTTATTTGCTGAGGGGTTTATGTGACCCACATCATTCTTAGTACTATATATGTATTAACTTACTTAGAACTTACATCAACCCTATGTTGACAAAGTAAATGCATTAGCTGTTATCTTTTTAAAGGTGAACATACATATTGAAGCTTAGAACAACAAACACATCAAAAGCTTCAGAGATAGAGAGTGGTATCAGGGATTTAAGTCCAGATAACCTGACCATAGTACCTGGTTTCATAAATACTATTTCATAATAAAGGTCGCCTTTCAACTTATTCTAGGTGTTATATCCTGCCAGTTCAGTATATAACTAAGTATATAGAAAGAAAGAAAACAACAACAGCAACAACAACCAAGCCAGACGGTGGCGCACGGCTTTAACTACTGCACTTGGGAGGCAGAGGAGGGTGGATCTCTGTGAGCTAAAGGCCAGCCTGATCTGCAGAGCTAGTTGCAGGAGAGCTAGAGCTACACAGAGAAACCCTATCTCAAAAATCAAAACCAAAAAATAAATAAAAAAGTCAACAACAACAAAAAGAAAATAAAAAATATTACAAAGTTCAACTGAAGATTTTCCAAAATGCTTTAGTTCCAAAAGACTGGTACCTCAACAAAGCCTGTTTCTACTAAAAAAAAAAATGTCATTATTTTAAAACTTCAGTATTTAAACACACCTGGCAGCGTGCAGTAATTAGTAAGTAAAAACTGGAGTTTGTGATATAAGTATAGTTACTTCAAGTATGGGTCTGAAAGTGATAGAAATAAGAATTTAAAGTATTTACCGTTAGCCGTTTTTTCAGGATTAATTATAATCTAAAGCAAAATGGGTTATACAGATGCTGAGTCAGAATAGGTTGTTAAAACTGATTATGGGCTATGTGCTGATTCAAGACAAAAGGCTCCAAGGTAAAAGAAGAATGTGTTTCCAATGGTGCCATCAATGTCCAAGCATACATTGTCATCACTAGTACAATATCTAGACTTTACCTTAATTGTATCTGTGGTTTCGGTGCATAGTTCAATATTTAAACAATAAAAGTTTACATCATATCAGTTCAGTTATTCTCTGATTTTTTTCAGATTATTTAAAACCCACTGTGTAGATCTAATAGCAGATATACAATGCACCTCCGGTAAATACTCTGGTGATAATCTTGTGAAGGAAGCATCTACCCTATCACTAAACAGAAAAACAACTTCACCACCCTTGTGAACTCACCTTTGCAAAATGACACCCTTGATGCTCATCAGCCTCAAACAAGTGCTAATGGAAAGGCCCAATCATTTCTTTAACTAGAGGTCCCCATTTGTTCAGGAAATGTTCATTCCATGTCAGATGAGGGGATAAAGACAGACAGAATCTGTCCTTTAAGATGAAAGTTGCAGGTCTCCTAGGGCATGCTTCCCCTGTCTGTGATTTGCAGATCTAGAGTGTGGTGCAAAAGGAACTTGATGGGAAATGAAATCAAAAGGAGAATGGTCACCTTGCCCCAGATATTAACCCTAGGACCACAACAGAACCAGAAAACAGCAAATGCCAGGCATTGTTTTTATTTCTTTACTTATTACAGTCCTCTTCAGAAAGTTCCTAGCCATGCCTAGAAGCTGATGTGTACTCTACTTCATCATTTGGCAGTTTAAATGTTTTAATTCGACATTGATTGTGATGGTGATTCTTCCACATTTTGTTTAGAATTACTTTGGCTACATTTGATCTTAAATTTTCCAAACATTTTTCTCTAAAATGTCTGTGAGAAATGGCTCTGGAATTTTGATTGGTACTTCATCAAATCTTTAGAATCATAATAAAAAAAGAAAGGAAGGAAGAAGGAAAGAAAGAGTCATGAAGTTGAGAGAGGACGATGTTGGGGGTAGGGAGCAGAAATGGAGAATGTGCTATGACCAGCATACATTGGATACACCTACATGAAGTTCTCAGAGAATAAAGAAAATGTATTTTTAAAAGGCAGTAACAAATTCTAAAAATAAATGAGAGAAAGGACTTTACACACTATTGATGAAAGAATAAATTTAAATAACTATTATGGATCACATTTTTGAAGTTCTTCAAAAAATTGGACCTACCATTTGAACTAACTATCACACTTTTGGTCAAATTTACAAAGGAAATGAAATCAAAGGAGAGAGAGACCTGTATGTTTATTGCAGTGTTCTCGGTAATAAAGATTTGGAATTAATCTAGGCTGATCAGGGACGAATAGACCAAGAAAACACAGTATATACATATACATAATGAAATATATGTTAGCTACAAAGATAAAATAAAATCCTGTAATTTATAAAAGTGTGGAAAACATAGGAACTGCCTTCACTGACGTTAATACACCGAAATCATTGACCTCATATCATCCAAACTAAAAGCAGTTGACCTGAATGAACAACAGCAAGTGCTGAAGACAGGAAAAATATAGAGGAATGACTTGGTTAAAACAAGCTGAATAAACCACATTGATACATATATACTTATAAAAGTAAATATTAAGATGTGGGAGAAATGGATGAATTCTTATGGGTAGAACAATGGTGGATGATGGTACTTTAGGCAATCCGAATCCGACCAGGATTAAGAAAGGGTCATGGTTTGGTAGCCGAGAAAGGGCATTTTGGAGAAAAGCACAGGTATAGTTAATCCAATTAATCTGATACTCAAGGCCTGGCACATTAAATGAAAGACTAAGTCTGCCAGAATATTCTCCCGATTGGACTGTGCAAATTTTAATTGATCCCCATGAACAATAATGGTTGGAAGAGACAAAGTGAAAAGGTACCCCTACGGCAATCTTACAAATATGTCTACAGCCTTCTTCTATGTACATTATCTCAAAGCTAAGTTGAAACACTAGATTGTCATTGGCGGTGAGATGTTTCACAGGTGTAAACTAAGCAGATGGCGGTCCTACCAGCCAGTCCTGGCAAGAGTTTGCTGAATGTCACCATATGCAAACAATTAGAGAGAAATATTTTCAATTTTAATTCAGCCAATTTTCAGGTGTCATCATTGCTTTTGACATAAATCAACCTGATCTGCCAAAAATGTAGTTTGTGCTCATGATTTTGGAGCTTTATTCTGTATGAATGTGTATTGAGTCTGTCTCTGATTGTCTTGCTTAAATCATTTCACTTCCTCAAATATTTAAATATTTAGTGGCTTATGAAAACATACAAACATTCTCCAAGTTTTGGGAGTTGAGGGGATGAGGTATGACTTTCTTGAGGCTCTGGAATAGCTTGGGTTTCCACCTGCAGTTGCCAGTGGTGGCCGATCCTCTTGAGCTCACTGATGTCAGGCACATACTTAATCTCTGCACCTCTGACACAAAGGAGGGGGAACCAGCTTTTTGGTGTCTGTTGGCCAGAGGTTACTCTTCGTTCCTGGAATACTTTCTCAGTTCACCTCCGTGGGCTTTTCTATAGGCATAGACTCTCTACAGCATAGCGACCTGGTTTTGCCAAGCTCAGAAAAAGAGGGAGAAAAAGGACCTGAGAGCACAATGGAACGAGCCTTATGTAACAGAAAAGCAGCTTGAGAGCAATGCACTAGCCTTTCACTAAGTTTTAGTTGTGAGAAGTAAGTTAGCATCCCTGTCTACCTTCAAAACGAGGGCATGAGTCAAAGCAATGGCTAACAGGAGGCAGGGGTCATGGGATCACCAGAATCCTGTCTGCAGTGTTCCAAGAAGAAAATCTAGTCCAATCATAGACATCATTTTGAGTTTTTCTGGTAATCAAATTTAAATAATCAATTGTTCAAATGGCAAGAACAAGTGCTTTAAAAAATAATAAATGTTTAATGCTTTAACCAAGTATTCCTATTATCAGTTTGTGTGCAAAATTTTTTAATTTGTTTTCTATATTCCAGATTAGATTAGAAAATTAGTCTTTCAAATGATTATATATCATATCAATATATATGATGGTATTTTTCCTCAATTTTCCCCTTTTATGAAAATTATTATATATATTATAAAACAATATGGTATTACATTAATGTTTTGGCTACTTATTAAGTTTAGAAAATGGGTTATATCTTTTAACTAAGTATTCTTTAATTACACTGTGATTATAACTGTTTGCAAGAGAAGATATGCTAATAATTCATTCTATATTATTTTATTTTATAATCTTTGTGTAGCATATTTTAGTTATATTAGATTACATTTGATATCTACAAATGGTAATCTACAACCTTATAGTTACATTGAAATAGTAAGTTTCTAACTTCCAAATTCATTCAGATATCTTATTTGGTAACTACTTATTAAATAGTGCCCATATTTTAGGACTTAAAACACAAGCACAGATGGATTGGCCATCTCTTATTTGATTATTTGATGCTTTCAATACTCAGTATAAAATAGGAGGGTGTTACAACGGCATAATGGATGAATGAAGACATTAAAATCGAATGTGCTTAAGATTATAAATTGAGGAACCATGTGACTAGGACTGAACCCAAGCCTTCAATACCACAGTATACAGCACTTCGTGAACTTTTTTTTGTGGCTTTGAGATAATGAATCACCCTTATTTTCTCAGACAAGGTGATGAATGACTTGCTATGAGCAGGATGTATTCCTTAACTTTGCTTCCCCAGAAGTAGCGAAAGCTTTGTGTTGAGTCACACAAAGTCGGTATCCTGATCCTCCTGAGAGCTAAGCTGTAAGTCAGCTAATTGCTGGTAACGCGGGCTCAGCTGAGAGGCTGAAACAGACTGAGCCTAACTGGCAAAACCATCCTGTGACATCAGCATCCTTAGTACGATGCTTTGCCTAAATGTGCTAGCCAGGTGCTGAGGTCAATATAAAATTCAATCAACACATGGATTGTTTTCTGTCCTTTGACCTTCACTATAGTCTCGTCAGCAATACGTAATGAAAGACATCTTTAAGAAACAATCTGATTCAGTGTCATACATTTGCAAAAACCATTCTATTCCCAGCCTGAATGCAACAATTCTTGAAAACATTTATTAAATGTCAGTGCTATCTGGAGCTGTCTGTGGGAAACATTTCAGGCATAGAATTAGTGTTAATTTGTAGTGAAGCCACAATGCGAAGGAAAGGTTTCTCAAATAGGCTCTACGCTGAGCGGACCCTGGATTAACTTGTCACAGTCTGCTTACTAAGTGCATTGGTTTCACACTAAGAAAACTCTCATTTTTCTACAAGGTATGTTTCACAAGTGAGTTAGTAACCACATTTTGACCAGTATTATTATATGGCTTATTGTTTGTTCCAGGTATATGTGGTGCTCTCTCTCTCTCTCTCTCTCTCTCTCTCTCTCTCTCTCTCTCTCTCTTTATTAACATGACCAAATGAAGCAAAATTCCTTTAAAAAAACACCTGTAAAAGTATCATACAGTGGCTCATTCTTCTAAGCCACATATATATCTGACTTTGTTTCCATGTGTATAATGCCAACTGGTGTTTTTAGGCTGGTGTGTGGGTTGAACATTGCTCATTTACCTAACCTGCAGTAAGGCAGTCCTTCCAGGAGGAAGGACTGCTACTGTTTTTTTCCCTCTCTCCCAATTACAAGGGTTCAAAGGAATAATAAAATAAAAGGTGTCCTGTGGGCTGCACTTTGTGATTGACAAAGAACCTGGGGAATAGTGTTCAAGTGAAGAGCAGAGGTAAAGACCAAGGCAAACATAGCTACAAAGAGTCCTGGGAAGGAGGAGATAAAAAACAATAAAACCTGTGGGGGGAAATTTATTTACATGCAAGCATTTCCGATGAATAAATATTTTTCTCATGTAGACCATGTGATTTTTAAGAAACTATTTACAAGAGAACTACTTTATTTTATTGGAGTGATAAGGGTCTGGATGATTCATGTCAACATAAAGAAATGTGCTCTAAGGAATGAACATTGCCATCAGCGGCAATACCTGATTTGCTCATATTCCTATTAAGAGTGGTTCACACAAAACGAAAGCAGAAAATCAATATAGTCCTAACATAATGCAAAGCCATTGTCCCTAGTGAGGTAAAATGTCTGAATGGACCGATGTTCTATTCAGGTTTTTGAGGGCCATAACAAGGAGACTGTTGATTATTTACATTGCAACCAAAAAGTATTACAAAAGCATTTTCTCTTTGCCAATACTAAGGCAACATAATTTTTCTTTCCAAGATATGATAAAATCAGCGGCTTCCACAAACCTTATTGCGTCTGCAAGATGCAAGCTCAATAGCTATTGGGTTCTCTTGACAGCTGGCTAATGCCATTCGCTAACAATAAAGTGAGAGATATTCTAATATTATTTCATGAGTCATATCATCCCTTGATTTTTAGGACCATGCTGTGGGAGCACATTCTGCTCCTTCAGCCAATAGCCTTTAAGATGCCAGCCCATTTGGGCGTGGTCTCTTATACTATAAAAAGCAGCAGTAACCATGCGCCTACTCTCTTGCTTCTGGCTCCGGCTTCCGGCTGCTAGACCCTGTTCCTGTTCACTCAGAGGGCTGTTGTCTAGGACAGTAATCAGTAAGTTTCCCCCTTAAATAAATAACCCTTTTATTATCCATAATTTTGAACTGGTGTGGGATTGTTTCGTGCCTTACACCTTCAGGATCATTTCATTTTCATCTTTCTATCCCCCAAATGTATAAGTGTTCTGCCCACATGCGTATATGTGCACTATGCTCATGCCTCGTGGCCACAGGGATCAGAAAAGGGAGTTAGAACCCAGGAGCAGAAGCTGTAGAGAGTTGTGAATTCTATGAGTGTGCTCGGGACTGAACTCAGGTACCCTGGAAGCACAACCAGTGTTCTTCAATAGCTAAACCATCTCTCCAGTGCCAAGCTTTAGCTTTTGTGTATTTAATGTCTAGGTCTTTCTAATGTATAGTTTTAAATAGTTGTCTGGCTCTCTAGAATACTTAACAAAGTACTGCTCTCATCAGCTTTCCCACATATTGTATATCACAGCAACTGCCATATCTGCATCCTTATGGGGCCAGAAGTGCGGGTCATGGGAATTTTCTACTAAAGGATTTAAAAGATTCAGCATTACTTAAAGAGGTAATGGGATTGAACCAAACTGTCTTTATCACAGATACTAGATTTTGAAAAGCAGAATAAAGTTCTTGGCAATTGTTCCATCCAAAACCTTCTATACAATAAGAAATAAAAAAAAATTATCCAACGGGACTTGTATAATTGATGGAATAATTTTCTTTTTTTCTTCAGTGATTTGTTATCTGCTCAAGAAAAATGGCTAAGCCTATCTTTAAGGCTTTTGCCCTCACTTCAATAGTGCTGTCTCTGTGACTATATTCTTGGCTCCCCTGTCAATCAGAATCATGTAAAGGTCAGTTGCCAACACAGGTCTTCCCTTGTGACCCAATCAAAAGTAACCTCAGTCACTTGCTTATTTGAATGCTCTGAATATCATACTGCACTCTACTTTCTCTGGAGTGTTTGTTTTATATATTTATCATGTGTTGTTGTTCATTATAGTGCATTAAATAAGAAAGTAGCAGCTGTGACTGTTTTATCCACTGCTGCATCCCTGAAGACTGAAATAGTCCCTGTCAGTTAGTTGGTACTCAATAATTGTTTATTCAATAAATGAATAATGTAATCACTGTTACTTCTCCTATTCGTGTTGATGATTGAAAACCACCAACAGATTAACAATGTAGAATCCTTTCAGCCTTGCATATGTCATTAACAAGACACAAAACAAGTTGACCTGACCATTCCAGGTCAAGGTAAAGTCACCATGCGTCTTTGAAATTGTCAGGCTGCTCTCTGATGAACATGTTCAACAGGATTTGCTTATTCATTTTCTCCACAGCATGTGTATCCCATCACTGAGCACAGTCTTGTTTTTCTGTATCCAAGACAAGGAAAACAGTGATTTCAAATTTCTGTTGATATTTTCTTTTCTAGGAAATACTTCAGTCAAATAATTTTCGTGAGTTATGTTAAAATATAGAAAATCAGCTTCATTCTTTAGTCATCAGAAAAACAAGCCTTACTTACTGAACGCAGAATTCTTGAGTTTCTTCTAGGTACCAGCCACTCTCATTGAGTTTCTTTCTCTTTACTCTTATCCCGTATGCTTTGAATTAGTGGATTAAATGGGGGCCATTACATATGCTAGTAAAATTAGGCATGTGCTATTAATCAATACAAGACTTTTTGATGTAGGAGGGTCTTCTATCTATCTGTTGCTTTCATTGGTTAATTAATAAAGAAAACTGTTTGGCCTGATAGGTCAGAACATAGGTAGGTGGGGAAGACAGAACAGAATTGTGGGAGGAAGAAAGCAGAGTCAGGGAGACTCCATGATTCTCCGACCTGAGATGGATGTAGGTCAGGATCTTTCCTGGTAAGCCACCACCTTGTGGTGCTACACAGATTATTAGAAATGGGTTAACCAAGATGTGAGAATTAGCCAATAAGAGGCTAGAACTAATGGGCCAGGCAATGTTTAAATAAATACAGTTTCCATGTAATTATTTTGGGTAAAGCTAGCCTGTGGCTGGGAGCCAGGCATCAGGAAGTGGTTTGCTGTTCCTTTTACACTTTTTTTAAAGCTAATGTCATCCTTTTTAAAAAGATTTTTTAAAAATTATATATTTAGTGTTTCTGTCTGTGTGCATGCCTGCAGGACAGAAGAAGGCATGAGATCTCATTACAGATGGTTGTGAGCCACCATGTGGTTGCTGGGAATTGAACTCAGGACCTCTGGAAGAGCAGCCAGTGCTCTTAACCTCTGAGAATTTCCAGACCCCAACACAAGACTTTTTAAGTTGAAAATAAGGCCAGTGAGACAGCTAATCAGGTAAAAGTATTTGGCACCAAACCTGATGACGTGGTTTTATCCCTTGAGCTCCCATGGTGGAAGGGAAGAACCGACTCTTGTATGTTGTCCTCTGACCTCCACACATGTGCCCACCCCACACTAAACACGTGTAAAATATTTCACTTTACATAGATTTTACTCTAGTAATGGCAAAGTTGGTACTTTCAGTACTCCAAAACTTTTCTCCTATATATTTTATTTGTAAGAGCATTCTATGTTCTACAAAACCTAAAATAATAATTAAAAACCTTGAGTTTTATAAAGCTTTAAAGTTGTCATAATTGTATATGAAAATTACCCATTCATAGTCATTAGCTCATTAGATTATGTTTTCAGTCATAGAAATTAAGTAAATACCCACCACCACCATGTATTAATTATACTTCTATAGCATACAGCATACTATAAGTTGGACCTAATCAAAACATCATTGAAATATCAAATTTGGCCGGGCGGTGGTGGCGCACGCCTTTAATCCCAGCACTCGGGAGGCAGAGGCAGGCGGATCTCTGAGTTCGAGGCCAGCCTGGTCTACAAGAGCTAGCTCCAGGACAGGCTCTAGAAACTACAGGGAAACCCTGTCTCGAAAAAACCAAAAAAAAAAAAAAAAAAAAAAAAAGAAATATCAAATTTGTCAGTTATTGACCAAGTGTTCCCAGGAAGTAGATACCTTATAAGTGAAGGTATTTAATACAGCAAATATTAAACTATGGTAGGCTAAGTCAAATAAGTCTCTCAAAACTCATTTGGATCCTTCAGGGTAGCTTGTCTCCTCAGCAGAGTGTAGTGTGGACCCCACCATTGGCATGCAATTCTACTGCATTGTGAATTCTGACTTGTAGTATGATGTGGGACAGTGTTCTGTTTGTGTTGATTTCATTCGCTAATAAAGAAACTGCCTTGGCCAGCCCTTAGGTGGGTGGACTAGACAGAACAGGAAGAAGGAAGTGAGGTAGATGGCTCAGTCAGATGCCACGCCTCTCCTAAGTTAGACAGACTGCCATGCCTCTGCTCAGGAAGAGAGATGCGATGAAGCTCCAGCCCAAGATGGACGTATGCTAGAAACTAAACGGTAAGGCACCACTTTGTGGTGCTACACAGATTATTAGATATGGGTTAATCAAGATGTGAGTAAGAGGCTGAAAATAATGGGCCAGGCAGTGTTTAAAAGAATACAATTTGTGTGATGTTATTTCGGGGTATAAGCTAGCCAGTGGCCGGGAGCTGGGCAGGATGAAAAGCAGGCCTGCCCGCAGCTCCTCACTACAGTAGTATGGACATAGAATCCTCCAACAGCAAAGGACTCTTTGTGACAGGTGACAAGACGAGAAAGTGTTCCTTTAAGCAACACAGTGTCTGCAGTGGCATGTGAACTGTCCAACCCAAATGTTTAACAATCCCTCGGGGTGTTGAAAGAGGCACTGATGTGGCACATTTCATGTGTGTAAGAGCCGGGATCAAGGGGGAACCTGATGCCCAGAACTGCGAGCTTTCTTCCCAGTCAACTCTCTGACAAACTCTGAACAGGATGCTGATATGTCCATCAGTGGCACTTGGTCTGATTCAGGATCAATTATTCATTTTAAGCATGGATGTAGCTCCCCCTCCTTCACATGTGAAAATGAAATAGGCATAACCTCATAAAAACAAAAAAAGGTGTTTTAAATCATATGATGAACAATTAAAATAGGACACCCATAATGTCGGTCAACAATTGCTCGAACCAATGGAAAGAGCTAATCCCGTGATCATTTAGTTATTTCAACGCTTTGTGTTTCTTGTTTGCAGGTATACTGGTAACTTAGTAGACAGAAATCCAAAGGTTTTCACCCTCAGAATTATCACCAAACGAAATGCAGAAATGAGGCATGCAGGCTCACAGCGGAATGAAAATGACAGCTCAGGATAAACAATACATTATATGAGGTCATGAGAAGCAGGGATGGAGGAGGCCATCATTTCAAAGCTGCGTTGCCTCTTCTTTGGTATCCATGGGGCAGTATTGAGAAAATGCGAGTGTTCCCATTGGGGAGGAAGATGGTAAAGAGCTCACTTGTCCTCTTTCTGAAACAGTGGGGGATCCCAAAAGTGGCTGCTGGCAACATTGTGAGGGCCCTTGATTGCTAAAATATCAAGACTTTATTCTTCGAGTGATGGGGAGTCCTTGAAGATTTGTAAAGGTCAGAGGTAGGACAAAGACAGCCTGTCAGAGTGACTATGCTGAATAAAATATGCATAACTTCTTGAAAATAAAGAGATGAACAGAAAAGAAAGTAGTCAGAACATGGGCATTTAGCTTTAATATGCTTAAGAATCCACCTAGGGAGTTGGCTCAAATTGCAGATTCCAGAGCCATACTCCAGAGAGAGACTCAGTGAACCTGAAGAGGGCCCCTCATCTCCATCTTAACAAGGATCAGTGTGATTCTAATTTAAGTGGGCTTCAGACCACGATTTGAATAATACTAAATTTGAAGACTGTCACAATAATCCTGGAGTGAAGTGGCCAAAGTTTGTAATGTAATTTTAGGACTACAAAGAAGTCTGTAACTGAAAAGGAAGCAAACAATGGCTGCTAAGAAAGAATTGAGAAGGTCTAGAAATATCCAGGTCATAAAATCAAAGGGAAGTAATAGTCTAATGTGATATTAGTGTGTCTAAGTCAACATGGTTGATGTGTTTGCTTACAAAACTTGATTTGTTAGTTCACTTAAATGGCAGTGCACATATAGATTGTGTCCTAATGAAAAATGAAAGAATTATAATATGGACAAAGATACATGTGAGTAAAAAGATGTGAATTAATACACATGTAAATAAAATAAATATATTAATATAAATATAAGTAAAACATAAACCAGATTTTAAAATGGTTCCATCACATTATATTCACACATATGTGAGGCTTAGCCTTTCACATTGTGGATTTAATGAATCCTCAGTCAAGATTCCTAGATTGTTTTTATCATTAGCTTTTCAAACTGTATAAAGTTTAAAAAGTTATCAAAACTGTCCCCAACTAGGCCAACCCTAGTGACTGCACTGGAGCATCCTAGACCTGGGAAAGAACTAATTCTGACTTGAAATAATCTCTTCTATTTCCTACAGTTCTCACTGCGAGCCTTGGTCGTGATTTGGACAATAGGTCACATGTATCCTCTTGAATCTTATTTTAGATGAGAAATTTCCAGAGGGAAAAATGTGAAGACTATTGCTATTAGTATTTAGCTTAAATTAATAGGTCACCAGGAATGATATAAATGAAAAGTATTAGGACAATTAAGTTTCAGTAGAAATTACAGTAATTATCAAGAAGCATTTCCGTCCCGGATTGAAGCAAATGTTGAGTCTGGTGCCCTTACTGGCTTTCATCAAACAGTGAGTAATAGCCAGGAGGAATTTTTCCCAAAGGCAATGCAACCTTCTGAAAGTATTTTTTAATTTCTTATATTTTATACCTTTTTAAAACATATGTGAACAATTCAGCTTTCTAGCTAATAACATCTGATCAGTTTTATAGATTGTCTTCGTAGTTAATGTTAGGTAGCATATGTTTTAGGAGCTAGGAATGCTGCCAAAAATTATAGCAGTTAAAAGACCTCAATTTCAACAATGGAAGGGAAAATGCAAAGTAACTCAAGGATCTTGAGCTAAGAGTTTGCATGAAGATTACTTTCTGTTAGAGTCGATCATGATCATAGCCCTTCATGCTACATAAAGAAGCCATGGTAATGTGGGAAGAGAAAGAGAGAGAGAGAGAGAGAGAGAGAGAGAGAGAGAGAGAGAGAGAGAGAGAGAGAGAGAGAGAGAGAGAGAGAGAATGAATAATGGGAATTTGGAGAACTCTCCAGACATCCAGACAAACACTCCAGCTGAGTAGAGCAGGGAGCCATAAAGAAAGTTGGAGAGACAGGTAATTTGTGCTGAGTGCCTTCTGTGAGGAGACATACATCAACCAGAACTGTACAAATTCAGACAGATTCTCATCCGCATGGGCCTCTCTAAGACTGACATGAAGGACTTTGAAATCATCTTCTGTACAGTGACACTCAGTTTTCACAAAAACACAACAAGGGGGATTTCATCATGAAGGGAATGTTCTAAATGGTGATTTGATAGTGACAAGATTTGCTATATTTTAGTCACCAGTGAACTGGTTTTATAAAGATAAATTTAGCAAGTGTTTTAGATTTTGTAGGCTCTACATCATCTGTCTCAAGTATGTCATCTGCCACAGCAATGTGCAGTTTCATGGACAATAAGTAAAAGAACTGAGCATCTCCAGGCCAATATAACTTTATTTATACAAACAGATGGGGAATTTGGTTTTCAAGATAGCCACAGTTCACCAAATCTGTTGAATTATTTCTCTTGTGAATTAATAGTTGGCTTAGAATAAATATCTTTTCTAGGTTAATATGCTGTTTTCCCTAGTATAAGTCTGTATCAAAAAGGTCAAGAGTAAAATTATATATGCATATGCCCTCAGGATCTGTTGGTGAATCTCTTAACGACATAAAAGAGGAAGAGTTTGAAGGCGCTGTTTTGTACACAATACTGGAAAATTGTCGGGTGCTTGTGCTCACCAAAAAGCTGTTTCTAAAAATGGAGTTGCCCCTCATTTTTGACCCAAGCATGTTTGTCTCAAAGTGTCCACCAAGGTCTCTTGTCTGGGGATAGACTCCCCTAATTCTAGAATATTGAGGGGAAAGGGGGAAACAAGTCAAGGAACTTTGTGTTCTTGAGAACAGGAAGGTAGGACTTTTCAATAAATGTTACTATTGACTATTCTACTATATAAAAATTTCTATATTGAGAAAGAAAACTGAAAAAATGAACTATAAGCATTTCAACCAAGATAAATTCTACCATGGGCAGCTCAGTTGTATAGAGAAAGGTCAGCTGGAAATGCCAGCTGACTTCCTCAACTTCTCCAGTCGGGTTCTGAGGTGCTGGGGTTTGATGATGCCATCTCTATTTATTGCTATGTATTCTTGTACTTGGAAACCTCATCCAACAGGACACTCTGACTGGGACTCTCAACAGGGGACTCCAGGTGATTGCCTTGAAGGAGCTTCCTCAGTCAATATCTGGTGGTTGTTTGAAAGCTTTTAAATTTAGGATGCTTCCTTTCTGTTTGTTTTTTAACTATGAGGTATTACTCAAGGGCCATTCTGTTAATTTGGCATATCCCTCCTTTCTTCTTCCCTTCTTTCCTTTAAAACTGAAGGCCTTAAAGGGGTTCCCTAATCCATTCCTGCTGGTTTTTTTGAGGACCCAGTTTTTTGATGATGTCTTCTTGCTCTCTGTCAGCCTGTATTCGAGTTGTTGTAGAACTTAAAGCCATCAGTGAGTATTTTAGTGTGTTAGGCACTGTTTTGTTTTTTGTTTTTGTTTTTTAAGTAAAGCAAGAAAAGTATCACTAGCATGCAGACCATCCAGTCTCCCCAACTATGGTTTAGAATCTGTGATCTCCCACAAGTTCAGGTCTCTGTCAGTTTCCCCCATCATGATCTTAACTGCAAGATCTACCCCTGGTGCATCCGCTGGCTTTTTGAAGCCTATTTCCTATGGTAGGATGCCTTGCTTAGCCTTGATGTGGTGTGGGGGTGGGGGGTAGGGTCAGACTTGGTCCTGCTTCAACTGAATGTTCCAGGCCTTGATAACTCTCCATAGGAGGCCTTACCCTTTCTGAGGAGCAGATGAGAGCTGGGCTGGGGGGAGGTGGAAGAAGTAGGAGGAGGGGAGGGAGGGGGAACTGTGGTTGGTATGTAAACTGAAAAAAGATATATAAAAATTAAATTTTAAAACAGTAAAGCTAGGTCAATTTTCTTCTCTCTTTTTTTCATCTCTAATTTTACTTCATGTCTTCTCTGGAATTTGGGGGGAAAGCAAAGAAGAGTGAGTGTCAATTGAGCAATATGCCAGATGTTGTTGGAGTGGGCATTTCACTATACTACATCAACAACTGTTAGTCATGACCATTTAATGAAGAAGGTATTATTATTATCATTATGCCTATTTTCCTAATGAGGACAAAAGTTTCATGGCTAGAAAACACCAGAAACTAGTTTCTAATCTATGTGCTTATGCAGTATAGATCACAGAATGATCTATGATAACCAAATCTCAAATAGATCAAACCCTTATTCTGGTTGAATGAGTAAAATTATTAGGCATACAGAAACTTAAATTAAAAGAATAAATGGTGAGTAATAGATAGATAGTAACGGATAGAAGATAATGTGATGGATAGGTAGGTAGGTAGATAGATAGATAGATAGACAGATACATAGATACATAGATACATAGATACATAGATAGATACATAGATAGATACATAGATAGATACATAGATAGCTAAATAGGATATATATATATATATATATATATATTTCAACAAAATCGTATGTGTGTATATGTAATAGATACTGTGCCAAGAATTTTGTGTTTCTTATTTAATCTTCACAGTAACTTTGCACAGTTGCTTCTATTATCATCTCATTGATGAGTAATGCCTGACAACTAGGGTAATGTAAACCATTTCAGAAGACAGATCTAGAAGACTTGGAGCGTTTCTGCATACACTATCCATTCAAAATGCATGAAAAAAATTTAATGCACAAAAATACAATTTAATTTCAACGAGACTTCAGTTCACCTATTTCGAATAAAAAGATTCATTGTGTGCAGATTTTTTGACCAATTGTAAGGAAGAACTTGGTGAACTAGCCTAGTCTATGGTTTGTAAGTGGTCAGTAAGCCCACTTCTTGGTATCTTCAAGAAGCCTCTTGCACATAATATCTAGATCTATATTTAGTACGCCTCTCAAGAATTCTAAACAGTTTAATGTGTTCAAATGAAGATCTTTCTATTATTTATGCAAGAAGAAAACATGCTGTTTGTTGGGAACTGAGCAAAGGGAAAAGCTATTCAACCTTAGCAAGAACCTACCATGGATGTGATGTGCATTTTAAATGATAGTGCTGTGCTCCTGAGAACAGTTGCTCATGGACTTCTTTTGCCTCTAAACACTGTGTCAAAACTATATTGATTCAAATAAAAAAAAAAAAACTTGGGCTAGTGAGATGGCTCAGTGAGTAAAGGCATTTACTGCCAAGTCTGATGACCTGAAGTTGACCCTTATGATGCACACGAAAGGAGACTACCAATTTCCTCTCAATGCCCTCTGACTTCCAAATATGTGCTGTAGCATAAGTGCACATCTACACACACACACACACACACACACACACACACACACACACACACATACACCACTAGGACCACTACCACCACCAAGAACAACAGTGAATGTGATTACATTTTTAAAAATCTAAAAATCTTATATCACCATGTAATCTCTGAGAAGCCAGAATAAGCACAAGTTAAAGTCTGATTCATAAATCGTATGCATATTTTTCTTTTCTTGAAGTTATTATTTTCCAATATTCTACTCATAAACTGCACATAGATTTAACAATAAAACAGAAGTAATACATTTTCCTTTTCAAGTACTACTTCATTAAAACTACATTTACAAGTGAGGTAAATTCCTCCCATTTTAGTGGGTGAATATGCCCAAGAACTGATCCTAATTCACCATACTTCTGGAAAAGACCTGCATTTCCTGACGACTGAACACTAAGAGCTGATCTGAGGTATTGGCTACTTTCGATCTAAAGAAAAATAATTGTGATACTGCAGATAAGTAGCACACTGGTTATCCTCCGAGGGAAACCCTTTTCTTAATAAATGAGTTTCTACGAACTTTCTAATTCAAATAGTTATAGCTACATTAGGAGTTAAGCTTAGTGGCCTTGAACAACTGAATAAACATATTCACACACTTTTGGCAGGCTAATGAATCTAAACTTGGAACAGAATCCAAGGACTGGCTTTGTTACTGTAGTGCAAGAGAGCATCTCCTTTCTCCAATAGTTAAGGTTCCAAGTTGGAGTAGTTGGTGTGCTTGCCCATCTTCTGTACTTAATGGCCATCTGATTCATGGAGGAAAAGAGATAAGTTATTTTATACATACATACATACACATACACACACATATATATGTTCATATATTATATGAACAGAGACTAACATAGTGTCTTACATGACATCTGAAGTAAAGACAGGCCTGAATTTACACAGATAATCTCCGTTAGCAATGACAGCAGCATCAATAAAATTATTAAAATTATTGTTCACTGTATAAAATGGATTGCTTTATTTGCCTTTTATAAAACCATGCCATGTACACTTTATCACGACTCTGACTCACATTTCTGAGTTTCAAGTTATTTCTCTCTGGCATTTATTTCCTTCTTTTAAACAGAATGGTTCATTGTCTGGGGATTCAAAGCCTGTTAATAGAGGACCAGGCGCTGGTACTGCAGAGGAACAAACAAGGGATCCAACACAAAGGAGGATCTCGGGAAGGGACAGTCTGAGACACAGCCCTAGCTTGCTCAAGCCCACTGTGTACCTGGGATCCTCCCAGTGTTTCTCTGTCTTTACTGAGTTAATTCTTGAAAATCAGGGAGAACAATATCTGCTTAGCCGAGATTCAATAATTACTAGTTATCCTCACACTTTGAGAACCTGCCCTGCCTCTAGAGCGCTTAGAAATTAAGTGAACCCTCCACCTTCGTTCTTGTTCCTCCCTTCTCTGCAGACTCTAGGGTCTGACCATCAAATAACTTTCTGATCCTGCGATGGCTATGTCTGGATATGCAGAGGATGTAGGCTATTGAAGGTTATATGCATTCTGGGATCAGAAAAATCACAGGAGACAAATGAAACAGGTTCTTACATTTGAATACTACAAATTTTCCCAAAATATTTTTATCTTAACTCAGTGTTCACTTAAACTAAGCTTGGAAAGGGGTACAGATCCTTCTTTTTATCTTGTTTATCTATTCATTTGTTTACTACTTATTTTATGTGTCTGAATGTTTGTCTGCATATCACCCACATGTACATCAGGCCCCTAAGACTGTGTGGCAAACAATTGTGAGCCACTTTGTAGGTACTGGGAATTGAACGCATGTCCTTTGGAAGAATAGCCAGTGCTTCTGACTGCTGAGTCATATCTCTAGTTCAGACAGATTCTATTTTAAACAGCACAATTATCTTTGTCTTGGAGTTCTACTTGGATTTCTCACAATTTTTTATGCTACCACAGTCTGGAAAATTTGCCCAGTGGTTTAATTTGGCAAAGCGACAAAAACGGAGTGTGTATAAATGGCCTGCAGCTCTCCCTCCTAGAGATGGAGTATTAAACTTCACCAAGTGTTTTATACTTCTTCCCACTGCCTTCACTTTTGTCTGTTCTATGATGATGTCAGTGATGATGGAAGATTTCTGTCTCTTGGGGATTCTGGTGGGCACTGCTATTTTTATTATGCAATATCTGGTATATACAAATGTATCTGAAAGGTAAAGATGCAAAGTCCATAATTCAAGAGCTGCAATGTTGTTCATTGTCTCTACCTGTAAGCTTCTTTCTTCTTTCCTATACCACCTCTTCCTTTCCGAGTCTCTAGTAGGCATTTGAGGTTTAGTGAACTGAATAACCAACCTTTCAATTCTTAAATACTTCTATAAAAGTCACAAACACATGTATGCTCTAAAACACTGTTATTTGAGTATGATCCATACACCTGTCACACCTACTTTGTCTGGAAATATCTTTGTAATACTGAACTTCAATCTTGCTTCACAACTATGAACCCTCTATTTTAGTTTAAGAAATGAAATATTGCACCAAAAGACAGCATTGGGTTTTTCTTACTACTACTACTACTACTACTACTACTACTACTACTACTACTACTACTACCTCTACTATGTTGTTGTTGTGGTATTTGTTCTCCTCCTCTTCCTCCTCCCCCCCCATCTCCTTCTTTGTAATATAGGATATTCATATGTAGTCCTGGTTGTCCTGTCTCTCACTATGTGGATTAGCCTGGCCTTACACTCACAGAGATCTGCCACTTTTGCTTCTGAAGTCCTGGAATTAAATCATGTGTTAACATTGTTGTTGCCTCACCATAAGTTTGTTTTCCACGTTTTGTCACAGCACTGATGGCATTTACCTCCATAGATGAGCTTGCGTATAAGACATTCCCTATGCCATGAGCCGTGGAGTAGAATTGTGAATCAACGTGAACATTAATGCTTATATTTTGAAGATAATAGCAATGTGTTTGCTACTACCCATGCATAAGAATCCCCAGTGTTCTGTATCTTTTACTAAATCTGGTATTATCTAGCTCTTTTTCTGAAGTATGGAAATAAAAATCCCCAGTTACTGTGGCCTCTGCTCCTTGTGTGCTTACTAATAATCTAGATCAGTTTTCTTCAGCTTAATCGCCAGTTTCTCTCCTCTTCTGCATAATATCCAAAAGTATTTCATTGCTTTTCAATTTTCAATGATTTATAGGAATATTCATTTTGGAATAGTCCTTTGCAAACTACTTACAATGTGTAATATCATGTCCTAGTTTCTCACTCTTGGTCAATTTTGGTGAATGCAAGTTCAAAACATTAATGCAGCTTAGACTACCAGTCTCTCAATGTTTGTTTGTGCACCAATGTAGAAAATACACTCTCCAGTATGTGGCTATCATAATACACGGTTAATACTATCAGGGGATGGGTGGTTTCATATAGATTTAGAGCAAAACAATATTAGCTGAAACGCTACACTGCCCATCCACTGTTAGCACTGATTAACCCATCCATGGCTGTTTTGCTTTTCAAAGGTCCATGTTTAATTTATCCCTCTTTCTCATCCTTGAAAGATCACTGGGTATGAGTACAGCTTGGCGAGGTCTCTCTCACGTGACACCCCAAGTAATCTGATATCAGATAAGTAGCCACACTTTGAGCTGAAGTTCCCGCCTATGTAAACTGTAGTTACGGTGCAACACTTTAATTCTGAAACAGTAATTGCAGCAAGGACTCCTTTTTTCATAGAGCCTTTTGAAATTTAGAAATGTTATACTTTCACATCTGGTTAAAATGACTAAGTATCTAGCTCTTCGGCCCTTGTGGTTGGCCTTGGCTTCATCGCAGCAGCTTCTTTCATACCATCTCTTTATACACCTTTGAGACCAAGAGTGACATTTCAAGATATAGCGATTCTTTTCACATGTTTAACTGTTGAGCACCAGAAGTTAAACATCCTTCTCAAGAAATCGGCCTTTAGGAACACTTGACAGATGGACATTTGGCACCTGAGTAATTATCCTTCAAGTGTCACAAAACACTTTAAATCTTCTGTGACATCTTCTGAGGGATTTGAAAACATCTTCGCATTTTAAGTGTATGCCAGCTGTATACCTGTCTATCATCATTCTGGAGTCATTTGAGCAAGAAAATTATATACAGCTTCAAATATGTGTGCCTTGCCGCCTTATCCAGAAGCCTTTATATGAGTTTTCTCAGCAAAGCATAATCCTTCCCCAGTACAACAGACTATTTTCTCCACTTATGGTAAATATATATTGCCCAGATAGCTTTTTCCCCCTTGTTACATAGAAAGTAAGATTTTTTTTCTAATGACAATAGTGTAATACTTTCTAGACCTTTTAAGTATTATAATTCTTACTTTAAAATGTAACAATGGGAAAAAAATAATGACATCTTGAGTTTTGCAGGTAAATGGCTGGAGCTAGAAAACATCATTTTGAGTGAGGTAACCCAGACACAGAAAGACAATTATCACATGTATTCACTCATAAGTTGTTTTTAAACATACAAATCACAATCCCAGAGAACTTAAACAACAATGAGGACACTAAGAGAGCCATACATAGATCTAATCTACATGGGAAGTAGAAAAAGACAAGATCTCCTGAGTAAATTGGGAGCATGGGGACCTTGGGGAAGGTTGAAGGGGAAGGGAGAGAGAGGCAGGGAGGGAAGCAGAGAAAAATGTAGAGCTCAATAAAAATCAATAAAAAATGTAACAATGTGTATAGAAATATGATTACCAAATGCAAAGTCTTCATCATGATCCAAATGGATCTCCTTTGATATATTCTAATCTCTAAACAGCCTCCACCTCACTTCATCCTAGGCCATTGGTGACTTGAGTATTTTCCATCTGTAACAAGCTTATCAGTTTCTTTCCACTTGCTTGACCACAGCCTGTAAGGTCGACTTACTCCTAACATCCTTCTGGTTCCTACTGTTGATGATTCTCTACCATAATAGTCCTCCTCCTTGGCCAGCCTATAGAAAATAACATACTCAAACATCAGGCTCCACTTTCTTAAATCATCTGACATATTTACATACAAGTGTGAGTGTTTACCTGCTCCCACTGGAAAAATGAAAAGGTAGAAATTTTCTCTACTTCTCTGTCTTCTACATCCCTAGAGTATATTTGGCAATATGAAGCATCACCCCAATGAGTGAGCAAGCATTCAATTAAATGAACAGGTCTTTTTCACGTAGAGGGAGGGTCATACTGGCTACACCAAATATCCACGCAGGCTAGCTTAGTTCTTTTCATCTCTGCTGAAAGTCAGGCTGACATCCAAACATTAAAATGTGAAGAAAATGGTCTACAAGAGCTAGTTCCAGGACAGGCTCCAAAGCCACAGAGAAACCCTGTCTCGAAAAACCAAAAAAAAAAAAAATGTGAAGAAAATAATATTGTTAGAATTGAACAAAATAGTGTATGAAAGTATTTGGTAGAGTGCCAAAGTCGAAATGTTCAGTGAATGTAATGTACTTGCTTCTAGCCTTTTTTCTTTATCTGGTGTCACAAAGGAAATGCTGGCATCTGTGTAGTTGGGCCCATTCATTTCGCCTCTTTCTTAAGATCTTCTCCCCTTCCACCATCTTCTCGGGGACAATACAGTATTGCTTTTCTTCCTATTCTAATGTCCTTGATTTACCTCTACACTCAGACAATTCACATTGTAACTACAGACCTTATTCGCCCATAGGGGCTGCTTTTGACAGTGTAGCACAGTTATCACATTGCCTTGAAGAGACACAATGAAGTGATTCTTCACTTGGTTCCTGCAAACTTGCCCATCTGCACTCCTCACAGATCTATGTAATTTCTTCCATTCTCTGGATATCCAAGGAACCCTTATTTCTATTTTGTATTGGCTTATGTCAGTTGCTATATATGGTATACACATACAATCACACATGAGCTTATACACCATGAGAACAGCCTAATTTCATTTCAACAAATGTTTGTAGTCTCAGCATCAATTTAGAAGCCATTTACTTGTTGTGAAGACTCACAATGCCTTAATAATAGAATATTCTTCCTTGTGGTTTAGAGTTGAAAGCTTTGTCACAAAAGCAACATTGAGATATGAGGGGTTTTTTTGGTGGGGGAGGGGATTCGACCATGAAGAATCTGCTCTAATCAAGTGATTAAGCCATTGAGGGATTCCTAACTTGAAAGCATAACTGAGCTAGAATATAGGTCCTGATCGAAGGAAACAAGCCATTGGAGAAGTGTGTTTGAAAGGTATTCCTTAACCCTGTCCTATTGCTCCAACCTCTTCTTTTCAGATGTCCTAAAGTAGGTAGCTCTTATCTGCCATATAGTTCCTATGAGGGTCTACCTGACCACAAACTCAGCAACAGCAGAACCAAGCTACCATGAATCAAAAGTATTGAAACTAAGAGATAAAGTAAATTCTTCCTTTCTAAAGTTATATTCTCAGGTCTTTTGTTACAGCAACAGAAGCTGACTACCATATTCCTCCTATTATCTATAGCAAATATAGACAGATGATAGATGATAGATAGAAAGATAGATATATGATAGATAGATAGATAGATAGATAGATAGATAGATAGATAGATAGATAGATGATAGATAGATAGATAGATAGATAGATAGATAGATAGATAGATAGATAGATGATAGATATATATATGTGTGTGTATCTCCCATAAGTTAAATTTGGAGGTTTATTATTTCCCCTATAAGATACAAAACTCCTGAGAACATTATCTCTTTTGTGTGTCTTCAATAACTGAGCACTAAAGTATTCATGGGAATTGGCACTTATACAATATTTTCTCTGGCAACAAGTGTCATTATGGTGTTAAAATACTGGTTTCTAGTGATACTGAGCCACCAACCAGTTTGATATTGCTACACTGGCAAGAATTTAATGTCATGGTAAGCAAAAAAATATACTTAAGGCAAACGTTTTAGCTCAACATTAATTGAACTAAATGGAATAGAAATTTTAATATTATTTATTCTAATATATGTCTAGATATTGCATAATCTTAAAAACCCTTTCTATATCTCAGTCTGATGCCTGATTCCACTCAATAGCAAGGAACTGGATGAAATCTGAGGCTATTTGTGAAATTTTTGAATATTTCTAACTAGACAACAGTTTGGCCTTGTGTAACACAACCTCCAAGGCAAGAAATTTCTAACTTCAAATGAATTGACACCAAACTGATGCCCTTTAACAAATGCAACAACACAGGGGTGTATGACATATGCAAAGTAATAGTCTTGTTTAAGTCTTTCTCTTTTCACCAAGATAGACATTGGCCCTTAGGTGTTGTGACATACTCTTTAATTCTGAACTGTGGGCTAAAAGAACTGGTGCTGGCTTCTGTTAGCTGTGAATTGACATCTTTCTGCTCCTCAGAATTATTGACCATAATGTTCTCCCTTGCTAATAGTAGCACATTGAGTAATTGATTTTGTCATTAGGTAAGACTTGAAATGTGTTGGCACTAGAGGGGGTAATATATAATCTCTATCAAATTCATGGCCTTGGTACTAGCCTACCACTTAGTTCAGTTTGTTCAGGAAAGGGGCACTATTTGTTTACCTGAGTGTCTATTTTTTATAAAGATGTAGATTTTGGTAAATAATGATAATATTCAAGAATGCTCCATATTAACCAGTTCACAAAGATTGTTCCAGGCTGTGTCCTGTAAGAGTCTAAGATCTATGATCATTTGAGAGGGGGCAAGTAACTTACCTGACCAAAAAAATCAGAGAAAACCAGTGAGTCATCTGAGTTTTTACATTCTTGATGTTTCAACCAGTTGGGGACTCTCCATATTAATGAATAGCGGTTTTAAATGGAAGAGAGGGAATTCTAGACTTAGAACAGTTCATGGTTTTTCTCTAACATGGAACCAACCAAAGTAATCAATAAAAATCAATTTTTCTGTGAGAGCTGTGAATTAAGATGTGTTTGATTGCAAGTGTTTGAGACTTGTGACAGGTTAACCCGTAGCACCTACTATGTCTTTATAATCATACAATGATGAATTTGGGTGAATGTGTAGTTACCAATAAATCAAAGCTCTCTGAAGAGTATCCTTTTGAAAGAATATTGAGCCCTCCCCATTAAGATATTGATTTAATTTGTCAAGCAAGAGTATCGCTTCACAAACTTGTTTCTCAATCACATATTCCTTGCAAACTTAGCAAAATCATAAAGCCCCCAAGTCTTGTCCTGCTTCAAGGAATCTGTGGCTATATATTCTGAATTAGCTGTCCAGCTTATTCTGTCAAAACAAAGTTAGTAAAGACTGCTCTAAGAACCAACACCCTGCCTTTAAAACCCTCACAGCTGGTGTTCCCTAGGCACAGGTCAAGTTGCTAACTACTGATGAAAATGATACTTAGAATGCTTGCATATCTGACAAGAATCATTAAAACTGCCAGCTTGTATTACGCATTTATCTTATTAAAAATTATTGTTGTGAGTATATTTTCATTAGAAATAATCACAAGAATCTGTGAGTTAGTGAGAGTACCATTCTGTACCCAGGAGGCAGGCAGATGATCCAGGTAAGGCCACATTAGTAGGAACAGGTGAGTCAGAAGCCTGCCCTCAATCTCTATTCTATCCAACAACCCTTTAAAGTCAATAATCTTTAGCAATTAGGGAAACCTAAAAATTCCAAAAGTAGGCAGGATGGCCAAGGGTCTCTGTAAATTTAAAAGAGCTCCTAACTTGTAATTACATTGTGAACAATGTAAAGTTTTTAAAACATAATGGCAAGTATAAATAAAACAAAATATTCCTGAGTCACCAGGAAGTAGCAAACAGACGATGAGAAGTGGGTCAGGCTTGATTGTTCTGTTTAAAGGATCATTAATTACTTGACCATTTGCATTTCTGAGAAGCTAGGAGTTTTAGGTTGAATTATAGTGCTACATTTTGAGGATTAAAGCAAGTAGGAAGCTCTTCAGACGAAAGTTGGATTTCGTATAATTCTTTGAAACAGTTCCATATGTTAACAGGGCTAAGAATTACAAGGGAATACAAATAGATTATGCTTCAGAATACTTTAATATTTTCTTTCTTCTCCCATTTGAGAAGATATTGGTTCAATCCCCTCTAGGAGATAGAAAATGTTTCCATCACTGCCACACTCGTGTCTTCCAGGGGAGGGTGTTTTAGGCATGTCCAGTGTAGAGGAAAGGACGCGTCAGAGACCTTTGCCTCCTTTCTCTCTGGACTTCCTTTCTCAGGTTTTTACAAGGTCCTTATGTGAGCAGAATACCCAGGCTAGCAGGCTGCAGGCAAGGGACATGTCCTATGAGGACTAACCATCTCTGCTGCTCTGGGGTCTTGGGTACAGTATTAAACTGCTGCCAGTTACCGAAGAAGATGTTTGTGTATTTTCACACAAGAGGACGTTTGTATATTTCATGGACTGTACTGAGAAGCAAAGAGCATTTATTTTCACTATTGCTACTTTCCGCCTGGCTTCTATACTGAACGTTCACTGTGTAGAGATGATTGGATTTTCAACGCTCTGGGGGTTCCTGATTTTAAGTATTCTTGTACATATTCATTCATGTTATGACATTCTGCAGAGAACAGAATGATTAAGCTGCCAATGACTTATTGTGAGTTCAAAATATCTGACAAATAGCGGATGGTGTACTGTGTTGAGTTCCACAGTGACAAATCATAGAATTAATTGTGAGGAGATGGCATATATGATCCTTAAGGACTGTGACAGTATCAAAGAAGAGCATTAAATGTCCTCAGAGTGCTCTGAAATATCATAATGTTTTAAAAAAAATATTTGATCCTGCAGGAAAACATTAATTCTAGGAGATTAAAGTTGAATCCAGACTGTAGCATCAAGTTTGACTATTTCTGTGGAATGATGGCACAGTGTGTTTTAAAATGCTTTGGTAATAGAGCTGTGTTCCGTCAAATGTGGCAAAAAAGCAAATTGCAGCCAGGCTCCGAAGGTAGCAAGTGCTGAAGATAACCAGACATATGTAATGGAAAAGATACCCCAAGCTTAAGCGTGGCCAGAGAGCTCAGCTGTAGCTCTCTAAGCAAAAGACCGTTCATCTTTATTTTCAGCTAGCTCTCCTCTCCAGGACCAAAACACTAGCTGGAACATCTCCAGAAGGAAATAGTGTGAACATTCTTTCTGCTGTAGGAACGATTCACAGAATATTTAATCCTGTGTCTCAGAGACAGACTAAATTGTTCTTAAATATTAGATCTCTATGCAGATTCAAATTTTTGCCACACACAGACACAGTATTCCTTGCAACTTTGACAGGTTGCATTCCTTTTCTTTGGAAGCCCGCTTCCTGCGGCTCATTTTCAACAAGCTCTGAGAACCAGCCAGGAATCATCAAATGCATTTCTGTGAGAGGAGAGGACCTAGTCAAGCAGCGAGGAGCAAACCTCGGGGCAGCGGGGAGCAGGAAGGGAGGGAGGCGCGGGCACAGGGAGGGGAAGGATCTAGAGTGCTGGCCTGACTCCTGACTGGCTGGAGTGGTTTTGGAGAAAGTCAGAGCACCAGCTGGCCAGTCGGGAGCTGTCCAACTTTTCAGCCGCTCTGAGATCCAGTTTCAGGTGCCCGGACTCAAGAGCAGGCTACTGCTGCGAGACAGCTTCTAGCTGCCAACAATTCCTAATCTCCTCGGCGGTGCCCTGAGAAAGGAAGAGAAGAGGGGGAGGAAAAAGAAACCGACCATCAGAGAAGCCCTGCATCCGAATCTTGGTTACTTGGGAGCGTCTCTGCCTTGTCCACCCAGCAAGGATCCCTGAGCCATTCCGTAATCGCACCCGCTAGCAGAGCCCCCTCTCGGTGGCCTGGAGCCTCTGGCCGCTACAAGTCGGAAGCTGAGCCCAGCCTCTGTCTCAGGAAGCGGCAGCAGCAGTAGCCCGAAGGCGCTCGGGCTAGCACGGTGGACCCGGCGGGGCAGCGGTGCACGGAGCCGGCCAGGATGGAGGCAGAGGGCAGCAGCGTGCCGGTCCGGGCGGGCAGCGGCGAGGGCAGCGACGGCACCGGCGGGGCTACACTCAAAGCCCCTAAGCATCTCTGGAGGCACGAGCAGCACCACCAGTACCCGCTCCGGCAGCCCCAGTTCCGTCTCTTGCACCCCCATCACCACCTGCCCCCGCCGCCACCACCCTCGCCCCAACCCCAGCTGCAGCCACCACCACCGCCCCCACTGCCGCCACCCCCGCCGCCGCCCGGAGCTACCCGTGGTCGCTACGCCTCGAGCGGGGCCAGCCGCGTCCGGCACCGCGGCTACTCGGACACCGAGCGCTACCTGTACTGCCGCGCCATGGACCGCACCTCCTACGCGGTGGAGACAGGTCACCGGCCCGGCCTGAAGAAATCCAGGATGTCCTGGCCCTCATCATTCCAGGGACTCAGACGGTGAGTCGAGAGCGCCCCTCCCCCACTCTGGCAAAGGGTCACCTCCCCTCTTCTCCAGTTCTCCCTGTTAGTTGCTCAACACCAATCTTGGAATCCAGGGTCAAATACAAGAAACTCAGGGAGGGCGAGCAGGGGCGTGTCTGTCCTTGCCCCGGAAGATACAATTCAGGTGTGAAATAGACCCGAAAGTACAGCATAATTGTTAACTGGTGTGTGTGTGTGTGTGTGTGTGTGTGTGTGTGTGTGTGTGGTGTTTCACTGGTTTATTTGTGCCATGCGCCTCCCTCTCCCCACTCGTTTCCATCCCACCCCAGCAGTAAGATTAAATCTAATTCAGTTTGTATCTAGTGGAGGGAGGGCGAAGGCGCGAAAGCTGGGGGTGGGGGAGGCTGCAGTCCAAGCCTGGAAACCATCCATAAATCTGTCCGTGCAACTCCGAAAGGAGGGCTCAGCCAGGCAGATCTAACCCGAGAGGGCACAGGGTGTGGAGGAGACCAGTTGGTCGCAGGAACTGCAGCACAGGGCTAGCGAACAACTCTTGTTAAGTTCAGAAGTAAATTGAACAGCAAAGGGGAGAACAAACACGTGGGTGACTTGGAGAGTTTGGAGCAAAATGTTCAGCAATCCTTACGAGAGAGAAGGAGGAGGGATGGAAGTGAGGATGCTGTGGGAATCAGACTGCGTTGGTGTGTGTGCGCCTGTGTACACTGGGAGTGGGGTGGTAGTGGTGGTCCCTGAGCCACCCTGCTAAGAAGGCACCTCGTTTTAGCAGCAAGCAAGACATGGGGATTTGATTATAGTGATTTCCCCTTAACATAAAGTGCTCTGGGAGACAGGGCAGGGAAGCCACATGTCAGCTTGGAGTTTTAATAGATGCCACAGAAATGAGTAGTGTAAAGGACAATTACAGCGGCTGAGCAATCACCTCATTCTTAACTGAAGTGTGGAGGTGGATTTTGGCCCTATTTGGTGGTAAGGGCATGGGTCCCTCCCCATACATACACACACACACACACACACACACACACACACACACACGGGGGGAGGAGGGAAGTTGACATACATGCACACAAAGTCACACAAGGGCTTTAGGAGTAGCTGATCCTTCCCATGCTCATTGGCATAGCGGACCGTCATCTAGCCTCAGATAGGGGCAGGCACTGAAGCCTCTCTAGCCAGCCCCCCACCCTGGACAGTGGGTAATTGTGCATCTGAGCTGGCTGCGTAAGCAGGAAAACCTAGGGCTGAGATCATTTGTCTAGCTCTTACTGACAAGAGGTGGCATTAATCAGAAAATAATAATGGTTTCAACTGTATGTTTATGTGAAGATGTGCATGTGTAAATATGTCTCCCCATGTGCTGTATTCCCTACGAAACAAGAACATCTAGCCAATCAGTGTTCTAACCTTCACGTGTGGCCCTTCTCTCAGCTGGAATGTATCACTTTGCTCTTTTCCTCCCTGGCTTCCTTGCTTTCCCTGTTGATGACACAGTTAAATGTGAAAACGGAGGACTGCAGCTAATCTCAGTTCAGACCATTGTGAAGTTTGATGACTGATGCTAATTGCAGACATTAATAAATCAATACACAACTTCCATTGTTTGTGGAACATATTGTCCCATCATACATGTAGTCCCACTCTTTGTGTAAAGAGGAGGTCGTCCTCCCCAGTGGCTGAGCATCAGACCATAAAAGCCCCTAGTATCAGAACAGGGACAAGAAAATTATTCTGCACATTTCACCTATTCATAGAAAAATGTGGTCATGAGTCCTTAATAAATATTAAACAAAATAAGCCTTCTAGCTTAATACGTGGGTTGATTGCATCTGTGGAATATCTTAATTGATTACATTTTTAATAAAATAGATTTGGTTTAGGAGGATGGAACTGAGCACAATAAGCTAATTGAAAAGGATGCATTGCATCATTGGCTTGAGTTTATTTTTTTTTGTTATGCTCTATGCATTGATTAATTGGTCTATCTGAAATTACTTAACTGAATGGTTCAGAGAAAAACTAAGATGTGTAATATTTACATGTTGTCTCCGTTGTGGCTCATCTGATATATTAATGTCATACTATTTAGGGATTCATGACTTTAAATTCTCTATATCACTTGCTGCCTATTTCCCACATGTTCACACACACTGAATGTTAGCTTTCCTTGAATAAAATTCATTTGCAAATTAATATGCTTCCAAAAGGGCATGGATATTATTATTATCATTCTTTAGAAAAAAATGGTAGCAATGGTTTAAAATAATTAGGGAACTTTCATGTCAATTGCCTTAGTTGGCTCTTCCAACAAGGTTAAGTTGAACCATATTATCTATATTTTATAGACAAGAACACTGAGCCCCAAAGGATGTAAGTAATTTGTTCAACATCACACAGAGTAGAAGGACCAAAATTGAGACTGAAATGCAAGTCAACTAAGGCATTCCTGAAATAAATGTGTGTGATTTTTGGCTTAAGTTGACAGCATCAAAAATATGTAAAACCATCCATGAAATTTATATCAACCTATACTATAGAGTATAAGCCCAATAAACAAAAAGGGAGATATGTAAATCATCCTAAAAATGACAGCATAAGCTTCTGGAAGCAATATGGGTTTTTAATCTTTATTCTCAACTTGTCCTGTCCAATTAAACTGGTCTCAGTTATCACAGAACAAACTTTGAATTAGATGACTTTGTATAATATATATAATAATAAACATGAATTGATGTCTAGAGACGTTAAGAATAATAAAAAATCTGCGACTATTTTCACTTATCTTCTAGGGACAAGATATGTTTGTGTACACACACACACACACACACACACACACCATGATCTGAATGAGGGTTTAAATTGTCTGTGAAAATTAATGTATGAGAAAAACCTCCTTATGAATGCTGGGGAAAACGATTACCTTTGGATTATTAAGAAAGTTATGTCTCTGGAAAGCTATTTCTAGCATGTACATCAGCGTGGCCAGATGTTATTATATTGGCTGCAATTCTGAGCATCAATTATAATATATGAGGCAATGGGGAAGAGGCACCTATATTTTTAATGAAAAAATTAATATCAACAGTAAGGATATAGCTCTCAGACAATGATGGTCAATTACTTTGATTTCATGGAAAAAGTGACTGTATCTAATGCATTTTGTATTAAGATGTATCTAGCAAGGTAAATTTGTTTATTAATATCAATGTAGGATGAATCTGGAAGAATGAAATTTCCAAAGATAATAAAATAGTTCTTCAAGAGAACTAAATGAAATAGCAACAAATATTAAAATATTCTTTGAGTTGTATATATCAAATTAATTATTTACAATAATAACTCTTCAAATTACTGTAGCTGTTTAGCTTAACTGATAAGAGCTCTTTCTTTTACTTTTCTTTATATAACAAAATGGTTTTTTTTTTTTTTTTCGAGACAGGGTTTCCCTGTAGTTTCTAGAGCCTGTCCTGGAACTAGCTCTTGTAGACCAGGCTGGCCTCGAACTCAGAGATCCGCCTGCCTCTGCCTCCTGAGTGCTGGGATTAAAGGCATGCACCACCTCCGCCCGGCTAACAAAATGTTTTTTATTAGTAAAGTATATTTGCAACTTTACAATAGCTGGAAATTCTTATCAAAAAATAAGGATTGGATATTCAAACATCATAGGTGATTTTTGATTCTATAAAAACATTCTAGATAAGAGAGACATAAATATCATGAAAGTGATATTTGAGTTAGGAAAGTTAGAGAAAAACAGCTGAAATGTCTCATTGCAATAAATATAAATCTAAGTGTGTTGTAACCTTGACATAACATTAGCTTTTTAAATGCATGGACTTCTAATTTAGGAAAGGAAATTTTACATTGTAATATTAAAGTACTCAAAATCAACGTGAAGACGGATGTGGCTCAGTGGCTGGGCACTGGCATAGCATATGTAAGGTCCTGATTAGAACTATAGCCCCACAAATAAAACATTAATAAAAAATATACTCTTCTGGATTAAGAGAGCTATTCTCCATTTTTTTAAAACTGATTTCATCAAAGACTTTTAGTGCAGCAATTTTCTTCAATGAGGTGTGTAAAGATAGTCTAAGTTTGTGGTACACATCTTGAGTTTCACATTACCAAAGAGTCTGTGGGGACATTGGCAATGGTGCCAGGATTTATCCCTAGTGGTTGAATTGGCTTTTGGGGGCAAATTCTCTTTGAAGGAATACCTTGTTCAGCCTAGATATTGATGGGGAGGGGGCTTGGTCTTGTCTGGAAGTGAAGTATTAGATTTTGTTGACTTCCCATGGGAAGCCTCACCCTTTCTGAGGAGTGGACGGAGGGTGGGTAGGGGAAGGGTGGGATGAGAGGAAAAGAAGGAGTGGGAACGGGGGTAGCTATGTAAAATAAGAAAAGATTGTATTAAAATATTTTAGTAAAAATTATAATCTCAAGAAAACAAGAACAACAAAAAAGAGATGTTATTTACACTGTGTTTCAATAAATTCAAGTTTGGGGGTTTTATAAAAAAACTTATTTTATATTTTTATTCTTTTAATATTTTATAGCTTGTATAAAGTTTATAACATTTAAAATTTAATTAAAGACACTAAATATTAATAATATAAGAAAAGGACATGTTTTTCTATTTCTTTGTGTTTTCAAAATAGTAGTAGACATCTAAAAAGAAAATAGATTTAAACATTTTCTCCTTGTTTTTTTTTCCAGTGAAAGATTGTCTTCTTAGCTTTTTAAAATACCTTTTCTGACAGCATGTTCTGAGACATTAATGTGTTAGAAACACATACGGAGTCTATCATCTTATAATTTGGCTCTGGAAACTTGAACCTTCCATCTCTCAAGGAATTGGTGGACAAGAGGAGGCAGAAAATTGGTGGTGGGGATAAATTTTAAAAGCAGTATGTGGAAAGAAAGACACATAGGAATTTGTCTCCCAAGATGGAATGCTTGTGCAGTCTTACTTTTTCAAGTTGACTTTAGATGCTCACTCCATGGCAGTATTGGAGGAAAAGGTCCGTTGTCTGCAAACAAAGGGAACAACTAACCTGCCTGAAAACCACCCATCACACTCCTGTAGAATTGTGTCCTGAATGTTTTAATTGCTCATCCAGTTTATTGGCAGAAGCAGAGTGCAATTTACACCTTCCATATCTCTTGACAATTAATTCACATTTATACATTGTGGCTATCTCTTTTATTCTGTTTTGTTTCATTAGGACACCAGGTCTTAAGCAGTCAGGGTTGGCTTTGAACTCACTAAGTATCTGAAACTGGCTTGAATTTCTGACCTCCCCCCACCCCGGGGCCTTCTGGGATTACAGGCGTACCTTACCATGTCTGGCTCTGTGGGCCTCTTTTTATTAACCAATGTCCTCAACTTCTAAGCAACAGCCTTAAACTAAAAATGTAAAATTACCGAGGAATTATCCTATCATGCCCTTGGAACTGCAGTATTCAGATATTGGTGAAAGGTGACTTCAGAAAATACTCTTTTCACTTTCCTTTGTGAAGAGATTCTTACACTTCAACCCACCCCACACCCCACACCCCACACAGAGTGATAGATTGGTCATTAATTTAATGTGTGTTTAAAGAGGTATCTGGAGAAATATCCTTAAACATTGCATGAATTAATTATCTGAAAATACTAATTCTTTTTAAATTATTCAAATGTCTCAAGTCTAACACTGGCAAAACCAAGTCCATCTCACAGCCTATTACCCAAATTCACATTTAAAAATATATGATCTGCGTATCTATAACTTAAATGATATCATTTTAGCTCATATCAGCAATATTGCTAAGGGATTATAGCAAGCAGTACATTATTTTTATTTCAAGGAACATTTTCTGCATTTAAAAATAGGGATACTAATTTTTCCCAAAGAGATGGCATTTTGCATTATATTTTTTAAAAGCTCATTGATGAAGTTTGTGTGACTTCATACACATACATTTGCCAGGCAAGTCCTCTGCCATGTCAGATATGTGAGCTTACCTGAGACTCAAGGTTTTCTCTGATCATGTGCAGTTATTGATCTATCTCAATGTATGGTGTCACCATTTATCCTTTTGTCCTAAGCCACTGGTTTTTCTTGGACCCTTTTTCTCCCATAATGCTAGATATCAGAGACCACTGAGATCTTCCAACTTGACCTCCGCAGTACCACACCTTCCCTTTGGTATTTGCCTCGGGGAAACATTTACAACATTCAGGCATTTTCAATAGCCTGGCATGACCGGCAATTCCCACCTCCACTATCCTCCATTTATTTCCCATGCCAGATGTCAATCATATTGTCTCCTTGTTTGATATCTTAGAGTAACTTCTGTTAACCTTTGAGACAAGATCTAAATCTCTTGGTCTGCATCTTTGCAATGTTAACCTTGTCTATCTTACTTATAGAAAATCTTACTATTAATCCCCACATCCACCAAACCCATCAAACACTCAAATTCTTGTCAAAGATAGATTCTTGGCGTGTTTAATGCCATCCCCTTTTTTTCTGAAAAAAAAATGTTCTTCTTTCTAGTTCCTTTCCTATGGCCTGTAGCACCTCATTCTCATCTCTTTTAAAGAATTAAATAATATCTCTTTGGACCACTAAGAGATACTAGGCATGGGTGAGAGAAATAGTCTTCCCCAGGGAAGAGCACACCAACTGCTTATCCTACAGCAAATGCACAGCCCTGAAAACATATACATATACACTGAGCAGGTTGTATTTATATATTTAGGAATATACATATTGTGTGTGAATGTGTGTGTGTGTGTGTGTGTGTGTGTGTGTGTGTTTGAATTTGAAAGTGAGAAAGGGGGATGCATGGGAAGGGTTGAAGAGAGGAAAGGGAAATTATGTAACCATATTATAATTTCGAAAGCTGAAAAATTATAACAAAAAAGAACATCCATTTGATGTCATATTTGCTACCTTTGGAGACTTTCCTATAAAAGAGGGAGTGATATTCTTTTGTATATTATATTTCAGTAGTTACCCACTATAATTTAATTATTGGTGATACTGTCTCTTCCTTTGGGCATTTAACAACTTTGCATAAAGTATGGCTTATATGGGTATTCAATAAGCGATAAGATTTTAATGTGGAAATAACAGTGAGACCCAGCCTTTTTGGTTTGAGCTCTCTCAGACAGGATATATTTGATTTCCTTAATAATATCTATGAAGCACACAGAGCCAGTGATATTTTGCTCATTTTAGAGGTTATGAAAGGAATATTGTCTCTTCAAAAAATAGATGCATATCCATTTCCAAATACAGGATTTAGACATGAGTTTTAAAAGCCCTCGGCTGATGATATCCTCATAATACTGACGTATCTGCTGGTACCCGTTGCTATCTGATGAGAAGCAGCCTATAATTTGATTTAAAATATGAGGGCTGAGGGGAATTACAGTGATTATTAGGAGAGATAGCACTTTTCGTCTACCTTGTGAGAATGTTACATCAGAATAAAATAACCCTGAAAGAATCCCTCCCCTTTAATTTAGACCGATGCCTAAGGAGTCTATCCTTACTTCTGCATCTGATGGCTCAGAGAATCCACTGGGATGTGGCAGAGATCAAGAACATGTTCATCATGTTCTAAATTCGTGTCCTGGATCCATGAAAGTTAAGATACTGTGCTTTAACGTTAACTAAGCTGTTGACTTAATCCACTAAGGGAACGACTGCGAGAACATCATATGTATTTGGGTGATGAGTCTCATTAGGGTAGCTGAAGTGAAGCAGCATGAAATGGTATACTTTTTAAGTGTAAAATACTGCAAGCAGTAAAGGCTTTAGATGTTTTAAAACCAACATAGTCTCAATAAATATTTAGGGAATTATTTCACTTGAAGTTTGATTTAAATATTTATAAGAGTAGTAAACATTTTGAAAAAGAAGCTTTTTTTGTCTCCAATGTGATTTTCGAACACATCATATGGGTTAGTACTTCAGGTGGTATGGTATTAACTCCTAAATAAACTATGTATTAGTGGAATGTAAAAAAGTCAAGAATGAGACTCATGAATATATAAAATTGGAGGGCTGCTTAGGGTAGCATCCCAACCCAGTATATATATATATATATATATATATATATATATATATATATATGTATATATATATATATATATATATATGTATATGTATATATGTATGTATGTATATATACATATATATATGGTAAGTTAATGCATGGAGTTCATTGGCTTATTGAAAGAAATGTTTTACCTCACGGCACAAAACTAGTACTTAAAAAAGTAGTAAAATGTGTAAAATCAATAATAAAATTATGAAAAGCAAAAGAAAATGGACAGAGGACATAAAAAGATAATTTTAAAAGAAATATTAATGACAAATGTATATTTAATATTTATCAGGCTAACTATCGAGTAAAATTTAAAATACACATTATGCAATTTTTCATTTATCATTTTTCAAGTGATAGAAAGATGAACAATTCAAAGGAACTAGAGGTATAGAGAAGTACCCATCTTTTTTTAAAGACAGTTTTAGTGCAGGGTATAAGGAAGGAAAATGTTGATGAGTAATCAAACAACATGTATCAATGTTTTGTGCAAATGCCTTGCCAAAATAATTGTAAGCAAGGGAATTTGGCTTAATAATATAATTAAATGCATAAGCAAAGAAGTACTATATCACAACACTGTGCATACTAACAAATATCAGAAAATTACCCAACTATCTCTCAATGGAAAATTAAAATAAAATGATGTTATACCTAAAATAAAAGACTGCTACATTAAAAGAAAATCAAGAAAGATTGTTTGTATTAAAATGTAGTGATAAACTTCATGTGTTGTTATGTGAATGAAAACAATTTGGAGAATAGAATACAGAATATGACTCGTGTTAATATTCTGCATTTATGAATATTTATATTTACATGTCTCTCTTTATTTTTCTTTCTCTCTTTTCTTCTCCCTCTCCCTCTCCTTCTCTCTCTTCCTCTCTGCACCCTCTGTAAAAGCAAAACACTGCCAATTATTTCAGGCATATAAAAAAGAGATAGTTAGGAGGTCTTTGTTTTCTACTTTGTGTTCTTTTCTTTTTCTTGATTTCCTTAAAAAAGTCAGCATAAGCTGACTCAATATACAATATACAAAAATAATATATTTTTTCCTTTGTATTTTCTATCTAATTTTGTCAATATATTTTGTTTATAACCCCTTTTCTCCCTCACTTCTAAAAATGAAAAATGGTGCATTATGAAATAATTTAGAGCCAGGCAAAACAGAACAAAAATACCATAAAGGAGAAAATAACAGCATGGAGATAGTGTGCAATATGAAAGCAAACCTGCCATGCCATTGATTAATGGTTAATTGCCAAAACAGCTCAGAGATTTGACTGTGTGCTTCATAACAGTGAATTTAAAACAAAATAAAACATCAGTTTAAGATGTATGTATGCCAGGAGGCTAACAAATGAGTTGATTTATGAATACATTTTTGGTGAACTGTAAGAATCCACAGAAATATTTCCCTATGGTGTCTTACAAGAAAAATGCTATGGGACATGACGCACACGGTTTCCTCAGCTTCTCTACACTTCATCAAGTGTGAATTAAGTATGAATTCTGCTTATAGCTGCAACTGTGTTTTGATGAAGCTATGTATTGATGTCCTGTTGTTGAAGACATTCAAAGTCTACCAGTATTGGAGCCTCAGTTTACATTCTTTTTGTGAATCTTCCATTTATTTACTTTCATGGTTTGAGCATTTCATTCATGCTTATTATGTATTTTGGTCAGTTACACCTCTTGTACGCTGCTCTCCAATTCCTCAACTATCCCCAATGATTTTTTTCTTCTCAATTTCATGTGTTCTGTTCTTAAACCTAATGTCTACCTAGAGCTGTCTATTGGCATTCTTCACGGTTCTTTTCCTTCTCCTCTGAATGTGCTACTTGTTATATTAAAGGGAGATGGCTTGGGGGCTGAGAAGATGGCATAGATGGCACAGTTGGTAATGTTTGCTGTGCAGTCATGAGGACCTGAGTTCAATTCCCAGGACCAAATTCAAACACCAGGCATCATGGACCTCTTAGAATTCTAGAGCAGGTAAACTGAGATAGGAAGACCCCTGAGTTCACGGGCCACCTGCCTCGGCTAATTGAGGAGGCTCAGGCAGATGTGTAACCTTGTTTCAAACATCAGGATGTATGGTGCCTAAGGAGGAGCAACACTTAAGTTTATCCTCTGCCTTTCATGTACAAGCGTATGATCACATGTACACACACATGCACACACACAGAAAAGTAGATACTTTACTAACATGGTATTCTTCTAGATGTTCTCCTCTAGAGGCAAAGTTCAGTCTTACGTGCTCGTTCAGATACCTGAATTTTATGTACATGTTTTATTGCTTCCCCACAATTAAATACTGTTTGTTTCTAAGACTCCCCCATTCACTACTTTTTAACCCAATTTATCTCTGTAACGGCAGCTTTCAGGCAGGTCCAACCTGACTGCCGCATGCTTGGTCTGTATTTCAAATCCTCCAATCTAAATTCAGTCTCTTCATTGCTGGTAAAGCTGAAGAAACAGCCTGGCTCACCAGGTCTCTGATTTTCTGACATGATGTGACCATTTCATTCTCCAAATATTTATAGCTCTATTTATTCTTCCCCCTCACTTCCCATTGAATGATCCACATAAGCTAATCACAAGATGCCACCCCAGTAAACACATGGGCCTAGGCCAATCAAATGTTAGGGGAATTTGCTCTCAGTCATCCTCTGAACACTGAGAAGGACACCTTTTGCTTATCGTGATTGTTCCATTTACCTCACAGGAAGATGCATTTTTATCCTAATTGGAAGTGATTTTAAATCCTAAGATATAATTTCGGTGCCTTCTCAGTATTTTCTTTTATTTTCATCACTACTTGGATTCATTTTCATCATCTGAAGTCTTTCACTGTATTGAGGACCAGTCTCTCATCTAGTGATCATTTTCCAGGAGTTTCCACTACTCTAAAATCAACATGGGTGTTTCAGGGTATTTACTGAATAAAGATCATCAAATACTGATAAGTAGTTGATGTTCTTATCACATTTTTGAAAAAATAGTCAACAATATAATAATGACATTCAAGGGAATATATACTTAAGAAACAAACATCTGTACTAACAACTCAGAACTGGCCACAAACACAAGGCCTTTTGTAAATAAGAATATAGGCATGATTCCATTTGAGTAGGCCTCCATCCCCATCAATTGGTGTGTCTTCCCACACAGGAGCCTATGCATGCTTTCCTTCATTTTAGATGTTTGTGAAACCTTTTCATCCTTTATCTTCCATAATACATTCATACCTCAAATTTTACACAAAACAGCATACTTTGGATAAAATTTTCTCAGCTCCCCCAAGTCTGTCATATATTGTGTAGTTTTCCTTTATAGAATTTTTGATATTTTAGCTGCATGATTAACTTTATGTTTATCGGCTTAATGCCAATACATTTTAAAGAACATCAACCCATGTGCAAGCAAATATCAATTGTGTTTCCATCTAAGCACAACACTTTCATGCCATTTCACTGCAAGAATAAGTGAAGAAATAAAACCTAGAGTTTATAAGATTACCCCTTTATAATAGTAGCAATCTATTACTTTAGAGAGAAATAATTCCGAATTCAGGAAATCTTCCTTACGAGGTTGTTTTTTGTTTTGTTTTGTTGTTGCTGGTGGTGGTGGTGGTGATGGTAGCAGCTTTTGTATACAGAACTTACAAGTTGTTTTACAGGAAAGGCACTGAGTGCTAGAAGGGGCAAGTCATATCTAATAATAGGATATTACTTCTGGAAAGAAGCCTGTCAAGCAAGAAGTCAGTGAAGTGGTAGCACTGTAGACTATCAAGACTGTGCTACTGTGGGAAGAGGAATAAAACGAGATATTAATTTTGTGCCACTTTGTTTGCACAGCAATTCAACTTAGTGCTAATCATTTAACCTTTACTTATAAATTAAAAATATTTTCTTCACATTCTTTGTTTTTGTCCACCTGGGTCAAACAAACGTGAAGTATATATAACTATTCAGACCCTCACCATCTGGAAGTTCCTCAAGATGTGGAGATCTTATAAAAATAAATTTTTTATTCATAAAGTAAAAACCAACCAAATTATCCAAGAACTTTCACAACAGGGGTCAAGGAAGTGTATTCACCATTATTCTGACAAACTGGTGTTCTTAGCTTCACAAAGGTTTTACTTGGACGATATGCTTGGCTTTTATTTTTAGACAAGCAAGTGGGTCGTTAGTTCTGCTGACATGGAGTATTCTATAGGGCAAAGCTACAACAGTGTATTGAAAAATCGTTAGTGACTGATTGTAAAATTTTTTGTGATCACATTATAATACTGTAGGCAGAAAAAAATCTAATAAGAAAAGACAGTTTCATGTTGTTTCTACAGTCACCATGGCACAGAGATCCTTAACTCACCTGCATTAATACTTCCTTTTCAGTGATGTGGGAGAGTCTTCTGTTTGTATTGATTTAATTGGTTAATAAAGAAACTGCCTTGGCCCATTTGATAGGCCAGCCCTTAGGTAGGTGGAGTTGACAGAACAGAATGCTGGGAAGAAGGGAAGTTAGTCAATCATCATGACTCTCCTCTCTGAGATGGATGCAGGCTAGAATCTTCCTGGTAAGCCACCCCTCATGGTGCTACACAGATTACTAAATATGGGTTATTCAAGATATAAGAGTTAGACAATAAGAGGCTGAAACTAATAGGCCAGGCAGTGTTTAAATGAATACAATTTGTATGTTATTATTTCAGGGCATAAGCTAGCCAGGCGGCCGAGAGCCAGGCGGCAGGAAGCAACCCGCAGCTCCTCACTACATTATGGGGTCATGATCTTCATGTGAGTTCAAACGTAATGAAAACACATCTCATTAAATAGACAGAAAACAAAGAAAAATATTATGGATTCTTTCATATGAGAAAAATCTACATCTTTTCCTAGCCTTAAGACATAACTACATGAGCAATTGGAGTATATGGCAAGCAAGTTCAAGATGAGAAATTTTAAAAAGTGATCTAAGCTGGATAGCAGGTTTAACAATATTGATCCAGAAATTCCATTAAATGGTTGTAACATATACAAAGTTATGAAAATATTTAAACCAATAAGAAAAGCTACTGAAGACACACCATCTATGGAAAAACAATGTCACATACCGGCCCCCAATTAGTCTGGCAGCCTGTTTATTGCCTTAGGTACTCTTTCGTCTACTCATTTGATATGAAAGTTTAATGTAGTTAATGAATAGCTTGGATCTTCTCACTATTATTAGAAACCTACCTGTAAAAATGAATAAAAAGAATTTGAATTATAGGACTGGAGAGATGGCTCAGAGGTTAAGAGCACAGATTGCCCTTCCAGGAATTATGAGTTATGAGTTCAGTTCCAAGCAACCACATGCTAGCTCACAATCTATAATGAGGTTTGGTGCCAGAATACTATATACATAGTAAATAAATAAATAAATCTAAAAAAAGAATTTGAATTATAGAAGACAAGACTGAAATGTAGTCATTTTCTATTTAATAGACACAAGCCATTGTTCATAGTGGGATATCACTGTCAGTTGACTGTGATTAGGGAGATAGTGGACACAGTGAAGATGTGTCTTTAGTGGATGACTAAAGGCTGCAGGGCTCTCACATCGAATGGATATTTCAGTGTTCCTACCAAAATGTGGTTCTCCAGTTACTATTCGGCTTGTGCTGTGTAGAACAGGCCAGGAGAGCCAAAGAATTGGTTCCTTAATTTTCCCCATGATGTCAGCAAGGCACGGAGATTTTAATTATGGAAGTTACTTAGCTTGTTTTGAGATTTAAAGCTCATTTATCAGATACATGGAGCAACAAATGTGAAGAAATTGGGGTGTCATTAAGGTGTCTATTGCAGCAAACTTGGTAAGATTCAAGATTGCCAATATTGAGCCAATGAACTGGACAGACAGTTCTCAGAAAAGAACACAAATGGCCCATAAGTATTTTTTTAAAGTGTTCAACACCCTTACTCATCAAGGAAATACAGATTAAATCTACCTGGAAATTCTAACTCAGCCCAGTCAGAATAACCATCATTTATTAAAAGAGAGAGAGAGAGACAACAACAACAACAACAAAAGAATGAAGAGAAACAACAGCACTTACTGGGGAAAAGATACTTTTACTGCTGGAGGAGTGTAAGTCAGTGCAGCTACAATGGAAATCAGTCTTGATATTTAGAAAATTAAAAATAGAATTACCATATGATTACCACTTTTGAGCATATGCCCAAAAGACTCTACATCGTAGCACAGAGATATTTGCATATCCGTGTGTATTGCTACTCTTCAAAGGAGAAAGGAAGTTCCTAGAAGTCCATCATCCGAAGGCTACACAATGAAAAGGTGGTGCATACATACTATGCAAGTATCAGCCATAAAGAAAGATGAAGTTTGTCAGAAAATGGGTGGATGTGAAATGTCTTAAGTGAGGTAGCCCAGACTCAGAAAAACAGCTGCCTCATGCTCTCACCAATGTGTTGCCTAGTTTCAAATTTTTACATATTTAGATTAATGGGCAACATGGATATAGTCAAGAAACATAGAGAGACACCTTGAAGGAGAAGAGACATAGAAAAGTAGACTGTAGAAAGTAAAAAGTACAAGTGACATGAAAAAATATAGAGGCGTTGGGTGGGATGAGGATTCAAGGAAGAAAAAGGGCAGGGGCAGGAGAGGGGCAGGGGGAGGGGCGGGGGAGGGGCAGGGGAGGGGTAGGGGAGGGGCAGGGGGAGGGGCAGTGGCAGGGAGAAACAGCCAAAACAAAGTAGGCATACAAATGATATAAGAAACATGTTACTTTTTATGCTAATTTTAAACTTAAGGTATAAGAAGAAAGAAATGATAATAGTCTGGAGCTAATGATGTAGAAGGAATAATGGCAAAGAAGATCTGAGTTTAAGAAATATTTTCTAGAGGAAATAATGTTTGCTAGCTGGTGATTTAACACTGTAAAATAAAGTAATCTATTAGCTGTATTCAAGGAAAATATGATTAAGGAATCCATAAGTATCTGGGCATGCAAGGAAAATATAAAATATTAATTACCTTTTGGCTTCTCTGCAGTCATCCTAATTGCTAGTTTATAGTGGGGGCAAATCTGAAATATTAATCAAGGCAAACAATTTAAAAGTATTCAGCTGCAGTTTAAATTTGCAGTACTGTTGTTGTAGACGAAAAGTTATTATGCCATTGCAGTAAGTAGAACAAATGCTGTTTTATTATGGGCAAAAAGTAGATATGTTCCGATGAAGACCACCACACATTAACACATTCCTTCAAATTGGTTCTCTGATCACCTTTGAAACTGGAGAAGTATATCATGTCAAATTATTTCCTCTTAGGAGGCCACATAAAGCTTAATGAACTATATGTGTGTGTATTTGTGTTTGTGTGTGTGTGTTTTTATATGTATGTGAGGTTTTGTGTGTGTTTATGTGTATGTGTTTTGCATGTGTATGGGTGTTTATGTTTGTGTGTGGGGGGGGATCTATATCTTTCTGTCTCCAATTCCAAGCTTTCCAGCTTTTGTTTTCTAATCAACTGTTTCTGTGCACACCAATCCCAGGAAATCCACAGACGATGGTGTATATCTACATACTTTTGAAACTTTGCCTAAGCTTTTTTCCCCTGTTCATCAATTGAATTTTGTTTTTGATATTTATCAATGGCTATTATTTATCTCCATATAATTTCTAACTATACTGCTAACCTTTGTATTTGTTATACCACATTTGTTAGACCTACCAAACACTTATGCTAACAACAACATTCAATCCTATGAACACCCTCTAATTTTCCTGGCTTTTTTAGTTCTGAACAATAATATTCTCTAGGGAGGCTATTTTCATGAACCATTCCAATAGATAATTCCTTAACTTTTCAATTTTTTTCAATATTTAAATTAAAAACTCCATTAATACATCAACTTTTAAATACACAGCAAAGATTTTTTGCATGTATATCTTCATATATTTCAGTGATATGTTTATATTCTGATTATATATTTATCTTTATATCAAACAGGTTCATAGAGCAAACACTATAAATTTATGAATATGTTTTTTCCTTCGTTATCCTTCTTTTTGGTTACCTTCTTGGTATTAGGATACATACACAACAGCAACTTCCCATTTGGCAAAGAGAAAAGGAATTTTACATCTTTCTAGAAAATATTAGGAGCATCTAGCGACCAACAAATATTTTAAAAATATTTCTAGATTTCTTGAGTAATTTACAAACATGGGGACCTTGGGAGAGGGTTGAAGGAGAAGGGAGAGGCAGGTAGGGGAGCAGAGAAAAAAGCAGAGCTCAATAAACATCAATAAAAACCACAGGTACAGCCAACTTAAAAAATATTTCTAGAACATTTTAGAATGCACTATCCTAAAAGAAAAGTCTTCCTAAAAAAGTTTTAAGAAAAATGTAACTGGAGGGTTCTTTCCCACTCTCTGGTTCCTGAAAGAGCACTCTGAGACTTAATATTAATTTCAAACTGCCAGTATTAATGGCTCAGGCTTATTACTAAGTAACTTTTACATCTTAAGTTAACCCATTCTATTGATCTATGCATTGCCATGTGGCCATGGCGTTACCTCACACCTCACACCTTGCTGCTCTGGCAGCTGCTGGTGTCTCCCTGACTCCACCTTCTTTTTCTCTGTGCCTTTACTTGGATTTCCTGCCTACCTATATTCTGCACTCAGTCTATTCTTCACAATCAGTCATAAAAAGGTATATTAGTGGGCAGGAATATTTTCAGGTATATACTTGTCTATCTGATTGATATTGCTGATCAGACCAGCTGCTGAAAGTTGGAGAATTTGCCTATAAAGATACAATTAGAAGTGTTATGTAGATAATTGTCACCAGTATCATCACTGTCATTGTCAACATCATGATAACCATCTTTTCTGCATCATCACTTCATGTCTGTACTGCCTGCAATGTATTAGATTAAATACATTTCTAATAAATTAAATAATAATTTTTAATAAATAATAAATAAATTTTTAATAAATTAAATTTCAAATAAATATTTGAAATTTCTACCCTTGTGGAAATTTCAAATAAATATTTGAAATTTCTACCCTTGTGGAAATTTCAAATATTGCCAGTTTTACATGGTTCTGCCTCAAGGAATCTCATACACTTTTAAACCTTGGAGAGCAGGAAACCTTTTATAATTTCCCCCTTCCAGATTTTTGGCTCAATCTAGGCTTTTGCATGGCTGGTGTGGCAAATCCCACTGCCGTGTCTGGTGAGCTGTGCAGTTAACAGCCTTAGCCCAGATCCCCACTGCTCAGCTGACGACAGCCCCAAATGGGAGTGTGGCCTTAAGACAAGCTACAGCATAGCATGTGATCCACCAGATTGCTTCAAGATATGCTCAGTCATCCCCCTCTCTGCGTTAGCCTTTAAAAATCTGTGTCGTCTGGGTATGGAATATGAAAAGAATTGTCCCCTGATCTCTGTGCAAGTTCTCGGAATTTTCCCTTCCAAATCACAGGGAGTTAGAATTGAACACTTATGTTGTGTATTGATGTAGGCATGCATGTTTCTTCTTCACACCTCTCAAGACATATGTATTCTGTGGGAACATGAGAGGGCAGGAAACGAAGAAGAGGAACACAGGACTAGCAAATTGGCTCCAGAAATGTCCCTACAGCGTCACATCTGCAGAGCCGCTGCTTAGACACGGGCACTTTGCTTACAGGAACATCTGAAGATGGGAGATAGTCTCAAGCACTATTTGTAATGGAGTTGCAGGTACAGAGGTGACATATGAAAAGACTTCTCCTTTTCAATGTAGAGACTGGCATTTAAATCATTTCACACCTGCCTGTAGGGGTTTTTCTCTCCTGTTCTATTTTTGGTTTTGTTTTTATTTCTTTTTATTTTGTTTGTGTTTGTGTGTTGGCTTGCTTGCTTTGGAACAGGATGTCATGTAGTTTATCCAGGTTGGCACACCATTCACTATACATCTGAGGCTGACCTTGAAATGATCCTCCTGACCTAACCTCTTGGGTACTAGAATTATAAGTGTGAACAACTTTGCCTGGCTTGTCTCCACTGATGTGTATTACTCATTTAACGAAATGTGAAAATATTTCCTGTTGAAAGCCAACTCTATTTTGTTCTAAGCTTATTCGCTAGCTGCTATTGAGATGTTAGCTTCGTTGCTGTAGAAATGTGTATGTTCCTTGAAATGAAGCTCACTCAGTAAACTTTAATTCAGTGTTCATGGGCAGAGAAAAACACCCACCGTTCCATAGTTCAGCAATTAGAGGGAGAAGATGTGGAGTAACAGTGGTGACTCAGGCCTTGAACTTTAATCCCAGCACCTGGGAGGCAGTGGATCTCTGTGAGTTGGAGACCAGTTTGGTCCACAGAGTGAGTTCCAGGACAGCCATGCTAAACAGAAAAACCCTGTCTTGAAAACAAACACAAACAAACAAGCAAACAAACAAAAAGAAAAAGAAAAGAAAAAGGTAGAAAAAGAGGAAAGAAAGGAAAGAATATAGGGAAAAGAAACCAGGACTAAGGTTCATCAAAGCAGATCCTGTCAGTAATTGATACTATTTCTTCTTCCAAATTCTATTTGCCCAAAATTACTATTTTCAAATGAGCCAAACAGTTGTTTTATATGTATCTTTCACAGAATAGAAAGTTAGGGGAAATTACAATTTTATCTCATCTCTCCAAGGTGAGATGTTTGGTAATCAGATTTTTTGGTTTTGAGAATTTTGCTAATTCATAAGAGAACTTATTTTCAAATTAATAATTTCCTATATTAAAATTTGTCACTGAAATTCCTTTTAGTGTCTTTCCTCTGTTGTAAACCTTATGATGGATTTCCATGGTCCCAAGGGGGAATGTTCAGAGCCCATAAGATCTGCAGATGTGGCCATATTCTCCACACAGTTCTATTGTCCAGCTTCTATCCTTCCCTCTCTTTTCAGCCATTCACTTCCATTGTCCCCTCTCTGCTGTTCTAGAGAGTAACTCTGGAGTTAACCGAGGACTGCAGTCTTCAGTGCTATTGAGAAAATTACGGACTGGGAGGTCAGATGGAGGTGTTGTTGATCCAAGAAGAACTCATGAGTATCAGTAGAGATGGCGCTTTAGTGGGAATAAAGCAGAGTCAAGAGAAGCTTGTAGAAATTGATGTCAAATTTGTTCAAAGGAATGAAGTACAGTAAGCAGCACCGATGATCCCGAGGTGTCTAGCTGACCACATGAATCGATTTGCCTTCATCTAAGATACATGGGACAAAACATGAAATATATTTTGAGATGAAGTTAGTGAAAGCAAGTTTGCTTTCTCTCTTGATGACAGATTTCAGTAGTATGGATTTACTTGCATATATGTTCATTGATGTACATTTTTTCAATAATATACAGGTATCAAAGTTGTATTAAGCATATGTTCTACAAGATGAAACCACTTCCTATGGTACTAAGAAGGATTGAATTAGGTTTCTTAAAAATTGCAACACATTACATTATCACAAAATTAGCATCTTCATCTTTTTTTGGCTCATTGTACCACATGGAACTTAACTGGGTCCTCTTTCAAATTTTCACTAGCTTCATCTAAAGTAGTAGACATGATTGGACACTGGTAGTTCTTTCAAATTTATGGTCCTTACAACTCTATGATTCGAGGAAGTCTACTGCTTCAAGGTCAGAAGCATACACAGACTCTGACTCTACCACTTTTATTTGAAGAGCTCACTGGTGGGTGAGAACAGCTCTTCTTAAGATAATTACACTTTGAATACATTTCAAGCCAACCAGTTAAGGATCTTAAATGAGTCTGACCAGTCCTTTGCTTTTACCATATTACATTATATCAAAGCAAATTAATAATCCCATAATACTCAAGATCAGGAAAAAAGGTTTATATCATTGCTGGGGTCACAACATTCTGTCTCATCACCACCACATTGTATATTTATTTATGCATAAGTGAGCAAATGCTTATGTAAGTAGATAACAAATTGAAATACTCCCAATGACGTAGTAGCATTATACTTCTTGCCCGTTCCTTGAGTTTGATTTTTCCTGAAGTTTCTCCAGGCTCTTCTAATCTCATTGTTAGATATTCATGCTATTGTCCTGGCTTCACCTTTCTTAGACAAGAGACCATTAAATTTTCTCTGGAATGTACTTTTCAATATAATTTCCTCATCTTGGCAGCAATGGTAAGAGAGCCTTTAGTAAATCATTTGTGATCCAGGATGAGCGTCGGCAGCTTGGAGTGGGGCCATGGCCTACATGTGGGATACCACGAGCATAACTTTTGTAATGTAAAATATATTAATAAGATAAATATGAAGTCACCTCTTAGTCATCCTTTAAACAAATGAATAAATTTGTGATGTTTGTTTCTGAAGTAGTGCAAATGAATATTAACCTCTTCTTATCTAATAACCCTTTAGTGAGATTTTAAAAAGTGTTGGTAATCAAATTTTCACACTGACTTATTCTTAAATGTCCTAGAAATAAAAGTAAAAGATTTTTACATTTGTGCATATTTCTACATATCACCCAGTAAAAGAATTAGAGGTGGCTTAAGGAGATATTTTTAAATAAGCAAACTGTTCAATGGCACGAAACAGGAAAGGAAATACATGAGTCACCTCAGTTAATGCTAGTGAACCCAAATACTTACTATGACAGCAAAGATTATAGCATTTTGGCAGCTCGATTTGCTCTCGTTGATGCAAAAGAAGAAACATATCAGTTCTTTGGGGAAACCACTGGGCTTGTGTGTACTAAGTGGTAACACTGTTTTTCTACACATGGCTTTGTGGGACTTCTAGATAATAAAGTCAGCATTGGTCTAGTAGCTGGTTGGCAACAATCCAGACACATGTGGAATGGGACCTTTTGTTATATGCACGAATGTTAAAGCTAAACCTAGGTAGGTGGTCCAAGCGCCAAATTATTATTGACCCAGTACAGGTAGTTCTGGTTCCTATATAAAGCTCTTGACATTTAGTGGTGATAACATCCCTAAAATATCTCTCAGTAAAACATGATAAAGATCCACTTCTCCCTGAAGCTTAAGTAGGATTTGTGAAGGAAACTTCAAGTGAAACTCTCCATGGGGAAGTAGAATGTTATATGGTACTGATTCAGATTGAGCAACAGTCTCCGAATCCCAAAAAAGGTAGTAAGGGCCACCACATTAAATTGGCAATAATGAGGAAATTAGCTATTGAGTTAGACACAGTCACATTACTTTTCATTCAATAAACATTCAATAATATATACTATCAGAATATAAAACATCTTTTAACATCTTTCTGTTCCTGTAAGTATTAATACCAAATTCCTGGCCATTTGCATTCAAGAATCTGCCTCTGTGACTACTGCCTACAGTGAAAATTCATCTTGCATTTTCTGCACATATTAACAGGGAAATATTCTTTAATATATCATGCAATATTTAAATCCACTTAAATGTAACTGTCAGCTCAAGCATTTTTACTGCTATTTTCACATTTTATTAGTTGTTTGATAATTTTGTGCAATGCAATTTTATTATATTCAAGCCCCCCACTCCTCAAAGACACTTCCCTCCTTTCCAGTCCACCCAACATTTGTCTTCTTTTTTTATTATCCCATCAAGTATAATATGTGCTGTTCATGAACTCTTGGTTGTATGATCAATGTACAGAGGGTCACACCCTTGCAAAAACTGACTCCCTTTCCAGCCTTGTCTTCCACAATATTCTCTAAGCCATGGGAGAAAGGAGACAAATATAGATGCCTCATCTAGGGCTGAGTATTCATATTCTCTGCATCTTGACCAGTTGTGGGTCTCTGTGTCATTTACCATTTACTACATGAAGAAGCCTCTCCAATGAGGATTTAGAGAAACACTAAATTCCATCATTAGGAGTCAGTTTAATATGATGATGTAGCACAACAACAAGAGTAGGTTAGGTTCTTCCTGGGCCTATGTCCTGCCCTTCAATAAGTTTTTAGCCCCTGCATAGGTTCCAGGTATAGGGTAGACCTTTAGTTCTATCATAAAGTTACTGGTTACACCCATGATGGTGTTGTCACTATTGCAACAGTGGATGTGTCTTGACAGGATGCCATTACTGTAGCATGCAGAGTTTACAGCTAGGCAATAGTGATGATTCCATTTTTTCCTGGAGAGTGTGTATAGCATCCTCCAGCACTGTGAAAATTAACCAATCAGGATGAAGCTTCCAGGTCAGTACTAGCTTGATTTCTCTGTGTCCTATGATACAAGTATATAGTGTTTTTGGCTGTTTGTCTTCACCATCAAGTTCTGCAGGGAACTGTTAGGTTCATGGACCTCTTTATCCAGAAAATTTTAAAGAATTAACCTATTGATGACCCTGGTTTTGAATTTGCTATCCTGGGGTGTCTTGTAGGGGCATTTTATGCTAAAACATTCCAAATCATTTCTGGCTCTCTTAAATATTAAGTATATTTCACTCTCTCTAATCTTCCTGCCATGCAAATACTGGAATACAACTTGCTACCTTTTGACAAACCTCCCCTCCATTCCCTTCCTAACCAGCTAATCTAATCTCAACTTCTATATGAGTGATCAAATTATCACATTGTACACACAAGTAAAACATATTGTTCTTACCCTTTGCCTAGAGAACTGCACTTAACATAATGTCCTCCAATTCCATCCCTGCCACAAAGTACAAGGTTTGATTCTCCTTTATGGCCAAATAATATTTTATTGTGTATTTGCATAACATCTTGTTTATCTGTTCCTCAATAATGGACACACATTGTTTCCATTTCTTGGCTATAGTAAATAATGCTGCAATAAACACGTGAGTTCAGATGCCTCTTTAATGTACTTATTTCATTTGCAAACATGCCTGGGTACTTAATAGTGGAATTTCTGGGTTGTTATATGGTGAGGGTATTTCTATTTGGGGGAAACTTCCATCCCATTTTCTATAATGGGTCTAGTAATCTACATTGAGTCAACAGGGCCCAAGATTTCATTTTCCTCCACAACCCCATCAAGACTTGTTCTCTATAGTGGTTTTTGACACTGGCCATTCTTACTGGGGTGAGGTGTTGTCTTACTGTGGTTCCAACGTGCATCTCCCCAATGGGGAGTGATAATGAGCACGTTGTCATTTATTTGTTAGCCGTGTGTGTGTCTTCTTTTGATGAGTGTTTCTTTAGGTCTATGTCCATTCGTAATTGGGTTATTTGGGTTCTTTCTTTTCTTTTTGTTTTTTTCTTACTTGCTTACTGTTGGGTTTTTTAATTTCTTTATCCAGCCTATATTTGATCTGTCATATGTACAGTCTGTAAAATTTTTCTTCTATTTTGTAGGTTGCCTCATTCTTTAGTTACTTTCTTCATCGTGTAAAGACTCTTTAGTTCGATACTGTCTCATTGGTCTTGTTTTGCTTTGATTTTCATGCTTCCAAGTCTTATCCCACCCCAATCCTTGCCCATTCAAATGTCCTAAAGCATGCTTACTGTGAGTTCTTCTGGTTGCTTTACATCTCATACGTATGTCTTTAATCCATTTTAAGTTTTGAAGACAGTGATCTCGTTTCATGTATTATTGTGAGTGACAGCAACATGCCCTTTTCCTTCCCACTGAGCATTTTTCTCAGAGGAGTTAGCCAGAAACGAATGCTTGTCATGTTGCAGGAGAAAAAGTACAAATGCAGTTCCGACCTAGCTGTCTTCTATTAAGCTAGCAAAACAGAAAACACTGCCAGTTTTTTAACTTTTTGTTATTTTGGGGAAAAGTTTTTAAATTGTGGTTACAATTGGTTTTGAGAAGGAATTTGGAAATATTCTTGAATTTCTCAGATCTTAATGGTAACTACAGAAACTAAAAGCTTCAAGTCTTACAGAATTTTGAGGCTGTAAAAAGAGTCAGAGATCAAAATGATTGAGAAATACTTTTCTAATTCATTTCATTGACAGAGTTTTCCTGACTTTGTTTTGTAAGTATTTTCGATAGCTTTTCCTCCCAGAGTTCCATAGAAAACCTTACAGCCAATTGGCTTGAGTAAGATAATACAAGCACTTGAGTAAAAATCTCTTTGGTATCAAGATTTTTCACGCACTCTCTTCCCAGCTCAGTCTCTCTGGTCTCCTGTTCCCTTTCCTAGAGGCAACTGCTATTCTTGCATTTCCTGACAAGAGAACATTTGTTTACTCAAATTCTGGTACATGATCCACCCTGTTTTGCTATTTGCTCACTTCCTTTAATAACATAACAAGAGACTATTTCCTGTATGTAGATCCACCGCCGCACTGTTAACAATTGCAGTGTGCTCCACACACGGATGTGACAGAATTTCATCAGTCTCCTGCTGGTGAATCTTAGCTTGTTTCTCATCGTTGTTATTACCTACAGAATTGCAGTGACTAAGTTTGTACTTAATTATCTGTTCAAATAAAATAAGTGCATTTTTCATTGATATCAGAGAAAAAAATATATTTTGAAGTTTGAACTGGGCCTCGTGGTATCTGCCCTATAATCCTAGTTTCTGGAGTGACTGAGGCAGGATAATTATAAGTTCAAGGCCTGCTTGAGATATAAAATGAATTTAAAGACAGTCTGGGTTTTATGACACTATTTTAAATCAAGAAGGAAAAAGAACAAAGGATAAAGCTACATGATAGAATGTTTGGCAAGTTCACATTTCAGTAACACCTAAGACATTTTTAAAATATATACATTGTTATGAAATACATCAAGTTTACCCTCCTGTGACTAGTTCTACTTTCAAAGCATTTTGTGGCATACTGTAGAACATTTAATGTTTGCCAGTTGGGTCAATGACAAATAATGCCTGATTTATTTTTATGTTTATCTCCTCTTTTTGTTGTTGTTGTTTTCAATTTCTTTTAAGACAGAGTTTCTCTCTGTAGCCCTAGCTGTTCTGGAACTCTCTCTGCTGCTCAGGCTGGCCTTGAGTTCACAGAGATCCATCCACCTGCCACTGCCTTCCGACTGGCATCTTCTCTTTTTCACTGAGACACATGAGTTTCCAAAAATCAAATGCTTGTGTTGAATATGATATGGAACAGCTTGACACACTGTCAGGTCCCAGAAGTACATCCTTGAGGAATATCCCTGGCTGTCGGAGTCTCATCTCCCCTCTATCACTCTATGTTTCCTTTCATTAGATGTCAGTGAAATTAGCTTCAGATCCTGAAATCAGAAGAGTCCTTAATATTCCAGATGTAGGTATCTATGCTATTGAAATGGACTTGTTTGAAAATTATCTTCAAATAGTTGAACCATCCATACTAATACTTTATAGATTTACATGTATATGCCTACATGCTCTAGAAGACCTTTTTTAATTTGTTTTTTTAATTTATAATTAGAAAACACTGCTTGGATGGCCTCTAGAGGAGAATCATAATTAATGAAATAACTCTGTGTCAGATGGAAATCTTAGTCTAACAAATCACCCCCAAACCTCATTAGACATTGTGTACTCCCCATGGACATCATTGGAAGAGGCTTGATTAGGGGGATAGTGACAACTTTAGTATCATCTGTCACAGTTGCCCCTGGGACTCTTCAACATTGAGAAAGACTTTCAGAGGAAATATTTCTGTTTCTATATTTTAAAGATTTTGTCAATAGTAGAGCTCTGCTATGTTTTGATATGCCTTCTTACGTACATTTACATCATTTTCTGATGACTTCTTCATTCTTGGCTCTTTTTTGGGGGGAATGAAATCAGCATGGTTGCCCTTGACTTTGTTTATCACAAGACACTTTTGGAATTTTGGATAGCTCAATAAAAGGGCTCCTCATTTGAGATGAAAGTACTATCTTACCTTTAACTAGAGTATGGGGTTTGAGGTTTCAGCACCAAAATAGTGAGAGTTTTGGTGAAACACTGGAATGTAATCAGATAGAATTTGTTAGGAATATTTCTTAGAATGAACCTCTTTACCGATGCAAATAATTCCAATCAGACTGAACCAGACTAAATAAAAGATTCCTATGTTTAATGCAGTATGGCTGCGTGGCACCGGGAAAACATGGCAAGAAAAAGAGAAGGGGAGACGATGTGATCTTTCTCTGGGCAGCAGCCTAAAGAGCCTGTGGAAGTGGTCCTGACCCTCCCTGGGGAAGGGTCACCACTTGGTGGGCTTACCAGAGGTGGAGTCCAGACTAAGACAACTCCCAGGGGAGGGGCTTGAAATGGATGTCAGGGACTGGGGTGATGCTTCTACCCAAATAGAATTCAGATAACAAGATTCTCAGTAAAGAAGCTATGAATGAACCCTGCCTACTGCAGATCTGAAAAGTGGTTTTCTGGCAATGCATTGCTAACTATCATTGCTTTAATCAAACTTCTGGGAGCAAATAGGGGGATTGTTAAGAAGCGACATGCTGAAATTGGAATTGTTGATTGTATAGGCTTTCTGTTCCCAGACTTAATGCACAATAGATCAGTAGAGAATTGCATTTTCTATAGATCTGAAGATTAAAAGAACAGAAGGAACTTGGAGGAATCTCTTTCTTCCCTACTGGAGCCAGAGGCCAAGTGCACTGACTGCAGTGGTAAAAGAACAGCTCAAGTTTAAGCCACCAGAGTTACTGGTTCATGCAAATTCAGTGTTCCTCTGTGGTTTGGACTGTCAGCTTCTTTGCCTGTAGGAATAGAAACACTTACCTTGCAGTGAGACACTGGGAGACTTACAACTGACAGTTTGTATGAAATAACACACAAAACAGCATTCAATGTGCAACAATTTATCCCCATTGCTATAGTAGCGGCGGGCATCTCAAGTGGAATATCGGAAAACTGAATTATCAAGAACAAGAGGCCCTGGTCAGTCTGCACAATCCACTCACCCTGTTTCAAAACAAGAAAGTATAAGAAATTTCTGTGAAGCATCATGGTATGTTTTGGGATTTAACTGCCCTAGATAGAGCAGAACGCAGGCTACATACTAACTCTGGCTTCATAGAAAGGTTAGCCTGTAAGCCCAAAGTAGCTATAAGAAGCCTCCATGGTACTTCAGGATTTCAAATAATGGATTTTTGTCTAAAGTAGAATTCAATCTTGAACAACCAAATCGTACCATAGAACCTTTAAATTTTTTTGTTATTACTTATATTGCGTAAAAGAATCATCAAAATACATTCATCATTTTAAAAAAATATATTTTTAAGGACAGCAACAAATAAAAATGTTTAAGTTAAATTCACCTTGATTTTATGTTTTTTTTCCTCTTTTTTTCTACTGAAGAATCATAAGACAGGTTTTGCAGTTGACTTGCTTCCGTTCAGTTTAAAGAACACCTGGTTTAGTCACCAAATCTCCACCTTCATTTCTGCCTCCCAGAAAGAAATATAAAGAACACTAGCCCATTTCACAGAAGTTACAGCTCCCTGCTCTCCTTGATAACAAGTTGGTTATTATTCTTGGCTGATTCTACCCCCAAAGAGAGTCAAATGACCTGATATGGGGCTGGCCAAATCACAGTTCACTAAACAGAATGTTTGTTGCTGGGCTTGGCACCGCAGCTGTGAAGAGCGGGCCTATCTGCTCTGAGCGAGTCCACAGGAGGACATTGTAATTGAAGTCAAGTGTGGGCACATCCTACCTGCTGTCCCCATCTTTCTCCTGGAACCAATGACGCAGCCCCAGAAGGCACAGCTGCAATGATTATCCTTACGGCACGCTCTGCAGGCATCTGAGAGTGAAAAGTCCTGCCGCTCCGTTGGATTTGCTCTTCCCGCGGGGCTATACAGGAAATAATACTACCCAAAATAACACACTCAAGCCCAGAGCTCAGTCCGCGGTGAGAATTCATAGACACTCATCACTCGTGCTATACACGCTCCCAGCTGTTTATCAAGCACACCGAAATCCCCTTCTGAACTGCAATTAATTATCAGCCAGTAGTGAATACGACAGTAAGAGGGAAAGGGAAATATGAGGTAGAACTAGTTTGGTTTTGGAAAGCCAATACTATACAGTGTTGATTGATTGGAAAGGTGTGTTCTGAAGCTTTTTTTTTTTTTTTTTTTTTTTTTTTTTCTGAATCAATTCACAGGAAATCTCGTCTACATCCAGGTTACGGCCACAGGAGAATGAAAATAGCCTAGACATTTAACAGTTTCAATCTTAAAAAGTCAGAGGCATTTGAAAAGATCCAATTAAATCTTTTAATTCGGCAGGTTCCAGCTGACCACTGCTTAGCATCCTCTGGACCCCAGGGGCTTGGTCTTTTAGGCATCTAAGTGGAATGGCCACCTCACCTCCCCAGAAGCCTGCACAAATCCTTCTCTGAAGAATCTTGGAGGGGAGGATGTCTCAGTTAAGTTAAGCGCCCCACTAGCTCAGAAGAATGATGCTAGCCTGTAGGCTGTCCCCAAGAGCACTGCAGGCGGAGCCCGGAGCAGTGACTCACCTCTCCAGGGAGCCAGTTGTGGTTTGAAGCTGCATCGTCCTTTTCATCCTTCCTTTCTTTTGAATTTTCATCAGTGGCAATGAGGGATATTTTTGAAACAGTGGTATTTCATTTTATTTCTTTTTCTTTCAGGACCAGAAGAAAGCATCCCCTAGACACACTACCCAAACTATCACAAGCATCAGTTAAATTGAGGGGGAAGGAAGAAAACCTATGTCAAAAAATAAAATCTGATGCTTATGGAACTCAAAGACATTTAGCACTTGTTATCATTCCTATTAGAACTCAGATCCATGAAATAATAGTGAAAAAGATAGCACTTATAGTTAGGTCACAAATTCAGGTAAATGGGGAATGAATGAGAATGTAAAGGTAGCTTCATATTGTAAATGTTATTTTACAATATGTAAAGTTATTTCTGTGGGATGACTGACGTTCAATATGCTGTATTAATTCAAACTCAGGCCTAAAAGATACTAGACATATCACTCAAAACCCTCAACGGGTGGCTCTTCCAATAAAGATTTATAACACTTTAATCCTAAAATATAGACTATATTGAAATCAAAACGTTCTTCTCAACTATGGTTTTAGGCCTGAGTTAGAAAAATATAATAAATAAAACAAAAGTTACAACATTACTTAGACACAAAAATAAAGAGCTATTATTATATCTTATTTTGAAGAAAGAAAGAATCCTCTAGGGGTGATACTACCAAATTCTGGCAGTCTGTTTGCAGGTGCCCAAGCAAACACCAGTGCTTCAAGGGACTTAATGATAGGGACACCAGTTTGGTTATGTTAGCTGTTCAAAAAGAGATTAAGAGAGGATAGACTGTCAAGATTGGTTTTAAAAAAAAAAAGTCCAAACATTTGATCAAGAACAACCATATACTGCTTTGGCAATCTTTAATATTTTGTGGGTCATGGGTCCATTTGACAACCTAAGAGTTTGACCTGTTTTTCCCTGTGAGTTGGAGGGAGAAGCAGCGTTTATGTACATAATGAAAACCATGCCGTATTTCTTTGCTTTATGTTTAAAAACCACCTATGAGTGAGTACATGTGATAATTGTCTTTCTGCGTCTGGGTTACTTCACTCAAAACAATGTTTTCTAGCTCCATCCATTTTCCTGCAAAATTCACGCTGTCGTTATTTTTTTCTGCGGTGTAGTACTCCATTGTGGGAATGTACCACATTTTCCTTATCCATTCTTCAGTCGAGGGACATTTAGGTTGTCTCCAGGTTCTGGCTATGACAAATGAAGCTGATATGAACATAAAAAGCCAGCGTATAAACCACAATCCCAGAAAATTTAGACAACAATGCAGACACTAAGAGAGATTTACATAGATATAATCTACATGGGAAGTGGAAAGAGATAAGATCTCCTGAGTAAATTGGGAGCATGGGGACCTTGGGGGAGGATTGAAGGGGAGAGGGGAGAGAGGAGAGCCAGGGAGGGGAGCAGAGAATAAATGTGAAGCTCAATAAATATCAATTTAAAAATATATAAAAAAGAAAAGAAAACCATACTGTAGAAGTTAATCTTAGCTTAGAAAGCTGGTAGCCCACAAACAGAGAGGTTGAGTTCATCTCTGACCATCTGTTCATCATTGGCCTTGACCTTTTGGTTCCAACACCACAGACTCTGTGAAGTGGCTTTTATTTGTCACTGCCCGTTTCACTTCCTTGATGTTACAGATGAGGAAATGTTGGCACAGGAAGGTAAAGAAACTCTGTCATGGTAAGAGAGCAGCTAATGATAGAACTGGGTTCACATCTAGGCAGCTGGTGCTGTGATACCTAGCCTCTAACAATAGCATACACTGTAGCTAAGAATACCCACATCTGTGTTCACGAATCCCTAGGAATTGTGTGTTATTACCCTTACTCTATGATAGTGGAATCCACACTGTAGAAGTGTCAGGTATCTTACCCGAAATGGCCTGCACACAAATGCGTGCGCGTGCATGCACACACACACACACACACACACACACACACACACACACACACATCACCCCATGAGCATAGAAGTTAAATGACACAGGAGTTAAAATAAGTCAAGAATGTTCATAAATAGTGTGATTATGCATGATTACTCCATTTTTTTGTTTCCACTTACTCTGATTTAAGCAGGTATCAATTCCATATAAAAATTTTATATGTGATGAAAATGTAATGAACTCTTTTGACAGCTTAAAAAGTGTCAAGTGGCCAAATCTTAGCCTTACCGATCAGGGCTTTGAAGAACAGAGACAACTTTGTGGGCGTAGAATAAAAATTTGGTGAATATCTGGGCATACATGGCATGGGCAGACAGAGCCTGTGACAGTAGCTGGCACTCAAGGTTCAGCATGGCTTGGCCAGATGAGGGCTGGGTGGTCCTATGGGCACATAGAAGAGAAGTCAAAAGCTTTGAACAACTCAGGTTACAAGACAAGAAGGGCAAGGAGGACAAGGTTACAAGGACAATGGAGGAGGAGTAGATCTGCCTGTGGGAGAGGGGGTTGAGAGGAGTGAAGGGAGAGGAAACTAAGCTCAAGATACATTGAAAACAGTAAACAAACAACTAAATAGAAATATATATATGCTTTGTTTCTAGTTAATTTTGGTGAAAGCTTTTATATTTATAAGTTATTTTTAAATAATAAAGTTTAATTTTTTTAAGGAAATAGAGGCACATAGAGAAAGTGGAGCATGCCATTTTTCCTGCCTTTTCTTTTTCCTGTGTAATTGAAGAGACACACAAATTGATTATTCTCAGTGGTTTGAACAGTCGTTTGAATTTGCTGAGAAGAACTGGTAGTTTGAAGGAATCTGGGGAAATGTAGTACCCTTACTGTGAATGAGAAGTACCCTATGACGATCTTAGAATATTTTACCATTTTTATTTATTTATTTATTTGTTTGTTTGTTTGTTTAAAAATTTCCGCCTCCTCCCCGCCTCCCATTTACCTCCCCCTCCCACCTCCACTCCCTCTCCCTCTCCTGTCTGAAGAGCAGTAAGGGTTCCCTGCCCTGTGGTAAGTCCAAGTTCCTCTCCCACTCCATCCAAGTCTAGGAAGGTGAGCATCCAATCAGGCTAGCCCCCCCGCCCCAAGCCAGACTGTGTAGTAGGAGCCAAATCCAGTGCCATTGTCCTTGGCTTCTCAGCAGCCCTCATCGTCCACCATGTTCAACCACAAAGACAGAGTGAAGGGTTGGGAATATTTTACTATTTACAGACTGACTTGGAAACTATTTCACATGGGGCATCTTTAGGCCTTCTCAGAAAGAATTTGGATGAAGCAGTAAATTTCTGGGTCTGAATAATATAATGGACTCCTGGATCCCCAAATCGCCAATAAAAAATGTTGCTGGGTTAAATATAGGTTATTGTCTTACTTCAAATAAATAACCCACAATTTCTCTATTGTTTTGTCTGTGTCCAGAAGACTGAGAAGCAGGTTGCATTAGCATTCATTAGAAGCTAATAATAATTTAAGTTATATTAGAGAGAGCATTATCTTGAGAGAGAAATAGAGCTGTATTTTGATTCCTTAGTGTAATCTGTATGATACACTTAGATCACTGTTTTTGTTGTTTTGTTATATGCTAGTACAGTATGATTCTCAGATCTCATTTACAGTTTTTTTAATTAGATTGTGATCTTTCAATACTTAAAACTACTTTTCATGTACTATTACATACTTTTAAAGTGATTCTTTTTAATATTGTGTTCAGAAATTAGTACATATTCTATTAATTAGTTTCCCCCTGTAGTTAAATAACTTCAATAAATAAAATAGTTTTTGTTATATAATCTATTTAGTAGAAATCACCTAAGAAGGGGTGTGTGTGTGTGTGTGTGTGTGTGTGTGTGTGTGTGTGTGTGTGTGTGTGTGTGTAACAAGAGAAAGACTATCTTACTATAGAATTCCTTATCCAGAAGAAACTTTTTAATTAGATCTCATAGGAGCATTTGAGTGAAGGCAGATCAGTAAATGAGTTGTTTACATTTTTGATGCTTCTAGGTTTTTCATTCTCTAGTTCACTGAAGTTTTTTTCCATGGCCTTCCCAGACATAACCCTGTTAGAGCATCCTTTGACCATGATGTCTGCTCTTGAAAAGACACTAGAGTCTTCTGTATCTTAGGAATGTGACAAGAAGATATGATAGACTCCTCATTTGATAAGGTCCTTACAACTTTGTGCCTTTAATTTCTTCAGTGTTCACTTTACATGCCTAGGCAAGAGGCTAGAACCAACCTATCCAAATCCCATCTTTCCCAAGTGATCTCAAGATTCTGGAGCCTCTTCTAACCACACTCCCTAAATTTTCAGTGATAGACATCCCAATTTTTAAACCTGAGCTATGTTTATCCTAGGAGCCCAGAGCCCAGTCTGATGACCTTTTATACCCACACCAAAGAATTCACATTACTTGAGCACTTTGAGTGCTGAAAGCCTTCTCTGCTCAAAGGTGTATATTCATGTGTGTGTGTGTGTGTGTGTGTGTGTGTGTGTGTGTGTGTGTGTGCTCTCTTTGGCTTTACAGATCATAGGAATTTACTGTCCATTTATGTCTTTACACTCTTTTAATTCACACTCCCTTGAGGAATTTGTTACAGTTCATGTTCAGGAATTCTGGGTTACATTATCTATTTATTTTTTATTATTTTATTCAAAACAAACAATGAACTTAATATTTAACATTAACCAAACTTTTGGAAAATCAGAAATAGTCTTACCACATGACTAGTATGGTTAGTTGAAAGGTTGCTAATCCTACTATTGTTGGAACTGTTTGAAATTTCTGATTTCTGTTGAACCCTCATAAATAGGAAATTTTGTCTAAGGTCTAAGAATTTCTTGTCAGAATGAATAGGAAGGTTATAATAGACGTAAGATGAATGGATGGGATTTGCCCATTAGAAATTGTCTCCTATTCATTTCCTTAAGGTATGTCTTGACCTCAAACACAAAACTGTTCTTTAGAAAGTAGGAAGTCAGATCTGAGGTGGACATCTCTCATGTCTTTAAAACAATACCTAAACAGTAATGACTGGAAAATAGATGTTTGCCATGTATTACTCAGAAAATTGGCTTTATTTGTTCACCCCAAGAAGGGAAAGGTAATCATTTCTTCATTGATAAACACAAGGTCTTATTTAAGACGACAATGGCTATTAATATACACAGGAGCTTTCGGTTGCCTTCACAGACATCCTTAATGAATTCACAGTAACCATTATCAACAAACTATATGTCAATATTGTTTTAGTACTTGTACGATGTTTAGAGACCTCAGTATCATCCACCAAAGTAGTTCTTCAGTTCGCACTGTTTACTTGAGTGGATATTTGACAAAAATATACATCTTAGTTAAGATTTCTATTGCTGTGAAGAGAAACCATAATCATAGCAACTCATATAAAGAAAAACATTTAATTGTGGTGATGCACTTATAGCTCAGATGTTTAGTTCATTATCATCATGGCAGTAAGTAAAGCCGCATACAGGCAGACATGGTACTAGAGAAGAAGCTGAGAGCGGTTACATCTTCACTCAAAGGCAACAGGAAGTAATCTGAGAACCTGGATGTAGCTTCAGCATATACGAGACCTCAAAGCGTGCCTCCATTTTAACACACTTCCTTCAACACTGTCACATCGTCTGTAACAAGGCCACACCCACTCCTACAAAGCCACATCTCCAACAGTGCCAGTCTCTTTGGGGGTCATTTTCTTTCAAACTATCACAGTACCCCTGAGACTGACATACATTATCTCTAACTTGAGAAATGAATGAGCTCATTGTGTTAGATACCAAAGGAAGGTGTCTTAGGGTTTCTAGTGATGTAGAGAGACACTATGACCATGGCAAGTCTTCTAAAGAAGAACATTTAATGGGGCTGACTTACTGGTTTATAGGTTCAGTCCATTATTGTCATGGTAGGAAGCATGACAGTACATAGGCAGACATGGTCCTGGAGAAGGAGCTGAATTCTATGTCCAGGTAGTCAGACAGCAAAAAGACTGAGTGGCTTGAGCTTCTGAAACCTCAAAGCCCACACCCAGTGACATACTTCCTCCAACAATGCCACACCTACTCCAACTAGGCCATACTTCCCAATAGTGCCACTCCCTAAGCATTCAAATATGATTCTATGGGGTCATTCTTATTCAAACCACCACAGAAGACATACCGAATAATTGAACTATTACTGTAATGAGAAACAACAATGATTTATTATTTGTAACAAGTTCAAGGCCCAGATCACTTGCATTGATTTATCATGAGTTTGGAAATAGATAGTTCTGAGTCTAATAGAGACACATTTGTATAGGCTTGAGAGTGGTCCACCCCACAGTCTCTGCAAACTTTATTCTGGGGTAATTATTTCCTACATGTGTTCTTCTGGTGGAAATAGAACAGTGGGGCAGAAACAAAAACAATAAACATGCATTCTTACCCACCTCTTTTACAACATTTGGTAACACTCCATGGCTAAGGGCAAAGTCATGATATAAGCAGATTTTCCTGTTCATAACTCAAGAAAATTGCACAGAAAGTAATGTGGATACAAGGCATAAGAAACTGGTACCAAGTCATGTATCCTCCTTCAAAGAGGCAGAGAGGGAAATTCTGAGTCTCTGTTTAATTTTCTTCAAATAACCACTACAGTTCAGACTTCAAACATGAAAGCTTCAAATAAGAATGTCAAGGTCAATTTCAGCGATTGAGCATGTTTTCAAGTGCATTTACCTCCCCCAGGTATAAAATTAATCTCTTTCATAGATGATCCAAAATCAAACTTAGATATTTGTTTTTCTTAAAAATAGAATTCAAATAGTTATGAGCCAAACAGGTAACCCATATCTCCCCTATTTCTCTTATTTTAAAGTCTGATATTCTGGTTATCCAGTTAATGAATGCACATATGACATATTTGGATCCTTTAAACACTACCCACTAATGCTTCAGCATAAATTTGGGAGGCTTAGAAACAAAGTCCAGATGATACATTATTGGTGCATCCGATTTATTGAGAACCAACTTGAGCATTCCATTCACTGAAATCTTCTTTGTACTAAACTTAGTAGTTGATAACTCACAAAAATAACCGTTGATTCAGAAATGAACTTGCTCATCAGAGAGCTAGAGACCTGGTAGCTTTTAGTCATAATTTATTTATAATTCCTCCCCAGTGGTGTTCAGGGATGAAGTCTGAGAAAAAGAAAAATTCAAGTATTCTTTTTCATATATTTTAAAATATAAGAGACTTTGATGTGCCCTGGGAGCTGGAGTCAAAAAAAAAAAAAAAAAGGAGAATTGAAAAGAATGACTTCAGTGGAATTAGGAAGGTCCAGTAAGTCATTCAGAAATAATTAAAAAGATGAATGTAATTTCCTACTATAAAAACATTACAATTGCAACAAATTCTTGTTTATCATTACATGCAGATTATAGGTGTTCTTTGCTCTGGGATAATGCACATGTTTTTAACCTCCAAAACTATAAAGGCCTTCTTAGGTCTGAATCTCTAGAAATGGCCTTAAATGCAATCCACTTTCTATAGGCCCCAGTCTTTGGCTGACATTGTGACCTGACGGGGCCTTTCTTTGTTTTTCAAATTTAATGTAATTCATCTTAATCTCTTTTGTTTTTGAGTCTTATACATATATACAGTGTTTCACCACACTCACCCTCTCAACCTCTCCAAGACTACTCCAACTTGCTCCTGACAAGTTCATAGTCTCTTCCTCCTCTTCTGTTCCCTCTTCTTCCCCTTCTCTTTCTTCTCTTAGTAACTTGGTGCTTCCAGTTGGAACTTCAGGAATCATAGGTTCATGGGTATATGGTCAACCTCTGATGCTTGCGTATGTATCAGAGATCACCCCCCCAAAGAAAACGATTTCTCCCTCCTTCAGCAGCTGAAAGTTGTCAATAGCTCTTAGCTAGGGGTGGGGCCTCATGGTTCCTCCTCATCCAAGTTGGAAAGCTGACTGGCTCAAACTTGTGTGAGTCTTGTACAGGGAGCCATGCAGCTGTGAGTTCATGGGTGAAATAGCTCTGTTGTGTCCTAAGACACTGCTTTGTAGCTGTCCACTTCATCTTCTAGCTCTTATGCAGTATTTCCACCCCCTCCATTGTGGTGTTTCCTGAGCCTGGTTGGGGAGAGGGTTTTATAGTTGTCCCATTTAAGGCTGAACACTACACAGACTCCTATTCTCTATACTTTGTCTAGTTGTGAGTCTCTGGGATAATCTCCTTCCACTGCAATATGAAGCTTGTCTGATTAAGGGTGAGAGCTTTTATGAAAGCAATGGGTATACAGGTCAGCATCTGGAACTCAATTTGATGCTATATCCATCTAGCAAAATAATACTAGGTTCTCTCCTAGGGCATAGTACCTCTCCAGTCATAGATTCTTGGTCAGTTTTACAATACCAAGTTTTAGTTCCTCTACTTTAAGGAGAGAACCTTAAATCCAAACAGAAAGCAGTTACTTATAGCCATAACACACATGCCACTATTACATAAAGGGGAACATCTTGCCAGGCTAGTTATTGTAACTCAGAGCTCACACCTGAGTAAGCCAACTGATGACTTTACTTCCCTGAGAAGCTTGAACATCAGTTTAAGGTCTGAGAGTAAACTTGCAAAGGAGGAAGCTTCCAGTTCAGTGTCTGGGCTCTTCTTGGTTCTGGAATTCAGAAATCAGAGTCAGAAAATGACAGTTGGTAAGGAGACTATGACAGCAATAACTACTCTTGTTCATGACTCGAACAAAGCTGAATTGAATGAGTCATCCACTTTCTTCTATTTCCAAATCCGTAATTCTAAGCAGCTTATTCGGTGTATAAAATGATATGATAAAATAGAGTACGTTTGCCTTTTATGAAGTGGGTGGGTTATAGAGAAAAGAAATCTTGTTAAGATGTATTTTCACTGAAAGATCCTTGTAAAGGAATATTGTGAAAAGGTGACTAAAATCCCTCTCCAACATTTGAAGGCAATGGAGTTTTAATACTCAGAGATGAACACTTTGAGTCTTGATCTCAATTCTTCTTGTATTTAAATGTATTTCTAGGAAGAAATATATATATTATATATAATATATGTTATATATAATATATAATATATATTTTCTATATATATATAGAAAAAGTACAAAAGTATATATATACATATATATATATATATATATATATTCTAGTGATTTTCATCCCTTGAAACTTCAACTAGATCTGTTTATGTTATCCTTTGACACATTGCATAAACTCAAGCTTAGGTCAGCAATGAGAGGAAAAGGTCTCTGTGCATTGAGCAGGTGCCCTGCTAGTAACCTGGTGAGCACCGGGAGGCAGCTGTGACATTACCTGCAGCTGCTGTGACTGTCCATTGTGTATTCATGATTCAGAGGAAATGCTCCCATGTAGTCATCACTGTAAGATGGCTCCCCTTAGCCATGCATGGAAAATTTATGCATCACACTGCACTTCTCATTAATGGGAGAAACACACACCTACGGAAATACATTCTTCACGCTAATGTGCTGACAAATCCTGACTGTATTTCTCCTACATCCAATCAAGTCATGTGGCAATCATTTCTCCACCTGTGTTATAGGTGCAGACCGTCAGAATGACTCCAAAGGCTGGAAGAGTAGAACGTGTGTGGAATACCAAGGCTAAAGCAAAAATGCAATTTCCTATTTTCTGTTTTAGGCAAACAAAAAGCTGTTGTAGAAAGCAAAGAGCAAGCTAGATAATCTGTATAGTTTCCTCCCGCTTAAAGAATATTGGGTTCTATGCCAGTTACAAGAAAGAGTCATAGGAAACTGGACTGAATATTCAGTTTGAAAAACAATAAATGAATCAAGGTTAGAGAGGAAAATCCTGGAAGTAATTTGTATCTGATTTTATTTGTCATAAATGCTGCCTATAAAATGTTAAAATAAAAGGAACATCAAATTTATCACAAAACCTCATATTTATAGACCTTGAATGTTTTTATGACTGCCATATAAAATTATAACATTCTTGCCACAGAAATGTTGCATATTTCACACCACCGGTATTTATAATTTGCTTGTGCCATTAAAACTATTCTCAGCCATATCTCAATGCTACAAATGTATGCTCAATGAAAAAACCAGGAGGTAAAACCAAATGGGCATAATCTTAGGAAAGGTAACACTTGGGGTCATTACTTACTTGTAGGGTCTTCTAAGCTATTTAAAAGAGTCTTTGTGTGTATGTGTATGTGTATGTGTGTGTGTTTGTGTGTTGTGTGTATGTGCGCACGCGCACACACACGTGCGCATGAATTTATAAAAATGATATTCTAGGCATCATTACATTTATATTTACCTGCATTGATTAGTGATATGGAGAGGATGTGTTTCAACATGTGGACAACACGCTTTAGTGGGTGTCTAGTATTCTAGCTTATGGATGCAATTTATACATTGATGACTAGTTTTCACTGTGAAACAGTTCTGTTCTCTTTAGTAAAAATAGTGAACGTGCAGGATTTAAATTTTGTTGATTCCTTGGGTTAAAGTTTTAAAGTATAATTATTGACCTAATGATGTGCAAATAAAACGTGATAGATACGGACTTTTTCAGTAAACCTTCCAACAACTTATAGGTTGACCAAGGGGTAAAATGGTGATTCTTTACTTCAATGTTAAAAATGATCCAAAAATGGCATTTTGGTTGTGTCTCATGCATTTCTTTTGAGTAGTGCACTTAATCTTTTCATGTTTGGCTTATTTAAGGCTGTATACATTTACTTGTTAATCTCTCACAACCATTTACATCTTGAAATGTTTATATTTTTATTGCGTCTTACAAGAGAACCGATACTGTGTCTGTCGCTCATACTGTTTTCTTACTTCAGTCGGTGATGCCTTCCTTGTCCCCGTGCCTCTCAAACTCATTGCACTATAAAACATTATTAAGTATCAATCTTCTCTCCCTCTGGCTTCTTCTTTTGAAGTTGTACTTGGAAAGAATTACTCTCAAACATCTACCATTTTTCAAGCATTTGGGATATTTACATTTAAATTTCTCTGAATTCTATCCTTGTAGTTCTTGAAAACACTGCATTTGACCCTCATTTTTAAGTAGTGTGTGAGATCCCAGCAGTATATTTTAAGAAAATCGCTATATAATCAATATGCTGTCGTCACTAGAAGATTCAGAAGGAAAGAAAGCACCAGCTGCAACCCAAATCATAGCATCTTATCCACTCTCTCTCATTTTCCATTTCTCTTCTCCAGGCCAATGGGATCTTCATCCTTTACCTGTGTTTGAGGGGTGACTTGCTATCATTTATATCAAGCCCCAAAACTGTGCTTTTGTGTATTTCTGAGTTTACTTCTCAAGCAAGTAAATGAATTATTCTGTCAAATGCAGGGAGGAAGAGGCATGTGGGAAGACGAGGCAATGTAGATTACAGTGCTCTGATACATATGTGTAAATGAGAATGCTGAAATACAAATGCTCTTTCACTGTGTGTGTACACGAGTGTGTGTGTGTGTGTGTGTGTGTGTGTGTGTGTGTGTGTGTATGTGTGTGTGTGTGTGTGTGTTGGGGGATGATGATAATTTTGACGATTCAGGGAACTACCCTTTAAGTAGTAAAAACAAGGATGACCATTAATAGTGGAGCTTTTCAGGTATGTATGGTGTGTGTATGTGTGTGAATGTGTGTGTAGGTTTTTACATGTCTGTTTCTTTCTAACCACCCCTTCTTCTGCTACTGTCAACACAATATGTTTGTCCCTCTGACTACTTTCATTCTAAGACAATCAAAGTCCTGCCTTTACTCATCGGGATAAACACAGAAGTGAGCACTTTAAAATCTGAAATGCAAAAGGACAAAATGCAAAGAAATTATGATGGCAGAAAACCCAGGGACACGTGTTCTAAAAAGTTGCAAAAACGCTTTTTGAAGGACCTTATGAAAGTCCACAATTAAAATATTTTTTGAAGATAAGACAATTTTAATCCAAACTAAACCAGAAAGGCTGAAATATTCATAATTGGTATTTTATACTTCAGCCATTCTTTAGATATGGAACATTCACAGTTATTGCCATGCTAATGCCTATTGTGAATGTTCTTGAGATGAGAACATTCTATTCCCACAATTTCACATCACAATGTATTCTTAGGAGACAGGAAGAAGAAATTACTGCCATTCAATTTTAAGACTATCATATTTTTGGATAGCAATGACAAAAAGGAAGGCTATTTGTTTTATGCAAACACAATTTTGGTTCACATAATTATCATCTTAGAAAACTTAATGTGAATTTGATAAAAAGTAATTGTTTTGAACTATGTGTCAATTGCTTTGGGCAATTGCTCTTGTATTGTCCAAGAGTCACATACGATTTGGACAATATTTTTATTCTTTTATTTTCAGTAAAGTGCACCAAGTAAGGACGTATTAAATCTCAGGACTAGAGGCTTAAGTGTGAATTAATTGTCTTTCTTAATAACAGTGCAATCCTGTAAGGAAATGGGGTTTAACTTAGAGCCCCAAATTACCATTTGGTCCTATGGGATTTCCCCTTTGTTTTGTTATTCTTTTGTTCAAGACATAGGGAGGTATTAACAAGATGTTAAAGCTATCAGGCCGTTAAGGAGAAGAGCCAGGGGAGAGACAATCTCTCCATCTTTTCATCTCATCCAGTTGCCCATGTCTTCTGTCTTTAGCTATCGTTGTGTTTTGTCAGTGACAGATAATCCATTAACCATGGGAAGAACCTCTGCCTGTGCGGGAAGGTCCCCATAGGGGCTTCGGAAAACCCACACAGTCTTCTCTACTGCAAACTGACGGTCTCCTGTAACCTTTGAGCCTAGCCTGTCAACTCCTTAGTAATCTGTTGCTAGCGTTCCACAAGTACCAGCAGGAAACAAGAGCAGCCTTTTTTACACCCACATCTTCTGTGACTCTGTCACTTGACAGATACTTCTCTGTGTGGCTTAAACGGGGTCTTTCATGAGATTGCTGTTAAGATACATTTGGAGCACCGGACTGAGCTCCCAAGGTCCTGATGAGGAGCAGAAGGAGAGAGAACATGAGAAAGAAAGTCAGGACCATGAGGGGTGCGTTCACCCATGGAGACGGTGGGACAGAACTAACCGGAGGTCACCAACTCCAGTTGGAATGGGACTGATGGAACATGAGACCAAACCAGACTCTGAATGTGGCCGATGGTGGAGGCTGACAGAGAAGCCAAGGACAAAGGCGCTGATCTTTGACTCTTCTGCATGGACAGGCTCTGTGGGAGCCTTCTCAGCTTGGTTGATCACCTTCCTGGACCTGGGGGGAGTTGGGAGGACCTTGGTCTTAACATAGAGTAGGGAACCCCGATGGCTCCTTGGCCTGAAAAGGGAGGGAGAGAGGGTATGGGGGGAGGGGAGGTGAGGGAAGGGGGAAGAAGAGGGGAGGAGATGGAAACATTTTAAATTAAAAAAAAAGAAAGAAAAAGCACAAAAAAAGAGATATCTATCAAGATCTGGGTGGGGCTGAAAGACGGACCTTCCAGATGATTTTCTCACATGACTGGCACGTCAGCACTTGTGGTTGGCAAAGGCTTGGTTCTTTTCCAGGCGGACGAAATCTAGAGGACAGCTCAAACCTCATCTGTGGCACGGAGGCTGCTTCACAGAGGAGATTGCTTCACTAGAACATGAACTTGGAAGCTGTAGAGTCTTATTTATTTTTTATTATGAAGCGTCAGCAGTCACCAGGTGTCACTTCCTGTGTTCACGCAGACCAGACTTACTCAATGTGAAGGGGAAAAATCCACAAGACAGTGAATTACAGGAGGCAAGAAGGATCACTGGCCGCCATCTTGTAGACTGGCTACCACTAAAGACTGTTACTTGACACACACAAATGAATCCCTTCCACTCACATAAAATGTACTCACCTCTTTGTTATGGCCTCCAGTCTTCTTCTCTTATGATATTAGTTTATATTATCTTTTCATTTAAGCCAAGGTTATTCATTTTCTACTGCTGGGTCATAAGTCTATCATCTAGAAATACTACCCATTCGTTATCTTGTGGGTCCAGATGTAAACATCTGGGGAATAAGGTTCTTTGCTCATGAAGAAAGCTGAAATTGTGTTGCTAGTCCCAGATGTGGTTCTTGGGTGGAGCTTGGAGTTGCCCTCCAGATGCACTCAGGTTGCTGGTGAAGAGTTCCATCACTTGTGTCTGACATACTGCATTGTCTAGAGACTACCTACAGCAGTGCTTCTCAACCTTTCTAATGCTGTGACCCTTAATAGAGTTCCTTGTGTTATGATCCCTAGCCTTAAAATTATTTCATTGTTACTTCATAACTATAACTTTGATACTGTTATGAATAGTAATGCAGTTATCTGATATATAGTATATCTGATAGGTGACCCCTGTAAAGGATCACTGCCTCTTGGGATCATGACCCACAGGTTGAAAACCACGGACCTAGATGCTCTACCGTATAGCCTTTGCCACAATATGGTAACTTGCTCTTTCAAGGCTAGCAGACCAATCTCCCTATTGCTTTAAATTTCTGATTTGCCTTTTATCTCTACTGCCAGAGGTAATATGATTTGATCTGGTGCACCAACAGGAGAGCCCTCACTACGTTACATTGCATCTTGACAGTCCCTTTTGCAATGCACAATTACAGAATTGCGGGTTAAGCATTCAAGGAGTGATTAAATCCTGTACACAAGGAGACACAACCTAAGAATCCTGCTGGTGCAGATGGAATAAGTCTGTATTAGTTCACTATTACTGTGTAACAAAATTCCCCAAAACTGAGTGCCTAAAACAACAAACCTGGCTAACTTCTCATATTTCTAGGGTCTCTTGAGCTGGAAGCCAGGAAGTCATGTAGTGTCGCCAGGGATAGAGACCAAATGTGTTTCTAAAGCAATTCACTTTCATGATGTTCTACTAAGTACTAGTTATTTATTTTAAAAGGCCTTACTTGTTTTATAAGTGTGCCAGTCTCCAGACAGCATGAGTATCTCCATGACATGAAGAAAATGTTCACCAGACTGAGCCAGCAAAGAGTGTAAGAGAAAAGTAGCTTCTTTGTAGGACCTAACCTCAACTGTAACAAGTCATCACTTGGACTATATCTACCAGATTCACAAGTCAGTCCTGATGTAACATAGGAAGGGCCATGGGCAGTGGGGACTAAGTAACCTCTTCTAGGGTTTTTGTAAATTGGCCTTTGCAGCATCAATTAACAACAAATTAAATAAAACAATTAAAGGATATGGAAGGAAATCTATGTGTTTTCTCTCAAGCCAGCACAGTAATTTACTCAGGATCTCCTGTCTGTCCAACTTGTGTGCAGTGTCGCAATCATTCTATTTGTTTCTGTTGCTTAAAATTTGAAAGCACTTTAAACGGTCTAGTTAAAAGTCACGCCACCTCTTGTTTTATAGCCCATTATGTAAAGCCTTTAACCAGGCACTCTGACACGTGCTATGCCCTGGCATCTATTCCTACTTTCATTACCTCCCCAAATACGGCTGCCTTTCAGTCATGCTCATTAGCTTCTTATTGCCAAGCAATGGGGAAAATGCATCCAGTGTCCCAGTCAAACACAAAGCACGCATATTGGATTTTGAATATTAGCACTATATCATAATGCCTAGCTAAATTTAAAGAATTAACAGTGCAGTACCAAACTCGAGATTTAGATTTATGGAAGAGTTCTTAAACTACTTTTACGCTCTAGATAGCTCAGAAACACTCCAAAAATAAAACAAAATAAATAATTGACAAAAGCTTCATGACACTTCAAACATCACGATGTGAGATCTCTCCTACATATGGTTTAGAAAATTGAAAATATATCTGTGTCTGTTACCTGTGGCATTGTTTTTTTTTTAAAAAAAAAATCTCATTGATTATAACTTAAGATATTTGACATTCATAAAAGCTAGGCTGAGCAGCTTCTTTGTACTTTCTAAAACAAGGGAATCTAAGATACAAATAAATAGGTAAGGATTGATGTATGCTGCTGCCCGTGTACATAAACAAACAATTTAATGAGAACAGAGCCAAACAGATTCTTAGGCTTCTGTGTTATCTTATTGTCTGCATTCATCTTTTTCTTTCCTTCTTGCTATTCAAATACTATCTAAAATTTTCATTCATCCTTTAAAATCACACTGCAGTAATTTAAAATTACATAAACAAAATAGTTAAGTATCTGGTCCATATCATACAGAGCTCTGAAACTAGCCTCTATTTGATAAAGACTTTCTTCTTTAAATATATTTAGAATTAAACCATTTTCTCCCATCAAACCCTCTCTTGTTCCCCCCCTTATTTTCATTCAACATCACAGCCTCCTTTTTTTTTCTTGATTCTTGTTACTTATGGGGTGCATGCGCGCACGCACGTGTGTGTGTGTGTGTGTGTGTGTGTGTGTGTGTGTGTGTTTGGGGTGGTGTTGTCTATATGTGTGTGTTCCTGAATACATAAATACAATCTGCTCAGTCTGTATAATGTTACATGTATTTATGTTTTCAGGACTGACTATTGGTATTGGATAACCAATTAGTATGCTCACCCCCTGGGAAGACTATTTTTCCTGTTCTTTGTATTCCTTAGTTGCCTGTAGTACTTTGTGTAAGACTGGGACCTCGAAAGCTTTCTCCCATCCACATTAGCACATCTATTGTTGTGTTCTTGTTCTGGTTATGTTTAGGCAGCCATGTTGGTGAGACTTTGTGGGTGTGGCTTCTGACATTTCATGCCATCTAGGAGACATGATATCACAACACTCACTCTTCCTACTCCCTCTTCTGTAATGATCTGAGCCATCGGGAGGAGAGAGTTGTTTTGTAGATAAATCCACTAGGACTTAGCTCCACAATTCTTCATTTTGATTGGATTTGGTCTTCTGTAATGGTATTCATCTATTGCAAAGAGAAGTTATCTCCCTCTCCTTAATTAGAGCCCCGTTTTCCCAATTTCTCTTTCAGCTCACCTGTCATCTGATATTTATTCCTCTCTCTATTGCTCCCCCACACTCCTGTAATAGTCTCTCATTACTTACTTCCAAAGATCGTTTCTTGAGAAATCACCCTCTGCTTTAAAATTTGGTTCCCCAGATGAAAATGGCAATAATTTAAGTGAATAAGTGATGTTTCTTTTCCTTAACTTAGTTCTTCCATCTGCTTACTGATCAAAAGAATAAATGTAGCCCATTTTAAAGTGTGCATGTGTGTGTGTGTGTGTGCATGTGTGTGTGTGTGTTTGTGTGAGTGTGTGTGTGTGTGTGTGTGTGTGTGTGCAGGTACTTATTCAGATATGCACACAAATATATGGAGATCAGAGGTTGAGGTCCAGTGCCCTCATCAGTCATTCTCCACCTTATTTTTTGAACCACTGGATCTCACTGAATCCATAGATCAGTAATTCAGCTAGACTGGCTGGCCAGAGAGCTCCAGAGAGTCTCTAGTCCAGACTCTTTAACATTGGAATTACAGCTAGAAGCTCTGCCTGGCATTTGCATGTGGGCGCTAGAAATCAAACCCCGGTCTCCTCTGTGTAAGGCAATCCCTTTACTAACTAAGCCACCTCCTCTGCCTACATTTTACAATTAAACCTTCTGTTCTCAAGATGATATTTCTATACATCCATTATCCTCCCTTAAAAATAATTTTGGTAATAGCCTAATGGGTATGATGTGATATCTTATTGTGGTTTTATTATCCTTTATTCACTCTTAATCCTGTCATTAATGGTTATTTATTGCTAACACTTTGGCATATTTCTCATTTTTATGCATCTTTTTCTTTGAAAATAGGATCCTAGGGTAATCTGCATTTAGCAGTACTCTTCTCTGTCATTAGGAGTTCTCTGTGCACATCACGTTCTGTGGCTATAAAAACTTACAGAAGGCAAAATATATCCTACTGCATCATATGCATTGTGTATTTATTCTAATTATGGCATACCTGAAGTAAATCCCTTTAACGCAACTCACAGCTATAATGCAAAGAGTGTTTGCCGACTCTGACATGGGTGAGTTTTCAGAACACTTTTTGTCAGGACATTACATTTTTTTAACCACCAAATCCATTTCAAATTGCAGTGAAGAAAATGAGACTAAGCAGTCAGCACCCATTAGATATACTAAAGCAATGATCTATCTTTAGGGTCTTTTCTGTATTTGGTTAGGTGACCCCCGAGTGTATTGTATTTTTTACATAATTCGTTTTTAGAATAGGAAGTAGCTTTAGGGATAAAAATAAACCAGATTTAGTTATATGAAAAAGTATTTGTGGTTAAAATGTGCCTTCATTGGAACAATTGGTTTCTTTTGTCTTTAAAGATTTCTTTACTTATGTGCATGTATGATTTCCCACATGACCTTTGAGTTTTTGTGCACCATGTGCACGCACAAGTCGATGGTGACTGTAGGCAGAGGCTGCTTGTTTATTTCCCAGACACCCAGACCTGAAATAATCACACAGAAATTATTTTAATTACAATACTGCCTGGCCTTTTAGCTCAAGCTTCTTATTAACTAACTATTACATCTTAAATTAACCCACTTCAATTAGTTTGTATTTTACCATGAGGCTCATGGTTTACCAGCATGTCTGTTTCCTTCAGTAGCTACATGGTGTCTCCTTGACTCTGCCTACTTTTTCTTCTATCTCTGCTTGGAGTTCCCGCCTTGCTCTATTCTGCACTGCTTAAGGCCAAAACCAGATTCTTTATTAGCCAATGGTAATGAGACATATTCACAGCAGACAGAGGGGAATCCCACATCAGTTAACCAGAAGAGGGAGGGCATGGGGTCCCCAGAACTGCAGTTGCAAGAGGTCATGAGTTGCCATGTGGATGCTAGGAACCAAACCAGCTCCTCTTCAAGAACAGTGAGCTGTCTCTCCAGCAGAATCACTTTAGCATTTTTAGTCTCTCTTTTGCTCTCTCTCTCTCTCTCTCTCTCTCTCTCTCTCTCTCTCTCTCTCTCTCTCTCTCTCTCTCTCTCTCTCTCTCTCTCTCTCTCTCTCTGTGTGTGTGTGTGTGTGTGTGTGTGTGTTTGTGTGTGTGTATGTGTGTGCACATACACACATGTGCAGGAACTCATGGGCTAATATTCAGTGTGGAGGTGAAAGGACAGCTCTTGGGATTTGGCTTTCTCTCTCTTACCATGACTAAGGTCATCAGACCTATGCACATGCACAAATGCCTCTACCCATTGAACCATCCTGGGCACAAATGCCTCTACCCATGGAGCAGTCCTGTCAGGTCAGAAGAATTCTTCATTATGATGCCCACCAGTGGGTCTTAAAACACCTGTGATTATCATCAACATTCCAATTATACATTATGAAATAAAAGGCTAGTTGTGGAATATTTGAGCCATTTTGTTTCATATGTAAGCTTTATTTTTTTGCATTTTTGATGTTTTAACCAAGAAACTGTGCTGAAAAGCTCAACATATTATTTGATCATAGTGATTTGGGACAGAGGGACTGGCGCTACCTTGGTTTTTGAACAACTTGACACAAGCCAATGGCTTCAGGAGAAACTCTCAGAGCAGACTTCTGTCAAATTGGCCATATGGAGACATTGGGCTCAGATCATGGAGGTTTTTCTGGTGATTTGCCTGGTTGAGGAATTACCAGTACTCTCCAGGATAATTGCATGACATGAGTAACTCAATTTAAAAGAACCTGACACCTCAAGAAGGATTGTAGTCTATTACTTGGGAGCTTAAAAGTGGTAAAGAGTCCAGGGTAGACAAAGAAATCTGTAGCTCACAACTGTATATATGTATGTATGTATGTATGTATGTATGTATGTATATAAAACCTTGAGTTGAAATCATCTGTAGCATCATGAAATAAATGGGTTATATTTATGAATATATAATATGTACATTATATATACAAATAAATATACATATACATGTAAAGTAGCAATTAGTGAAAATAAATTTATTGGATACCAGAGAGGGGTATGTGGGAGGGCTTGGGGGAAGAAAAGGAAAATTCATTTTAATTATATTATAATCATACACACACACACACACACACACACACAAAGGTACACAGTCATGAAAACCTATTTCAGATCAAGGAGGTTATTTCTGTGAGATTATTAGGAGAGTATTTCTGTGTTTGCGTGTTGTAAATACTAGAAAACACTTTCTTCTCTTGATGCCAGTCAGATAAAGTCAGTCCCTACCTTTTTTTTAACAAACACCCATTTTTTTTTACTTTTATTGATCCTTTGTGGATTTCACATCATGAGTTCCAGTCCCACTTATCTCCCCATTTCCTCAAATCTGCCCTCTGCCCTTGCAACCTCACCCCAAATTAAAACCAAATTAAAACAAAACAAAACAAAACAGACAAACAAACAAAAAAACCCAAGCACCTAATTTTAAGCTATATACCTGTGTGGACAAAAAATATCCCTTCCTGTCTCTTCCCTCCAAAGCCCAGGCTTGTCTCATCACACTGCCATTGTTGTCTATGAGAGACGCTCTTTGGCTTCTCAAATTCTGTGAAGAGTCAATCGGAGGAACTGAGGCAGAACTTAAAAGCTGGCATCTCATAGCCAAATTACAAATTTTATTGTAAAAGCCCAATATTGAAATCGTATGATTTTTATATACAAATCCAGATTTTTCTGTTTCTCCTCAAACATCTCTGTTCACAACCCTACCCATTGAAGATCCTGCACTGGCACTTTGAGCCGTAGCTGATCCTCTGGCTTGCAATCTCTGCCTAGGGGAAGCCTCCTGGGCTTGTCTTAAGAATCTGCATCCCTGCTGACTCGTGGCTTCATGGCTTCTCCTCCTCTCATTTGCCTTATTAGTTATTCCAAACAAGAAAACTCCATATACTGTAGGAGTCAGAAAGAGTACAGCACCACAGGAAAGCCCTCTGGCCAGAGGGGAACTGGTGGCCGATGCTCTATTGGTCCACTCCGTCACGGTGTGAGAGAGCTAGCTGGCCTCTGTCATGGTCATTGCCTGTTGTTTTGTTCTTTGACAGCACATGTCAACCATGCCCGGAGCTGTTCACCTGTAATCTTAGCTGCTCCAAAGGCTCAAGCTGGAGGATAATAAAATCAAGGCCAGACCAGACAACTTAGTGAGACCCTGTCGCAAAATAGAAGCTGAGAGATATAGGTATATTGCTCAATGATTCAATGCTTGCAGTATACGGCGGGCCTGAGGTTCACTCCCCAGTGTGGCGTGGGGAGAGAAGGGAAAGGGAAAGAAAATCACAAAGTCCTTCCCACACACTCTCAGAGTTTCTAGTGGGGACGGCTGTGACAGCTAAATAATGAAACAAGCAATTCAGGTGATTCCTGTGAAAGACAATTCTTGTATTCCTTCTGGATCAAGTAGCCCTTCTGCTACACAACTCGAACTATAGGAAATGGCTTGGGCTCAGACAGTCATTCTAACCTCCAGCAATGGAGAAGACGCAAGGTTTTGTTTTATATAAATCTCACTGAGGCTGGCCTCTTTTCAGTGCCTCCAGTTTTAAGTCAGATATAATACATAAGGAAGATAACTGAGCATGTTTGAACATGATCAAAAGAAAGATCCAAGTTTGCCATTGTCTCTTCCTAGTCATCATACAGAGTCAGGGAACCATTTGGGCCTATGTGCTTATTTTTACTGAATTATTGTTTTAAATGTGGAATTAAAACATTACACATCTACTTGCTCCATTTCTAATCAAGGCAAGGTTTCAGGTAGATCTTATTAGTATGTAGCGTGTTCATCACCTGCAATCTCCAATCATGCGACAACCCTGCACATAACTGCTTCTAGGATCCTGTCAGCTGATGGGGCATTGAAACCCGGGAAAGGACCTTCAGAGGTGATCAATAACTGACAATTACCATAAATGCACAGTTTCATTCACTCCAATTTTCACATAAAAACTGACAAGGCTGTGTAACAAATTGTATATGGATGCAGGTTCTATACCGACACCGTTAAAGCCTACATGAATTATTCAGGGAAATTGGCTTCAGTAGGTTTTCTGTGTCACTTTGATGTGTGACCAGTTTCAGATCCTATGTTAAATGTTACACGTTGTGAGACATTCACTGGGTTTTATTCGAGCTACATTCTGTGTTGGTAAATCTGTTGCAGTTCCCACGCACATGGTGATTTCTGCAGGTGGCCTTTCTTCAGATTTCCTTGTGTGTTTTAGTCACTGAACAAATACGGTTTCATCGCTCTGGGTCTGGATACCCACCGTTGTTGACTCTGCAAACACCATAAGGCAAAAAAGCAACTACTATTGGCCCTGTGGTTGCCCCTGGTAGAGAAAATAAAATGAAGCCAGTACCATAACTGGGAGGAGCCAGAGGAGGAGGCGTCCTGAGGACAGGACTTCATGGCTTGGTTAGGATAAGCAGGGTAAGCACAAGCAGTTGCAGAGGGAGAGGAAGGGAATGGGTGAGGTTTCCACAGCTAAGCAGCAAAAGATCACAGTCCCAGGGGCTTCAAGAATAACTTATTGCCTTAGTTTCTCTGACTTTGGAGTCCAACTTAGACGAGCCCCACCCCCACCCCTGCTCAGGCCTACTAGGTTGCAGACAGGTACCTGTGCTATTCATTCACATCACTGATTTCTGAGATTTCTTACAGCCTCCTTCATGCATAGGCAGTAGTCAGCTCCTATCATTCTAGAACTGGTTCCCATTGTCTTGCTGCCAGTCAGCCCGGGAATGCTTCTGCTCCTGGAGCCACTTGTAGCCCCCACCATTTTGATTTTGTAGTGTTCCTCTCAGAATATCATAATAGACTCCTTCAAGACCAGCAGGAGAATATGCCCTTTAGGAGGGCCCTAGTTCCTTAGCTGTTATTGACTTTCTCCTAATTAAGTCAGACCCACCCAAGACAAGAAGTTTGTGATTAACTCAAAAGCACTTGATTCAGGACCCTTGATTGCATTAACAAGTCCCCTTCTCCTCTTCCACATCCTGTTAAATGACCAAAGAGAAGGGAATCATATAGGGTGTGTACATATGAGTAAAAGATTGCTGGGGACCACTGTGCAATTCTGTGCATACAAGGAAGCACATTCCAGACAGAAAATATATGGAAGAGTTCTATATAAAAATACAGCATTTTCCAGTACCCCAAGGTAAGACTGGAGTGGCAAGTGGACCAGACAATAAATGTATAGGTTAATGTCCTGTACATATTCTATAACAGTTATTAAAATCTATTCTCAAAACATATTTTGAAATATGGAAAATCATATTCATGAATTGCTAAACAAAAAACTTGTGATCTGTATTTATACAATATTGTATTGGTTTTGAAAAATATATATACACATGTATGTATATTATATATATATAATATATATATCATGAGAAACTAGAAGCAAATATATCCATCTGTTAGCTTTAACTATTTCTGGGTGGGAAATTGAGCATAATTTAGACAGCCTTTATCCTTTTTCTTATTTCTTATATTATTCACAGTCCATATCTCTTAGGACAATATGAAGCCAGATGTGAAGGTTGTTGTCCCACATTGGAGCAGGTTAAAGCAAGAGCACCACCATGAAGTCAATGTCAGCCAAGGTTTCCTAGTGAGTTAATTCAAGGCCCACCTGTGCTACAGAATAAGAGCCTGTCTTAAGAACACAAACCAGAACAAAAACAACCTACTTGTGGCAAATACAAAAGCAAACCTGAGTAGAGTTGTCTTAGAAATCTCTCGTGAGTTTGTGCCCCTGAAGTGTGGCCAGGTTGAAAGCAAGTGAATGTGTTGTCATTAGCTCAGCAAATGCAAATGCTGGTTTGGTGGGATCCTGACTCAGCCACTGATGCCAAGAATTCATGGGCTATCCCCTACATAAGTCTGAGGGCTAAACAATAGACAAAAAACCTAGTCATTACATTCTGCATATTAACCTCTCTCTACCCCAGTTTCATTGTATCTAGAAATGCAGAAGAGTAAAATTCCATCATTAATCCAGGCCCAGTTGCAAGCAGGATGAAAAAGGCCTAAACTCTCACCTGTCAATAAAATCCCCTTATGGTGTAGATATTAAATTACTTATAATTGTCAGTATTCAGTGGATGTAAACAGACAGGTAGTCCTTAATTCCAGGACTTGGGTGGCAGAGGCAGGTGGCTCTCTGAGTTTGAGGCCAGCTTGGTCTATAGAATAAGTTCCAGGACAGCCAGTGTCAAAGAAAGAGAGATAGAGAGAGAGAGAGGGAGAGAGAGAGAGAGAGAGAGAGAGAGAGAGAGAGAGAGAGAGAGAGAGAGAGAGAGAGAGAGAGAGAGAGAGAAATCCCAAGACACAGACACACACACAAACATAAACTAACAACAAATGAAACTTACTTTCAAAATTTAAAAGGAAGAAAGAGATGGCTGGAGAAAGCAGATTCTATGTCCTACATGGTGTCTCCTGTTCACCGAGAGTTTTAGACAGAGGTACTCTACTCCCCCTCGTATTCAGGACTACTCTCAGAGATTCACAGGAAGGAGGAAGAAGGAGAACCAGATGGGAGTTTGGGAATCAGGAGCATTGGCAACCAAGTCCTTCAGACACAGCTCCGAGTTTCAAGAGAGCAGCTAACAGCAAAGGGAAAAATGAAGTATTTTTAGCTGTTGTTTGGGAGGTAAAAGGATTTTTCTTGGGGGAAGGGAAGCAGGAATGGGCAGATGAGATTTTTTTTCTGGCACTGCAAAATCTCAGAGATTTTTGAGTTGAACTATGACAAAATAAGGTTTTCATCTCTCACTTAAAAAAGAAAGAGAGAAAGAAAGGAGAGAGAGAGAGAGAGAGAGAGAGAGAGAGAGAGAGAGAGAGAGAGAAAGAAAGAAAGAAAGAAAGAAAGAAAGAAAGAAAGAAAGAAAGAAAGACAAAAAAAGGCAGGCAGAGTAGAAAATGTCAGGATGTGACATAAACCAACCACATTTCTAATTCATGGCAAAGTGGCTAAAATAAAAATTCTTAAAATACATATTTTAAAATTAGATTTTTGACCTTCGATAGGGCTTATCATGCTATTTATATTGTGACAGCAGGAGCTGATTCTTCAGTCATTGCTGCATCAAAGGCATGACTCATATTTCCTTAAGCATTTATGCCATATGTTTCCTAGGGTAAAAGAAAAGAATGCATATTTTTTATACAATTACTGAAATATGAACAAGAATACTAGGAATCATTTAAAAGATGCTTTTGAAAGCATGTCAAAAGTTGATTTGTAAAAACGAAAACTTCATTAAACATTTAGCTGGAACAGCCATTAGGTAACTTATGAATATAAATAAGAAGCAATTGGATTGCTAGCTTTATCATTAAGAAAAGAAATGGATTTAAAAAAATATTTAGCATTAAAACACAGATACAAGTGAAAGGTACTTTATATTCAGAAATGTAAGTTGAGTTTTAAAAGAAATAGTCTCTCAAATTACCTGAGGTGAATCGTTTCAACATTTTAGAATACAACAACAACAACAAAAAAGTTGATTGGCATTTAGTGGCATTTTTGTGTCTACAAGCCATGATCTAAGGTAATGAGACCCATCATTTTGTAGTCATTGGAAATTTAAATGAGTGTAGCCTTATTATTAGCCTTTTGCTTTCTACCACCCATTGCTAGATACATCCCCAACACAGCACCATGGTGGAGCCGACTCTTCCTTATTCCGTGGCTTTGCTCATCCCTCCAGAGCTCCTTGTGTATCTCCTTAGGCCCTTCTTATCATACATAGACTGAGCTTGTATTGCTGAATTCCATGATCCTTCTCTGTGTCCCTTCCTCTTTGCACGACAAGCTTCAAATGCCCTGAAGTGTTTCATCCCCAATCCTTTCCTTCTGCTTAACTATTACTCTTTATGGAAGACTTTCCTGCAAACAAAGGCCACCTCAAGGAACCCCTCTTCTCCCCATCTCATTCCTGATCAACTTCTCTGAAGTCTGGAGTATTCCACTCTTTCATTGAATTGGAATGATGTGTTCACTCGTTTCTTTTCTAGATTATATTTTTCTGTATACAGGATCCCCTGACCTCTACCCAGCATTCTCAGTTCCTAGCAATGTCTGAATCACAGTAAACACTTAGCACTAACTACCAAATGAGTGTGTATGCAATGACGTAGGCCTTGCCTCTGAGCATTATGAAATATAAAATTAATCACAACTCTGCCACTTCCTATTGTATCTGAGTATCAGTCAGGGGAGCTCTAGGCTACAAGAAAACCCTACAAACCCTTTTTTTAAATGAACAAAGCAGTCACAAAAAGAATCAGCTTCTGACCATGTCTCAGTATGACGCTGGAGCTAGCCCCTGTTGTTATCCTTGGCTATACTGGTTAATATAACTCAGTTCCCAGCTTCCTGTGTTTCCCTTGGTTAACAGAACTCAGTTCCTCACATCTACTTTCCATTCATAGAGGAGTGAGAAAGACAACAGCCATTCTATCCTGTCTTCAAGCATGCAAAGGTATATTCGTCCAACCATACTTTATGACTCACTGGATAGATCAGTCTCAAGTGGCCACCTCAGCGTCAACAAAAGCCAAGGAAGCTAGTTATTAGAATATCTGGCCTCTATCCTAGAAATGAACAAGAGCCAATGAGTGAAGGAACCATGCGTTCTATACTTTGGGACAAACTATGTTAGCTCTCTTACTTAGCCTTTCATCCTTCTTTTCCAAGAGAATTGAGATGATTTTTATATATTCTCTTGACAGAAGTGTACTACCTTCTGCACATGAGGGTTTCTCGAGGCATTTCTTGGGTAGTATGTACCAACAGAAAACCTGCGTGGGCAAAGTAAGTCGATTCCACGGACCCCGGGTAGTGTTCTCTATAGCTAAGGCTGCACAGCCAGCAACCCAGAATCTTCCTCTAACTGCTCCAATCTTCCATATTGACCATGACAAATAAAATGACTTCTAATCTTTTCTCTCATGTTAGCCTCGCTTAAATAGTTTTCCTGATAACTTCTCTGTGTCCCCTGTAAGCCTGATCAGCTAACACCAGACATGCTCTGCTCAATTATTTATGATTAATTTAACAGATACCTTCTGAGCTGATTGAGTGCTATTATAGAAACTCATGATGGAACAGGAAGCAAAGCACATGAAGCTTCTCTTGACATGAGCTGTCAGACCAGTGAAGGGAGGAGACAATAGCATATACATGCGCACACACATATGCAAGCACATGCGTGCATGCGCACACGCATGTGCACACACACACAGAGGCACTCGAATTTTGTGAAAACTCTTTTTTAAAAAAATAAAAAATAAAAAAGTATGATAGGAAGGCACCAGAATGGAAAAGGAAGAACTCTGCAAGGAAGAAGAAATATAAGTGAAAGACCTTGGATAAAATGATAGAGAACCGAGAAAGAGACAAGAAGATGCTTGGAAGGTAGGATGTTCAGAGATGAGCCCGATCAAGCATTCTGGAGCATGTAGAGCAGACAAAAAGAGTATTCTAAATGGGAATAGTTGGAGTATCCATCTTGAGATGTATCAGAAGGAAATAAACTTACTGATGCACATACAGCCCAACTTGAGCGGTCAAATGTATAGCCTGTGCTTATGCTGGCCGTTATATTTCTAGACAATGCGGACTATGATTACAGGACTTATTTTGGAAACTGTTATCCTTCCTATCCCCACTGTGATTTCCCACCACTTGTGATCACCGCTCACATGCCTGTGTATGACTCGCACAAATGGAGAGCGTAGGTAGCTATGATGCAAGGAGTTATTAAAATGATTCACATCACATTTCCACAATAAGAAAAATAACATATAGTCAAAGGCAAAGTGGCACCCCAGCACCAAACTTCATGACGAAGCCTAAATTACATATTTGAAATTCAATCATTCATTGGAATGTCATCATCCAGACAGGCCTGAAAATGTATTTCTTGAGTTCCTGCCCCCACCCAAAGTAAAACTGAATGATAAGAGCAAAATAAATTCTAGGAAGAAAAAAAAAAAGAAAGATCTTTTAAAAAAAATTTGATAACTCCAACTAGGCAGGACTGGAGTAAAAGGAGTCCAACAGTTGGTACTTAACTGGATGTGAGCCAATTAAATGTTGGATTTCTACCTCCTGGAAACCCTAATTGCCTTTTCTGCAGCAACCACAGGCCCAGAGATCCCCCTGAGCTGTGCAAGTCGGGTATCTGCTCTGACAGCTCCGGTGATTGCTGGGCTACATTTTAATGCTGAGCTTGGGGCAGGTCTTTGCGAGCTGGCATTGCCAACTCCTCTCCTGCCTGGCCCCACACTCGCCCTGCTCTTGGCACCTGCTGTTCAGTCACGCAAGCAGAGCAGCAGGGATCCCGAGGACTCTCCTCTCCCATATGTCACTGAGTTTTGATTCATCGTTTTCCTCTCTGCTATCAGTAGGTATTCTAGAAGACAGTTTTATCATGACATTCGCAGCTCGCATGAAACCCAGATAAAAATAAAGCAGGATGTCAATAAAGACCTAATGATGTGTGTCTGTGTAAATGTATAATAATAATAAAAAGAATAGACATCCGTTTGCAAAGGTATAATTTTAAGTCACAGGGCTTTCAAGGAAGCCACTTTATAAATGGACCAACATATGTGAATGTTTGCCCACAGCTTTCAGCCATGAAAATCGCCCCATAGACAGCTGACTTGGAGTGGGAACGCACTTCCTAAGCACTGGAGAGTTTACTAGAACACCTTTGCTAAGTGGTAATCTCGCTACCTTCATGACGGAAGCTTCAGTGGACAGCTGAAAGCAATTCAGGGGTCAGGGTTATGCAAGGAAAGTTTTAAGTAGGTTGGTAACCTGGTGTTTCCATAAAATATATATAGAATCCTAAGGAAATTAGGGGGCAAACCAAACCAAGTGTCCTAAGAGGTAAGTAAGTGCTCTCCTGAGCATGCAGAAGCACTTAGAAGAATTTCAATGAGATTGGCAATGAATGGTGATGCCCCTGGTAGGGGCAGTGCCACGTGATAGGTACATCTCAAAGCTGAGGCCACCAACCCTTAGTGGCTCCATCGCTGCCTGCTCTCTCACCCTCTTGCAAACTTTTCCTTCCACATTAAGTCAGAGGCTGATTCTCAGGCTGAGTCTCGACTAGTAATGCAAACTGCCTTTGCTCAGGAGCCTGGAGGAGAAGATTCCCAGGATAGGATGAGGTGGGGGTCTCTGAAGCATAACAGACCTTTCCCCACCCTCAATTTCACCAGAACAACTATTCTTTTCTCCCCCATTATGTCTTGAATTTTTGGTAAGATTTTAAATTCTATAAGAGTTTAAATGGATTTTTTTTTAAAAAAGCTTCAAGATTTCTAGATGTTAGGTAAGTTCTTTTCAGCCCTAAACTATTTAACATTCTAATCAAAATATGTAAACAATATAAAACTATCTATCTTTAGAGGTTATTGCCGGCGTTGTCCAGTGGTGACAGCAACAGCAAGCAACACAACCAGCTACATCCTAGAAAGCAGAGGACATCAATGAGAAATACACACTACTAAGGAGCTGTAGATGATCTCCAGAACCAATTAGCAGGTTTACTTTGGAAATCATTTGTACTTTCCTGAAGATGATTGAACTTTCTTTGTAGACAGCCTGTTCATACCTCTCCTTCCCAAAACTGTATGCAAGCTATGGCATTAGCCAGTGAGCCATAATTCTACAATTTTTTAAAAATTTTCTAAAGGATTCTTTTGCTTTGGGAACATGGGGGAGGTGATCACAATCAATGTTAAGCACTCTGTTACCTGGGTGGTGATCAAAAGTTCACACTGTGTGCTCAGCACCCATTAGCAAATATTTGCTGGGCATCTTTCATGTGGCAAACATATTCCTGGTATTTGATTTCCTCACTAAATAAAATAGTACCCATCCCGCCTCTGTGTTGTGTACATTATAGTTAAGAAATAGAAGACTTAGGTATGGCTAACATAACTCTTTCTTGAAGGGAACTTGGAGTTCAGAAAGTAAATTTAATTTGCTAATACATATAATATTTAAGTGCTACAATACCAGAATTGAACCTGTGTTGGGTAGTTCTGTGTAAACTAGATAGAGTCATCTGAGAGGAGGGGACTTGGGAAAATTCCTCCAAGTCTCAGTTGGGTTGTAGCTAGGCCTATAAGACATTTTCTTAATTAGTGCTTCATGGAGAAGGGCCCAGACCATTGTGGATGGTGGCATCCCTGGGCTGGTGGTCCTGGGTTCTATAAGAAAGAAGACTGAGCAAGCCATGAGAAACAAGCTAGTAAACAGTCCCTTCATGGCCTCTACATCAACTCCTACCTCCAGGTTCCTGCCTTTGTTGTTTGAGTTCCTGTCTTGGCTTCCTTCAATGATGGACTACATTGTATACGTGCTGTATAACTGCAAGTCAAACAAATCCTTTTCTCCCCAACATACTGTTTGGTTACAGTTTTTTGTCACAGCAATAGAAACTCTAAGATAGGATCTTAACTGCTATGGCAATTTTAAAGTTGTTAAGAGAGCTGAAGTTGACTAGACCTTGAACATGGAGTAGAAGTAGTTACATAGTACTGGCCTAGTGTGTGGTACATAGTAGTAATTATTTGATACAGATATGTTAGTAAATGAAAACTGGGATGATCTGGATTGGCAGTTAACATATGTGACTAACAGAAAAGTAGCTGAGGGTAAACGTCAGCATGAGCCCAGGTGAAGGAATTTCTGAATGAAAGAAGGAGAGCTATGAATGGGAAAGGTTGTCTGGCTTGTGGTGGCATGTTCATGGAGAATGAAGAACATGAATGTTCTTCAGGAAGGGTTGATCTGATGATAAATCAGTATTTCAGAGGGTGTGTGGGTGATAGTAGATGAGAGAGCAGAGGTGCTGCTGGAGGAGGAGGGCCTAGAGAGAGAAACAGGTCTAACATGGGAATTTTATCAAGAGGATCGCTTTCCTTCTGCATGTGAACATAAAACAGCAAAATCAAAATGTGTGATCTTGTTCACTTCTCTCTCTCTTCCTCCCCTCTTTATTTTCTTCTTTCTTCTATTATTTTATTTCATTCCCTCTCATAGATAGATAGATAAATGGATGGATGGATGGATGGATGGATGGATGGGTGGATAGATGGATGGATGGACGGACAGACGGATGGATGGATGGATGGATGCATGGATGCATGGATGGACAGATGGATGGATGGACGGACAGATGGACAGACAGACAATAGACAGGGAATTAAGAAGGGAAGTAAATGATAGATGAACACTCTCAGAAATGGCTTGACCATAGCCACTTCCTGAATTTGACCTTAAGATGGAAACAGGCAAGGTGCAAGGAAAGCTCAAGCTTATAGCCAATTCTCCAGATCATACTCAGTCTATTTATCTGTTTATGCTATTAGTCTCAACTCTCGTATTCATATCCTTGGTGGGAAGACTATTATTGTTAGTGGTTATTTATTTTGTAATATTTTGTTTATATTATTTGTTTATAATTATGTGTGCTTATTTCTCAAAACCAAAATACTTTAGGTCACTATTTTAAAATAATGACCTCTATAATATAATGTCATTTATATATATATATAAATGACATTTCAAAAAATGTATATTCATTGTATAAAGTTTAAGACATACTCATAAGAAAGGAAAACCATAGAATCAAAATTGAGGGTTATCCTTTAGGATGAAGTCACATAAATAATAAACAATATGCTAGCTATTTTCATGACACTAATAATGACTGTATTGAGATTGTGACACTGGTGTCACTTATTGACAGTGTTGACAGTGCACACGAACCCTATCGGACTGTGTTTGTTCAGGGTACTAGTCTAAGCATTTTTATACATCCACACAGGAAATTCTCTACCATGGCTTCAAATCTCACCTATTCTAATTATTATGGTTTGTATTATTGGATAGGCAAAACATCTGAGACAAAGAGATAAGTGATGTGATCAGAGTCACCAAAGAGAGTGTGGTAGAAATGGTCAAGTGAGATGGCTCAGCCAGTAAGGACTTTCAGGACAGGGACAACTTTGAAACCGCCATGATTCTTTGAGCCTTATGACCTGAGTTCAAGCCTCAGAACTTGCATGGTAAAAGTAGCGAATTGATGCCTACAAACTGTCCTCTGCTCTCTGTGGGCATCCGTAGCACGCGCGCACACACACACACACACACACACACACACACACGCCCACACACTAAACAATACTGCAATGAAAATATGTCTTAAAGAAAGTAACAGAGCTTAGTTTCATGAGCACTCCTGAATTATAACCCTGCAGTAGTTTGGTCCTGCTCCCCAGTTATAGAATAGTATTAAGGAGCAGTCATTCTCATAGAACCATCTTCTCTGGGTGGGAGCTCCTCACCTTAAGGACCATGTCACCGGATAATCAATGCTAACCTTAATAAGCACCCTGCACTTGTAGCCATCCATCCAGAGAAACTAAGTGTAGTTACCTTGATCTGTATTCCAGGGCATTGTGGAGGTATGGGATGTTATTAGCATCATCCTTGTCTACCTTGTGGGCATGAGCCCCTTGTTAGAAGATGATGGGGAAAATGTGGTCCATAAGAAAGGAGAAAGTTTTATTTTAGTAATGCATAAGCTGTCTTAAAGCACCAGGTGAACTGTACATGTTAAAACTAATTAGAACTGAGCAGCTCTTTGTGTCATACAGCACCTCCAAAATAATGGGGGGAGTACCGTGGGACAAAAGAATATTCATAACTGGGTAACATGTCAATCAAGGGAAAGCTAAATTAAATGAACCGCTTTCCACACGCTTTGAACATTATCAGATATTCCAAAGACCCAGCTTTATTTTTAGATTCAATGGTAAGTGTCAGTTATGTTGTTTCTGAGTTGTTAGTTAAAAACGAAGCCCTTCATTTGTTAAGAATAATACAAGAATGCTCTGTGAGGCTCCAGACGGAGAATGGTGTGGCAGGCAGGTTAACTTTGCCTGCTGAACCCACAGTCTCTAGAGCCAGCCTGCCCACTAGGATCTCAACAAACCAGGGACCCCCTGGATTCTCACCCCATCTTGTGTGTCCTTTTTATCCCCGGCAGAGAGATTCATAAACTAAATATCTGCAAAAATTTTGCACACAGTATGGAAGGGGTACTAACTCATTCTGGTAAATGAGCTGAGACCTTATTTCAGGTCAATGATGAAAAAAGAGAGAATCATTATCATTCTTGGAGAAAAAAATGAAACAGAGTTTTCAATTTAAATGTTACTAATGCATCTGCTAAAGCCTTCACAAAAGGCCATTCATTGTGATTCCAGCGTGTGAATTTAGAAGATCCCATTATACAAACAGATGAGGACCAAAAAGAACGCAAATGTGCGTTAGAGTGACATTTCTTTCCCATAAGTCTTTTTCATTTGAAACGCAATGTTTTATTTCCACAAGCTGAGCTGAGGCAAAGGTCTGGTGGCACCATTACTGTGACAGGATTAATTCTAGCAAGGCTCTTTCTGCAGACTCTGGTGCTCAACTGGCAACATGGTTGACAAGGAACTGGGAAAGCTGAGTAAGATGATAATTCCCACTTACAATGTGAAAGAGGTTTCTGAATTCAAACACTGTTACACCAGTGACATCATCTCTCAGTATAATGTTTCTTTTGGCATTAAAAGCATATTTTCCTTCAGCAGTGGGGCTTTACTGTCAAATTATGGAGACTAATCAATAGCCTTGGCAATAGTTTGTGATGCTTGAATGGAGGGGGAGGGTCTACAGATCCAGTTGGCCAATGACCCAACATGATGTACCCATCACTGGCACTAGGGTTTAACTTGGTTGCAAAAGATGTATATTGGGGGCCTTGTCTCACTTGTTATAGTGTGATTCCATTTAAAATTTCACACACACATACCCATGTGCACATGTGCATACACACACACACACAGAGAGAGAGAGAGAGAGAGACAGAGAGAGAGACAGAGAGAGAGAGACAGAGAGAGAGAAAGAGAGAGGCTTCTACAGTAGTTTGATTCCATATGGCTTTGGAAAGGTACTACATTCCCTCTCTGCCCTCCTTCCCACCTTCCTCTTTCAATTTTGTCTTCATATTCTAACTTCCCCTTTGTCTCTTTATAACTCTATGTTCTATTTCCTCCTCCTTGGAAGACTCCCCCCACCCCCACCTTCACCCTCTGGTCCTTTTCTTGCTACTGAACCTCTATGGTTATTTGAAACACACCTATATCAAGCTTGAAAAGCTAACATAAACTTATCCGATAAAAGTACAGTGTTTGTCATTTGGGGTCTGAGTTATCTCACTCAGTTTGACTACGTCTAGTTCTGGGTACCCGCAAACTTTATAATTTTACTTTTTAATAGCTAAGTAATACTTTGTTGTGTAAATGCACCACATTTTCATTATCTGCCTATCAGCTGATGGACCTCTAGGCTATTTCCAGTTTCTGGCTATTAAAAATAGAGGAGCAATGGACATGGATGAGCAAGGGTCTGGGTAGCAAGAGCATTTTAGGGATGTACACCAGTTTCTGCTTTCTGAGGAGCCTCCACACTGATTCCCACAGTGGCTGTAGAGGTTTGAATTCCCACCAGGAATAAATCAGTAGCTCCTTATCCTGTATCCTTGCCAGCATTTTATTGTTTGTTTTATGGAGCTTGGCCATTCTAGCTGGAAGAAGATAAAAATCTTGGGGTAGTTTTAATTTGCTATATAGTTGAACAGCCTTTAAGTGTTTCTCAGCCATTGGTGCATCACCTTTAAAGAACTGTCTGTTTACTTGTATATCCCAGTGAAATTGATACCTGTTTGTCTTGTTTTAGTATCATTTGTCTTGCTGGGCTCTTTTTTGTTTGACAATTTTTTGTGTTTTTTATCTTGCTAGAGAGAGAGAGAGAGAATATGAAGTTATTGAGATAGGGCGGTAGAGAGGATCTGCACAGAGTTGGGGGACAGGAGAGAATATGAAAATATATTGCAGGTAAAAAGTTTTTAAATAAAAATTTAAAAAAAGCACTTTATTTTCTCATCGGATTTATACAATATTGGGGATTACATTTTAAAAGATTGATAATCATGGTGAAGATCTTTTCGGAAGAATCAGTGCTTTTGTGTGTGCATTAAAGTATGATATAAAATATGCTAGCAGGAGACTATGGTGATAGCCCAATAGGTAACATGGAAATGGGAATTAGAATCCTCAGAACCCACATAATCCCAGGTACTATTGTACCAGTCTGTAATTTTAGTCTGTATACTAAGATGGGAAACAAAGACAGGGAAATTCCCAGAAACTTGCAGACCAGCAAGCCTGGTGTACGCAGCTACAAACAGTAAACCTTGTCTAAAAGTGGAAAGAGAGGACCAGTTCCAGAGGTTATCCTCTGACCTCCACACGTGCAGCAAGGCACTAACACGCACATACCACACACCTGTGATACACAGAGACGCACAGCCAGTCAAGGTGGCACAGGGAGACCTTGTCTCTAAAGTCTCTAATAAATAAATGAACAGTGGAAACGTGTGTGACAGCTGAAAGATAGGCCCTGTGATAAATATTATGTTCAGACGAGACACTGCCTTTAATTGTCCTATGGATCCTGTAAAGTAACCTTCTTGGGGCTATCATGTGCTGTGGTAAAGTGTGTGCACTGTGTAAACTTATTTAGAATAGGGAGATGGTAATGCTGAAAGCTGAGCTGAACTCCTCTTGGAAGTCTGTGAATTCAAGATGCTCCTTTGACCCAGAGGGAAGGCCTTTACTTTTACATATATGAAGATCCCTACAGATAACATTGTCCCGTGTGTGATGAACTATGTTTTATCCACATAGGAATTAAAGAGAGTGAAAACTAAACTATTCCTGACAACATGTATAGAGCAGATAATAAAATAACTCTCAACCCCATATAAATATGCTCAAATCCTCCCCTGCTGCTTCTTTCGACTGAAATGCATTGTTTCATGTCCTAGTGCAAGGTTTCCTGTGCCATTTGAAATGCTAGGGGAATCTAGTTGCATTAGACCCATGTTTGGTATGGTATGCTGTGTGTGTGTGTGTGTGTGTGTCTTACACATTTGTACATGGAGAGCAGAGGTCAATGTTAGTTGTTTCCATCAACCATTCTCTACCCTACCTGTTAAGACAGGGTCTCTTACCGAACCCAGTGTTCACAACTGTCTAGACTGGCTTACCAGTAAATTCTAAGGATCTCCATGTCCCCTGTGACACTTTCCCAACACCATGTATGCACTAGGACTAGAGAACATGCATTCCCATGTCTAGCACTTTTATACAGATACTGGAATTGAACTTGGATCCTCATGTTATCAAACAGGTATTTTGCCTACTGAGCTATCTCTCTCCTCTGTAGACTCTTTCTTAAAGGCGTATCTTAAAGAAGCCATCAATAACTGTGAGATGAGAGGCCATAGGTAGTGAAAGGCATTCACCTTAGAGAAGCTGAGAACACAGATTTCACCTTCTTTGTAGTCTTTGAGAAGAGACCCTAGTGTGAAGCTGTTGCTGAAATTGTAAAGCGCTCTGTTTACCTGTTTGACTAGTCATTGACTCTAAGTAATTAGTGACTATTAAGCTCTGAGAATGTATTTACAGTCCATGAATGAATTTGATTTTCACAAGCTTCATGGGGGAACAATGCCCTGTCAATATTTTCTCTACCTGAAGAGTGTCATCAAGGAGAATGAAGCATGACAAATGAATATTTAGCCTTTGAATTTGCAGTTGACAGAGGATAATAGTTCACACGGGGGAGATATCTCCCCCACTACTCCATAAAGCCTCTGAATTCTACTGACAGCCTTGCATGATCAGATGTGACATGAAGACATAATGTTTCCTTTTTGAATGGTCCCCTGTACAGTTATCTCATTTTTAATCTTTCAACTAATGTGGTCATTCTGGCATGGTTCATGTCATTATTTTATATTTGCAGAAGGGTCAGATGTAGTGGCATCTGGGTATCTGCCTTTAGTCTCAAGAATCAAGTGACTGAGGTAGGGTTGGAGGATTATAAATTCAAAACCAGCCTAGGCCACATGACATGTTCCCTTCCAGTCTGTAAAACAAAGAGAGACTGTAGAAGCAAAACAAAATCAAACACTTCACCCTCTGCATCCAATCACATTGGCTAACGACAGATAACAAAACTTGCTCCCTCCCCGCAGTGCCGCATACTTGTGATAGCTGCAATAGAAACCCGGAGTAGGGGAGCAGAGAGTACTTACAGAGCAAGTAAATAACACGGGTGCCTGAAGAAGTCACCAGGCTTCCATGTTGATAGTGCAGTTTTGCTGTGCTCTTCGTTCCTTGTGCAATGGGATTTTTTTTGTCCAGAGAAAATGAGAAAAAGGAGATAGAATCCGTATTTGCAACATGGCATTATGAGCGTGTAATTTCGAAGGACGTCTCCAGATCATTTTGATATGGAACTTAATCATGAAAATGACTGATTTTCTTTGCCCAATAATAAACAATAGCTGATTTGTCAGTTTTGAAGTGGTGACAACATTATTTTGGATGTGTTCTCTTAGACTGATGCCTGTCTCTGTTAAATGACATTGTTAACCTTAGTATATCAGCTGGCACACACAAGAGCCAAGCCAGGTTGTCTCTACTTGTCATATGCTATGCTGAACGCCTGTGTATGTAGGGCTGGTCCTCCTGCTTCCTGAAACCTCTTTAGAGGTTTGTCCAGAAGACTACATCTGACCTCATTTCTCACAGCTGTCCAGTAACATAATCATACTTCACACACCATCCGCCACCATTACCATCATCCTGGCCATGCAAAACGGTTCTGGAGCAAAATGATCAGGACCAAACATGGATTTCAAACTCACTGGAGTGGCCCATTGCCTAGAGAATACTGCTGCTGCCCATAGCATCTCTGCAGAAAGATCAGTCCGCTTCTCTGCAGGTCCTGAAGGCAATCTTGAAGATCTCTCTGAATATTCATGTTTGAAATTTGAAACTTACCTGAAATTTGACCGACCCCAAATTACCTACCTCCTTCCTCTAGACTTTCCCTGTGATCTCTGCTTACTCAGTTCAAATCTTACCTGCAGACTTGGAAATTCGACTAGCAATCAAATTCATAATTACAAAAAAGGAAATAACCATCATTTCATAATTATGAAAGAGAATAACTATCTTCATTGGTTTAGGGAGAATATAAACTTAGTAGCTAGGTACTGGGTCTGCTGAAATTCGAAGATGATTTTGATTCCAGTATCAAGTATCAAAGAGAAATTTAATCATGACTCATTTTCCAGGTTCTCTATTCTTTGGTGTCAGTTTCTTCCTTCTGGGGGAATCCACACTGTCCACTCTGGACCTAAGGAATAAGTAATGGATCTGCCAGATTCTAGTAAAAGTTCCCTAGCGGTCTATGCAAGCTCAGGAGCTTCAGTTTGAGTGATAGTCATGAATGTCATGAGCTGACATCAGTCTTTTCCTTGCACTCTACGATGTAACCATTTAACTCTCAGATTCATCCTTTTCCTGGTAGACCACTGCTCTCTCTAGCAGTAAAATTCACAGGGTAGGGAGGCTGCTCTCTGTCTTTGGGCTGTGGCATTGTTTTCTGAAGTTGATTTTAGGAATGTAAGTTTGTATAAATGAGTCTGGTTGGAATCATTCATATTGGCCATGCATTTTGTAATTTACTGCACTATGTCAAACCTACTAGACTCGCTTTGCCCTCAAGAATAACTAACAGGAAACCTCTGCCTTCCTCTTCTGCTGCATTTGGCAAGTGTGCCTTCAGATTCCACTCACATGTGACGCTGTGGTGCAGCTCTGAAATGTGGAATATGTGCTACTGAGGGTTTTAGAATGAAAGGTAAGTTCAGATTCTGTCTCTCTCACTCAAGGTCAAGTTACGTAACCTCGCAAAGGCTTGATTCTCCTGCCCCCTTAGAAGATTAAGATATCTGCAATTCTACTACATCAGGCTGATAGAGTGGAAACATGAGACAATGCTTATAAAACTTTTGACACTGAGCCTGGTGCCTGTGAAACATTTAATATACGTTGTTATTAACAAAACAAACCATTCCATCAAGGAGGACTGCCTTTAGGCCACACGCCTGGGAATCAGTGAAGCTGTCCATCTCATTTGCCTAGTTTTATGACCAGAGTGGCACACCCGCTGCACTCATCTTGACCATTCTATCTGACCAGTTAAGTTTTATCGATTGTTTAAGTTTTCCTTCCGGTAAACACAGAAGTGCTATTTTTTTTTTCTAGTCTAGTCTTTTGTTGGCAGGAAGCAATGATTTCTATAAAATACCTCTTCTAAACAAACCCCATAAGAAAGACTGGTTTCTGTTTTTATATATTTTTTTTCATCCCAATTCAGAAACTAGTCCTTTCTTCCTTTGGATGTGGTGGGTTAGAGACAGCATCTCATCGTGCTGTGCGGGCTAATCTGCACCTCACTGTACAGTTCAGGCATTGCTCAGAGTCACAGTGCTACTTCCCCTTCAAAGTGTTAGTGTTACAGGAATGCTCCACCATGCCCACACCTCAACCTTTCTCCCTGTAACCAAGAAAGCCTCCTGTTTTCAGTATGTTGGACCTTCTTAGCCATTGCCGGTGCAGAAGGAAATTCCTTTCAACACAGTTCTTTCAGCTATTGCCATGTGTGCCCTAACTGGATTGTGCCGTAGGAAGTATTTCTTAACCATTGAAAGGGTGAATGAACAATATTCATTTAAAAAAAATGTTGAAAAGGTTAGTTTCCTTTCTATAGCTGGAAAATGAAAGGTTCAATTCCAGCTGTCCTCACTGAAATAAGTAGTCCTTATGTCCCTCATCCCACTTTGTAATACCTTCCTATCTATACATAAGAGAACTTTCCTATGTCTATATAAGTACATAAGTCTGTATTCCTTGATTTGGATTTGGATTTTCTTTCTCTCTCTCCAACTTCTTTGTTTCTTACCCATTACATGATATTCTCAATATTGCCCCCCCCAAAAAAAAACAGCAGCTACTCTTAAGGAAGCGTGCAGGGAGTTGTTTGGTAACACAGCCTGAAGGTGACTAAGACACAAGGACAAAGCCAGGAGTCTGGTTTGAAGCAAGATTTACCCCACAACCTCTAAAACATCTTCTCCTAGATGCTCCACTTTTTTAAAAACCAAAAATGTAGGCCTTGCTTTATTAGATGGTCATTGAAAGGTGAGTTTGGAAAAAGTAGATTTCTTTTTCCGTGGTTGATTTGTTGATTAAGTCCTTAATTTTGAAAGCTCAAAGGCTCCCCGCCACCAGAATTTCATTTCAAGATGTGTATTTCTTCATTTGAGGAGCAAAGAAGGTACAGAAAGCTCAAAAGGTATAAATCCAAGCAGATCTGTGGTGGCCAGAAGGGAAGTGGCTAATCAATGTTCTGAAATTCCAGCTGGGAAGCCATCCTCTCGGCTGGTCCTTTCTCAGTCCAATTACAGGTGAAAAGATGCCACCTTTCAGCTTGTCATTTAAATTCAAATACAGAAAAGGTCTGTCAGTTCTCTTTCATGTGCCTCTTGCCACGATGAGCAAGTTCCCGACTGAGATGTATACTGAGTTTCCACGGAAGCTCACAAGACTCGTAAACAGTGAACTTGTCGGGGAGCTGAATAATAGCGGCGTCCAGCTATGTGACACAGAGCAGTTCAGATACATGTCCTCTTAGCCTCAGGACTTCAAGACAAACCACATACACCAAAGCAGAGTCCCAAAACTACAGCAAACACTGTCTACCCAGGATTTAAAAGACACGTTCCAGCTCCGCATGCTCCCATGAAATATGGCGGACAGCAGGGTGATGAGTGACAGTCTCATTAGCCCTCAGACTTTTTAATCAATAAAAGAAACATAAGTACATGTTAAAGCTCCTTAGACTATTCAAAAATTGAGCTCTTAAAGGATAATCGTGTTATTAGAGTAAGATGTCTTAATGTAGGCACTGGTAAAATGTTTATAGGTACAACTGACAGTTTTGGATTCTTTTCAGTAAAGTGTGTCTCAAAGTAGGCCATTTGTTTCTGCGGTTAGCCAGGACCTCAAGATTTCTTACAGAGAGACTTCCTTGTCTTTCTTTGTGGGGTGCCTGGCAAACTGGAAGCTGGAGCCACTGAAATTTGGGCAAACAGCTGTGGTTGAACAAGGACTGCCAAACCCTCACAGCTGGCAACAGAGATATTAATTATGAAGATAGGGAGCAAGTAATTCACATAATTATATAAATGTTAAGTAATTTACATAATTGGGCATATCTTCAAATGGATTTCTTCACTGACATTATTTTAACAGGAAAAAAAATCCAACCTGCTAGTGGTAGACTGTTTAATCAAAAATCTATGTGTAAATAAACCAAAATTGTATATATTCTTAGACTAGAGATGTGACTTGATGATGTTTACCTAGCACATACAAAGCCTTAAGTTTTCTCTCTCTCTCTCTCTCTCTCTCTCTCTCTCTCTCTCTCTCTCTCTCTCACACACACACACACACACACACACACACACACAGAGAGAGAGAGAGAGAGAGAGTGCCATAATATGTTCTTTAAATGTTTTTCGTTCTTTAAATGTTTTTCTATTAATAGATCCTATTAATAGATCAATATTATGATTGCTCTCTCTCTCTCTCTCTCTCTCTCTCTCTCTCTGTCTCTCTCTCTCTCTGTGTGTGTGTTTCTTGTTCTATATGATTAGTTTAATAATTTATTGCACTTTCTTCAGTGCCACTCTATGAACAACAGCACAAAAAGATCTGTCTAGGTAAATAAATATTCAATGTGAAGGGTGACCAATATATGTAAAGTGCGGCTTCTCTTAGCACCATGTTTATTTATTCAACACGTCTTGCCTGTCCTCCAAGACTTAGCCTAGGAATCTTTCCCGAAGAAGTCCTCAACTTTGACAGCCTCCTGGATGAATCATTGATAGCACTTGAAAATAAACCTGGTGGCCAACTCTTTTTTAGACATAGCTTACATTTTAGTCCACATAGATCAGAGCTGTCTCGCTAGGGCTTGTGAGATGTAAACTTCACTTCGGTTTTGTTCCCTGGGATCTGTATCAGTGTCTAACTCCCCATAGGGTACTTGTGGGATGGAGCTAGGCCAGAATCTTTTTGGCTCCTTGGCCAGGTCTTCCTACCCACACATGTCAGTTAGTGAAGGGAGCTTTCAACGAGCCACAAACTGAAGTGAGGTAGAGGAGATAAGACGCTGAAGGAAAATCTCCAGGGTAACCTCCAAACTCTCCTGGCATGTAGAGACATTATTTAAGAGAAGGGTTTGTCCTCTCTAGGTCCATCCTGTGAAAAATTCTTAAATGTATTTCTGAAACCGTCTTCTTATGCTCTCCAGTTATTTTCCAGCCATCTTTGGGTTCCTTATTCAGATGTCACCTCCAACTTCCTTGGTCCTCGCCTCTGTGTAAAGAGGAGAAACATGTTCCTACGACCTCGGTTTGGAGGTTTTACTGTCGTAATTTCCCTGTCAGCATCTTTACAGTTGCTCTGGTTCTAGAGTTTTCCATCCCTTCCCCCTTTGGCTCGCATCTTTAAATTGTTCAGGATCTAAAGCAATTTTAAAACAAGCAAAAAAAAAAACTTGTCACAACATTTTCTTTGCATTCAAATCATTTGTATGAAATATTTTATTTTATCCACCTTTTAGTTCCCTCTCTTCTATCAACAAACACTTATATTTTCTATTAACTGCATCATTCCTTCTAATCTGTATAAGCATTATTTGAAAAAAAATACGCTAATAGATACAACACAGCCTCAATTTACTGTCCTGACACAAGTGGAAATGACCTGACATAATTTGAAGAGCTTGGTGTTTATTTTAATTTGCTTTTCGTATGACCATTTCAATGGGCTCTTCCGTGATATCATTTTTCGGCAACACTACTTCAAACAAGAAATTAGGTGCTTTGCACGAAGATGCAGTTCAGGTTGAGCCACTTAAATGTCCAGTCGCCATGGTCTTTTCTCCAACGCTCCTCATGAGCCTTCAGCATCTCTCTCCTAATGAGATCTTCACTGGACCTCCTATGGCTCCCCACTCTGTCCCTGGATTTCTCTTTCAAAGCCATTTTTCCCTAATGAGCGTGTTCTGTCTTTCAATTAGCATGTTTATGCTGATCAGTAAAATTGAGTGAGAATCAGACAAAATATGAAATGTGCAAGTAGACATTGGAGGGCTTAATTAATCAGCAAGGTGCTGTGTGTATGAACTTGAAAGTCAAAGGTATGCATGAGGATCCCGAGGATTCACTGTAGAATCTTGTGAACAGATAGACATGTTTCTGAGATGCAACAATATTTAACATTTCTAAGTTTCTATAGTGAAATACTGGTTTGGGATACTAAAATCATTCTGATTTCCAAAGCCTGGATCGTTTAATGGATTGGGGACTTCCAGCTTAATTTAACCTGTGCCTCATTCATTTTACAGAACTGACATCTGCCTTTAATTAAACAAGCTACTGTTCACTAGTTTTAATTGCTATGGTTCACCTTGCTTTATACTTTTACTCTCTCTCTCTCTCTCTCTCTCTCTCTCTCTCTCTCTCTCTCTCTCTCTCTCTCTCTCTCTCTCTGTGTGTGTGTGTGTGTGTGTGTGTGTGTGCCTTGTCTGCCAGAAGCTGAGCCTTAACAGCAAGAACAAAAACAAAGAGGAGTAAGCTAAAAATCAAGCTACTACCAAAACCTTTTATCAAACCTTAACTTCAAATTCAAATCAATTAATTTATCTTAAGCTTAAATTGGGAATTACCCACGCCCAAAACTTTCTCTGGGTCACTGGGTATTTGTGCATGCATGGGTGTGCATGCGTGTATGCGTTGTGTGTGTTTGGTGTATGTGTTTGCTTGCTTGTCTGTTTTGGCTCAAGTCCATTAATCATCTTTGCTGTCTGTGACATTCCTATAGACTGGTCCTATTGGGTGGAGGATGTTTGAAAGTGCCTTGTGAGGACACACTAAAGATTCTCTCAATAGTCAGACAACTGCCCTATTGTCTGTTCCTGTATGGCACTAATCTGATAACAGATTTTCTTGATATGTGCCCTTTAAAAATGTCTTTTTAAATGATATATGTCTATTAGAAATAAAAGGTTTGTTATTTCCATTTTTCAGTCCCTGCTCCTAGACTTGCAATTGACTTCCTTGGCAAGTTCTGTAAAAAAAAAAAAAAAATTGATCTATATGATTCTATCCTCAAGAGACATCCATGTGATATACAAGAACTGATAGTAGCTTCTTTTATATTTGATACTGTTTCAAAATGGTCTCAATTTCTAACACTGACTGTATTCCTGGCTTCCAAGGTCACTATGTACATGAGTGAGACGAATTTTACATGAATGTTGCTTGTAAATGTAAGTTAGAAGTCTTCAGAGAAAAGCAATATAAATATCATATTCTAGACATTTTTTCAACATTTTATCAAAATCTGTATACTAAAGAAACGGAGAGTAGATAATAAAATAATCTTTCTAGTATGGGTCCCCATAAGTATGCTTCAACGTGGGTCACCTTTGGGCTGGTCCCTGCCTTCTCCATTGCCTGATGTGGGTCCCTATTCCTGGTCATCATAGCCACAGTCAACTCTGCCACTCCCTGACTTCATTGCTTCCTAATATCACTTATAACATGTTAAATTATAGCCAGGCGGTGGTGGCGCACGCCTTTAATCCCAGCACTCGGGAGGCAGAGGCAGGCGGATCTCTGTGAGTTCGAGACCAGCCTGGTCTACAAGAGCTAGTTCCAGGACAGGCTCCAAAGCTACAGAGAAACCCTGTCTCGAAAAACCAAAAAAAAAAAAAAAAAAAAAAAAAAAAAAAAAAAAAAAAAAAAAAAGTTAAATTTTATTTATTTATTTATTTATTTAGGGTAGGCATTTATATGTGTATATATGTAGAGGGCAGAATTATATGCCACACAGCATGAGTGTGGAGAAAAAACAGACAACAGGACTTTGGGAATCAGCTCTTTCTAGAATATGGGATTCAAACTCAGGTCATCAGGCTTGGCAACAAGTCTTTAAGGACTAAGGAATTTTTTGGCCCAAGTAAAAGTTTTATACTGATTATATGCTAACTTTGGTTTTATTGAGCTCAATAAGACAAGCCAGGAATAAATGAATATCTTATGCACTTACACTTTGGGTCCTAGAAGATGTATGCACTCATACTTAGATCATATTCCTATTAGACAGCCCTCATCTTAAGACAAGCAGGAAAAACCTTTAGTTCATCTCTGATGGAAGGATGGAAGATGTCACCTTCACTTGTGTGTCCATTTACAGATTCCAAACTCATAGTCACACAGACCTGGTTATCTTACTGGGTCATAAAACCAAACAAAGGACATGACCGAAAAAAACCTGTAGATGTGGATCTCTGCATCTGTTTCCAACAACTGCTGGTTGAAGCCTCTCTGATGACATCATTCAATTGACATTTTTTTCTTTTTCTTTTTTGCCAGTATTGTTTGGTTCTATCCTAGGTCTCTGGGTCATCCAGCCTCTGGGTCCTGTGCTCCAAGCAATGTCAGAGGTGGGCTCACTCTCAAGGCATGGGTCTCAGTCTAGACCATGTCTTTGGTTGGCCACTCTCACAATTGCTGTGCCACCTTTACCCCAGCACAGCTTGTAGGCAGGACAGTTTGCAGAGGTCAGGGAATCCTGAGAAAGAGGGAGAGGAAGGCCAGAAGAAGCAAGGACACTACATAAAAAAAACACATAGTCAAATAGCCTGAGCTTGTAAGGGATCAAAGAGACTGAATCAACAACCAGGGAGCCTGCCTGGGACTGACCAAGGCCTCTACATATATGTTACAGTTGTGTAGTATATAGTATATGTCTGTTGTGTCTTCTTGCAAGCCCCCTAACACTGAGATCAGGGGCTGTCTCTGACTTTTTTGTAGGCTTTTGGGAACCTACTCCTCAGTGGGTTGCCTTGTCCAGCCTTAACATGAGGGGAGGTGTCTAGTCTTACTGCAACTTGATATGCCATGTTTTGTGGATATGTGTGGAAGCCTGCTCCTTTCTTATCTGAAAAGAAACAGGCAGGAGTGGATTGGGAGAGCAGGGGCAGAGGGTAGGTGGGGATGGGAGGGGCTGGAAGGAGAGGAAGAAGGGGAAACTATGATCATTGTATAAAAAATGAAATGATAATAACAAATCATTTAAAAAACAACCTATAGTGAGAAGGGGTACTGTTAGGAGCGAGGGAGATTAGAGGGAATTGGGGGTGAGATTAATCAGAATACATTACATACATAAATAAAATCATCAAAGAGCCAGACGGTGGTGGTTTACTCCTGTAATCCTAGCACTTGAGAGGGAGAAGCTGGCAGAGCTCTGTGAGTTCAAGGCCAGCCTGGCCTACAAAGCAAGCTCTGGGACAGCCAGAGCTCTTACACGGAGAAACCCTGTCTTGAAAAATACAATAAATAAATAAGTAAATAAATAAATAATCACAAAACAAGTTTAATTATTTAAAATTAAGTTCACCAATAAATAAAAACAACAGTTTCTTCAAACTGTTGAGAATCTGCTGAATGGAAAATGAAGCTTCATAGGTGTCCTAGAGAATGCCTGAAATAACATTACATGAATAACTAAAGAATGGCTCTCTGAACTCAGCTTTGCTGCCAAAGGGTCAGATGTAGGTGTCAGTCCTGTGGATCTCTGTGGAAGATAGTAATGCAAGGTAAGAAACAGCAGAGGAAGACTGATCACAATAATAATAATAATAATAATTAATAATAATAATAATAATAATAATAATAATATTGGAGATAACAAAATAGCAGAAGTCTAGCAGGATTGAGTAACAGTGAACCTGAGAATGTGTGGCTTGAGGTGAGGCCAAGAAAGCGAGCCAGCCAGCTCTTCAAGGAGACCTGGAATCTGAAGTGTGTGGAAAGCCACAGGAAGTTCCCTACACAATACCACGGACCAATTTGCATTTCTAGAAAGATCTCTGTCTGCCTTGCGGAGTACTGAATACAAATGGAGAAGATGAGGAGCAGGAAGGCCAGCGGGGATTTTAGTAGTGCAGGGAAGATCCTGGATGAAAAGCAGAGCTGATATTGAAACGTGCATACTATTTGCTGGACACTTCAACCCTCTGTTTCTCACAGTCTTGTGAATGTTTTGTATATGAGAGAGAAAGAGAGGGTGGCTATGTTCCTTCCTAATTTTTGCTTGAGGTGTCTGGATTTGGGGGGCATTTATCATTTCGGGGATGGAAGAACTAAAGTCAAGATAAAATGTAGTACTAAAAAGTTGCGGGGTGTTTTAAGTCTGTGGTTTGATGGAGAAATCAGGGAAAGAAACATAACTCTGGGAGGCAGCTTAGGTAGCTGGAGCGAAAAACAAACGCAGTCCTGTGAAATGAGTCAGGAAGGTACAGAGAGTTCTCGTGTGGAGTGGACAGACCGGCTGGGAGATGCTCATCTTTCAGGAAGGAGATATTATCCAATGAAGAGATACATCTGGCTGAAGATTTTCCAGAAACTTCTGTCGCTCCCTCCATTCTTACTTTCTGCAGGCAGAGGAAAAAAAAAATGAAAAATGAAAGCATTTGTTTAGTGTTGTTGTTTTCAAAAGATGGGATCATTATAAGCAGGAAATCATAAAATACAGGGGAAATTGCCTCATCAATCCTTGGCTGGAGTCTACAAATTAGAGAATCACACAGGAAGGCATTAGACAGGGGCATGAGAGATACGAGTCTGATTTTATTAATCTTAGATGAGAGATGAACTTTGTTTTGAAAGCTCCAAGAACCTCTGAGGCCCAAGCTGAAATGCGATGCAGTAGGGATGTGACAGAGATCAGGGAACCCCAGCCGGTTTTGGAGAGAGTGGGAGGCTCAGCATCTTTACAGCCAGGAAAGCTGTGGGTGAGAGGATTCTGGGAGTTTGCTACTTCAAATCTGTAATCACTTGCGACGAGCTACATGTGATTCTTTCTTTAAAATTTAGTATCCAGGAGTTTCTTTCTCGAACTTCAAGAATAAGTTAGGAATAAAAGAAGACTGTGAGAAAATAGGTTGGGAGCTACGAGAGGGTCCGCTTGTCTGTCCCGACCTCTCCTGTCTATTGCTGTGTGATGAGCATCCATACACCAGCACAGGGCTGATATGAACTGTGGATAGTCACAAGAACAAATGATAGGCAGGAGCAGGCAGAGAGCTGAAACTGATGGACATTCGAGAAGAAATAAGTTCATCTCAACAACGTTAAGAAACAGGAAGACCAAAACAGGAAAAACAGACACAATATTAGAAAAAGGATTTCAGTGATAATTGATTGCTAAAACTCATTAGTATCCTCACCGTACCCTGGAGGAGGTAGATATTTGTGTGTGTGTGTGCGCGCGCACACTCGCACACGTGCGTGTGTACATGTGTATTTCATTTATGACAGGCTAAGTAACTGTACAAGGTCAAATGGCTAGTGAAGTCACAACCCCTTGTATGCAGCACTTATGCAAATGAATACAGAGATGCTGGTGATAATTCCATGGTTTTTTCAAGTGGCTCTGTAATTGCCAGGAAATATTCCCAATGTAGAAATGAACACAATCTACTGCAATTCTAATTTAATCATTCCTGGTCTTAGAGTTGTCTGTATTCGCCTCCTTAATTTCATTGAATTCATTTGAAAGGAGCACTAACCATCATAGAGATATTAGTTTTCAATATTCATTTTTATTATTTTAAGTTATACAGGGAGTGTACTGATTCTCTGGACTCCAAAGATTGTGTACCATCTGACATGGGTGCTGGGAACTGACATCATGTTCTCTGTGAACGTGTTCTTAGCCACTGAGCATCTCTGTAGACCTTCTAAACATTCCTGCTAAAGGACTTCAGGCTTTATATTTTTTAAAAAATTCCTTTTCTCCTTTGGGCTTTTATTTGACTCACCATGTAATCATATGAGTGGGAAAGATTTTGTACAGTCATACCTAGAGCCTACCATCAAATTTTCCCATAAGAAATTATGCATAGACCATCTGATTTCCAGAGCACAGTTTTACGAACAAGAACTCTGCTAACAAACGAATTGCATCATCAGCATTTGTGAGTAAAAGCCCTGCTGACACACAGCATGAGAAGTATTCAATCCTGATAGTGTTAGAAGGAACATGTTTTTTTTTTTTTTTTTTCCCAAAAGGAATAGGAGAAGAAAAGCAAAAGTTCATAGAAACTAGCTTTGGGGTCTTTTGGAAGGAAGCATGTGTAGAGTTGCCATCAGGAGGCCTGGCAGATACTGCTGACCATACTGGCATGGTGAAGTATCAGGCATCAGAAGGAAGTCTGGGAAATCTGCAGTCTAGCAGGGGAGAAATGATATCCCTTCATTTTATATGCTTGTCTATATGTTTCCATGAAAGCAACCCTTTCCATGGTAGCATTTGTCAAAGTTTTTTTTCTCATCACTATACTCTAACTGCATAAGTTACTTACAGATCTATCAATATGCACAAAGTGGATATCCACATAAAAGACATCTGTAGACACACCAACCCCTTCCCTAATCGCTGGGTAGTGGAGCCCAATAGCAAACTTCCGCCAGCCCTCATATCTTTCCCATAGTCACTTCCTTTCAATTTATTCCACTTGTTTCCCATTTCCCTTAACGTCTCTTCTCCCGGGGACATCTAGGGAATGGCTCCATCCTGCTAGTTATTGGTGTTAGGAAACATTTCCTTTATGGACAGTAACCTCCAGGTGACCCGAGAGCCAGGAAAGCATCCAGGAGAGATCTGTTAGCCATAGACGGATAGCGTTAGTCCAATTGTCGCTATGGATTTGATGGTGGGCCATTCACAGCATGGACACTTGATTGGTGATTGAACACCTCCAATGGAGCCAGAGAAACAGGAGCTAAGCTGATGCCCCGGGGACAGTCATGGCCAAGAAGCTCATGGGGTTTACAACTGAAAGTGCTGCAGCTGACATTCCTAACATTCTGTCTGTGGCATTCCAGTGATAATAGTGGTAGGAGTTGATAGCATGGGCTTTGTTCCTCTAATAATCCCCGATGTTCATCGAGCGCTGTTTCAGGCAGACTCATATGCTTTGCAGTTATTACTTTATTTAAACCTCTCAGTAACCAGTGAGATTGCTCCTTTTCAAAAGAGAGAAAAGCTAGAGTTTGGGGAGAACAGACTCGTCAAAACTCACACAGCTAGGTAATCACGTCACACACTTCCCCCCTGCAACGACTGTATCCATTTCCCCCTGTGCTCTAGGGGAGCAGCCAGTCCGGTGCTCCGAAAACCAAGGAAGCTCGACAACACCTGAATACCAACTATCGTCAGCCTGGGGTGGAAAATGCCACTGAACAGTTGCCAGCACAAAGTCTCTGCTTGCTTCAAAGGGTCACCCTATATACCCCCTCTGCATCTCTCTACCCTTTATTCTTCCAGCGGTTTTTATTATTATTATTATTTCTCACATCACGTATCACTACTAGACCATGTTATTCATCTCAGGCTGCTGTAAGAAACGGGCACAGACTGCAGGAGTTCAACAGTGGATATCTATTTGTTCACGTTCCGGGAGGCACGGCAGTCCAAGAGCACCGCCAGTGAAGCTGGGATCCGGTGAGGGGTTCCCTTCCTGACTAGGGGACAGCCACCTTCACCTTCTCATCATTTCCTTACATGAACATGCCTCTCTCTCTCTCTCTCTCTCTCTCTCTCTCTCTCTCTCTCTCTCTCTCTCTCTCTCTCTCTCTCTGTGTGTGTGTGTGTGTGTGTGTGTGTGTGTGTGTGTGTGTGTGATCTGTTCCTCTTTATGTAAGACCACCAGTCCTGTCAAATGAGAACCCTACCCTTATGATCTCATTTAAACATGATTATCTACTGTGAGCTCTATCACAAATATAGCCAAATGGCAAGGCTTCAACATATAATTTGCTGTGGGTCAGCAGCTCCATGCACAGGGCTTTATATCTATTGAACAACTCATCGATATGGTTACTGTGTTATTCCCCACTAATAAGATCAATGCTGGTCAGGACTTCGGCATGTTCTTTAGTGCATTCCTAATAGCACTGACTCATACACAGCAGGTGCTCCGTAAATATGCATTGAGCAGATAACAAAAACATCTCTCTTCTCCATCTATACTCAGAAATCTCTGTGGCCCAGACAAGAAATGGGAAACTCGAACTGCAGCCTTCCCACACTTGGCTGCTGAGTAAGCTGGGGAGCCTGAGCTGCCCATGCAATTGTCCTCTCTATCAACTTCGAGCCCATTCTGGAAGAAGACCCCAGCAGGCAGAGGTGTGTCCTGCTGACACCTGCAGAGGACACATTATAGAATGAGCGTTACTGTCACAGAAAGGAACAGATGACAGCAGTACCAGTTGAGAGGCAATTGTTCCTCTGAGCAGACACCATCCTCCCTCATATGATAGTGTCTCCATCACTAAGGACCAAGTTCTCATATCTTCCTTGTTTGGCATGTGCTAGAGTAAGGGACATTTTTAGGTTGAAACACCCATTATAAAGTGTGTGCTGTGGTTTTGGTGACACAGGAGGGACCTTATTCACATATGATACACCTTGACTCAGGGCCTTGTATAGGAGGGAAGAAATAAAAATTGGCAGTAACCCTTTCTGTTTCTTAGGAAGGACATACTAGGATTTCTTCCCTAGCTCCCCTCAATACAGAGGATGGTGTTTAGCAAATGCCAATGGCACTGCAGGCTATGGTGTTGACATATAGCTTCAGCCTTAGCTAACGTCTACATGATATCCACAAGAAGAAGATGAAACAGTTAGGGTCTGAGCTTGTGTCATTGGATAAAATACTGCATGCTTCTATCAACATCTAAATATTAATCTTTTGTTGTTGTTGTTTTTAGAGATGTGGTCTCACTATGTAGCCTGGGCTGGGTTGGAATTCACTATGTAGACCAGGCTGGCCTCAAAAACATGGAGATCCACCTGCTTTTGCCTCTAGTGTGCTAAGATTAGGGGAATACCACCATCACATGTGGCTAAATATTAATTGTAATGTTAGCTTCCTGATTCTTATAGGTATCAGTGATGTCGTGCACTTTTTCTACCTTTTCTCACTCACTGTTTCCCCCAAGAGATGAGCACACAGAAAGTTCTTGTGAGTGAATGAACGAAGCTAGCTACGAAGAGGCTGTGTTTGTTTTAGTACTTTACAGTTGAGGAAGGTTAGTGACGTGCATAATTAACTACAAGCATTAAAATGGATCTAAAGTCGCATGATTCACTCGGCCTTCTGGTTAAGGTCCACAAAGATAAACTCTTGGCTTTATGTAAATTCCGAATATTTAGATATGATGTTTGAATTTATACTCACTCTCAAAAATCCTCTTTGCTTTGGTCCTCGATGCAGTAAACACACATATAGGACTCTGGGGAAATGGTCGAACCTTGAGGGCTATGAACTCATTAATAATGTAATGATTTGCAGAGTGATAACATTGCTCGAATGTATGGAACCTTGCAGGAGTTGGACCCAGTTGGAAGAAGGCCACTGGTGGCCTGCACTCGAGGACCATATCCTGTTCCCAGATTGTGCCTCATGCTCTCTCTTAGTGGACATCATAGAGAGAAGCAATTGGCTTTCACGACATGGCAGACTGGTACCTTGGGCCTTAGCCTGGTGGAGAAACAATGGAGCCCAGAGACTATGAGACCTCTGAAAGAGTGAGCTAAGATAGACCTTCCCTCCTTTGTTTCTCGTGTGTTCTGTCAGAGCAGTGAGAAGCTGGTTAAGACACGCAAACAGTGCCTAGTCACATATCAGATGGTTAATAAACATATGGCTACTGAGGTTTTTTTGAGGTTCATCTTAGTGCACATGCCCCTCAAAGCTCTGTGACCTCCCTCTACGCGGCTTTCCATCTCTGAGTGTGTTCTGCAGGAAACGAATCCCTCAGGCTCCAACTGGGTCATTACCTTCATTTGTCAGTTCTAAATATTGAAGTACATACAAGGAAAATGTCACAACTGTCAAAGTAAAGTAAAGTTATTACAGGTCCTGCTCATGAAAAAAAAAAAAAAAAAAAAAAAGATGTTGAGCAGGACAGAGCCAAGGAGAGCCCAGTTGAGAAATAGAGGATTTACTCAAGTTAATGTTGTTCTTAGAGCAGGGTGCCCAGATACAGGTCTATTACATGTACAGTCAATCACAGCATCTCTTCAGCCTGGCCTGACTGCTAGGATCTGTGCAGGCAGTCCCAGCAATGCGCTGAGAGTTGAACTGGTAACAACAGTTGATGGATGACATCGTACCAATGTCTGCCAGGTCTGTTCTAAGCCTTTCATGTAATAATGGATTTAATCTTTGTGATTACCCCAACCTATCACTATGCCCACCTGACTAGCGAAAAAGCCAAGGGAGGGGAAAACTAAGAACTATGTTCCATATCATATTCCACGTCATGTTCCATATCAAACATCTCTGAGGCAACTCAGAGCACAGCAGTGTTGTTCTCAAGCTCTCAGGGCACACCTGTGTGCTGCACTGTGTCAGGATCCACCCTGACTGCCCCAGAGCATCCGTCCCTGCTCTTGCGTCCACTGACCACCTGCTAATTCATCAGTTGTGCAGCACCTGCAGGTGCCAGGAGGGTGACCAGTCAGGGAAAGTTCTTCCCGACTGCTCCCCTCTTTCTCCCTCACTCTTTGAAGATATTAAGTGCCTTTGCTTATTTTGGTTTTTAACCAGTTATTTCCATCCACACTCCTGTTCATTCTCCCTTGGCCACCTGTCAGCCCCTTTCAATTCCCTGGATCACAACTAAAAGGAGAACCAGGGGCCTTGTTCCACTTATGATCTGTGCAAGCCTCTTTGCCCATGTCTCCCTTTGTGCCCCCCCTCCATGCTCTTTGCTAGTGCTGAAACTTTCCCCACAGATAACTGCTTCCTCCATAAATACCATTTTGTCACTAAAATCTCTCACTTAGGTTATTAATTAGGGTCAATAAAGAATTGAGTACGTAGCTGAGACTGTATGGATTATTCTTGGCCACATTCCCCATTCTTTCTTGTGGAAATTACTGCTGTAGTACTCTCCAGCAATTTTTTGTGGTTGCCCTTTTCCGACGTTGCCACACGTTCATCCATCTTCCCATTGGCCTGAACGGGTGGCCTCCTTTACACTTCAAACTCTTATGATCATATCTAGAACTACATCTCTGAACAGATGCAGGCTTTCCGAAATTGCACATTGTCGCTTGTCCCCGCAGAGAGCCCTATGCACCCTGCTTGACGCAGAAGCCGGGCCCATCCTGTGGCAGGCTATCCAGGCCATTTCTTTTGTTTGGTGTAACTCTCAGCTAGAAGCAGAGAAGCAGACAGTTCTATCCCCTGCCCTCCAAGTTCGTTTCCAACCCTGTGGTCTCTGTACAGCTCCGAGGTCTCGTCTGTTGGCATCATGTGCCTGGGTGTGACTCAGTGGAAATGCCCGCAGACAGTGATCTCATCCTATTCCTGACATGCACTTGAGGAAGCAGGCTCTCTGGCTTGTCTGTCCTGGACTCAAGTTCCTTTTCCTAGTGTTCTTATTTCCACGCCCTTCATTGAAAAGTTCCCTAGATGTAGGTCAGCCTCTCCTATAAAGGGCCTGGTGCCAAATATTTTAAATGTTGGGACTGTGGAGGTAACTCAGTTGCTAAGGCATTTGCCAAACATGAAGACCTGAGATTCAGTCCCAGGACTCAGATCAAAACAAACAAACAAATGAAAGGGGGCACATGGCACATTATTGTATCCCCAGTGCTGGGGAGCCTTGCTAGCTAGTCAGGCTAACGGGTTTAGGAAGTCCTGGGGCCACTGGGAGCTGCTATGTCAAATAACACAGTGGTTAGGCTTGAAAGAAGACAGCAGGGTTGTCCTCTGGCTTCCACATGCTTAGTCACACAGCAGCAGCATCAAAAAAAGCAATAATAATAACCACAACAAAACAATACACACCTAGTTCAATAGATATACATAATCTTCTGCTTTCTGGAAAAAAAAAAAAAAACTAAATAAAAGTCTCCAAGTCTTGCACTGACTAACAGTGCAATTATTTTCCGAGTCCTGTAGCTTTAACTGCTCTTGTTAATGAGTGAAACTGTGTGTCTAGCTTTGAGTTATCCTCCATGAGCTTTGCCCTGTTGGATTATATACCAGCATTTTGGGGGTAGTTTTCAAACACGTCAGCTGTGTAACCTCTCTATTAGGTGCCCTGCACTGCCTCCCTGTGGCTGACCTGATGGTTGCAGTCCCAGCTAGACGTTCCTAGCCTCTCAGTCGAGACTGGTTTGAAAGACACAACCTACTCAGACAGTGATGGGCTGAGCACAGGATGCCTAGAGAAAGATGCAGTTTGCTTTTGCTAAGAACGTGTTTGCACCTTTTCCCTCACATAGATTTGTTGAATATGGCATTTTATGTTTCAGCTGATTCTTGGTCAGATGTCTTATTGTTCCACGGGGGCAGAGAAACACAAATCTATCACCCTAGCCATTGGTACAGCAAATAAATAAATCTACCTTTTAGAGTCATTATTAAGATTGATTATGTTTCTGGTCAAAAAGTAGCCAATGGCAGGTGTAGAGGTGTGTGTGTGTAAGAGAGAGAGAGACAGAGAGAAAGAGAGACAGAAAGACAGAGACACACAAACAGGCAGACACACATAAGAGAGAGAAACAGGGAAAGACAGACAGGCAGACACACGAGAGAGAGAGAGAGAGAGAGAGAGAGAGAGAGAGAGAGAGAGAGAGAGAGACATAGACAGACACACAAACAGTCAGACACACATAAGAGAGAGAAACAGGGAAAGACAGACAGGCAGACACACACGAGAGAGAGAGAGAGAGAGAGAGAGAGAGAGAGAGAGAGAGAGAGAGACCCCTTTGGATGGCAAGAAGAAATGGGCTATGGAGGAAAACACTATAGTTGATCTCAGCAGTTAGCCATTGTCATATATATTCTAAGAACATATGTGCTTGCTATGCTCTTGTGCAAAGAGTCATTGTCTCAGAGATTCGGAACTAATGGGCCCTGGCAATGCTAGTTGCACTACCATACGAGAGAACGGACCCAGTGCAAAGCTGACCTGCTTAGTAAGTTTTACTCAAGTTCTCTGCTGCTCTAAGGAAGGCCAAACAAACAAAAGTAAACAAAAGATGTGTTTAATGAAAACAGCAAATAAGCCTCCAAACATATTTTAAATGGACCATGAGCAAATGTCCAGGAAGAATCATTTAAATATGGAAATTGAGTGCTCAGAAATAAATCATAGGCCCTCTTCACAGCAACAGGCGAAGAAGAGATAAATGTGTTTGCTGTTATCCGAATTTAGGAATAGGACTTTGTGCCGCAGGGTGAACAGCGCTGCCTCTTAACCTGGCATAAAATTGAGCAATGCTCATTCTCTTGGCCGGCCAGGTTCAGCACTGCCCTCTGGTATTTCTCCTGTTATTGCCTGGGAGAGCCACTGCAGCTGTTAATAAGAGCATGCCAAACAATAGCAGCTGATGCTTCAGACTGAAGAGGAGAGATGCCTTAAGCCTCCACTGTCTGCAGGAATTACCTTCTTCTAAACTATTCTTTTATAGTTATCTTATTTTAAAAAAAATTGAAGGTTGAATTAAAAATCACTCTGTAAACTTGTAAAAGGATTCCATCCATCTTTCAGAGGCGTCTACTGTCTCTGGAGATCGATGATACCTACAGGCACCTTCCTGAAAGGTGTCAAAGGGATGAAGGGAAATGCTTTGTGTATGGGGGGTGGGGAGCCTGCAAAATGGACATTAGCCTCATCTCTAAGATAAAGGGACCACAGGACCTGGTGTCATCTCAGAATGCCATGGAGGGGAGAGGGGGCCTTAAGAGAAAGTCTTTGGGACTCTTGAAATAATGCTCTAAGGACACACACACGTAGAAAGAAATGGTCCGACCAGCGAAGCTGTGACCCTGATGACATAAGGGGCAGTAAAGAACCGGTTGGAACAGGATTTGGCATTTCCCCATCCTATACCTGGCAGTGGTGACGGGGGAAGTTCTTGGAACTCACCAGGTAGACATGTAAGAGAATTGTTTGCTAAACGTGATGCCCCAGTTGCCACAGGGAGATCTCCTTATTGCTGTTTATACAGATGGAAAAGTCTGAGAAACGTTGTTTGCTGAGCTGTGGGGATGCGCACTTAGGAAGTGGCCACACTGGGAGTCAAACTGGAACCTCTCCGACAGAGGTTCCCACAGCAGCAGCTTTCATCCTGACCAGTGGCTTCCTGCAGCCGGGGAGGAGGCAGACTCCCACAGGCGATGGGTGTGACCGCCCTGGGAAAAGGCAGCTCACTGTGCCAGAGGTCAGGGCAGTAGGTCCCAGGATCATGTAATGACGTGGAAGGAGGAAGCTGACAGACAAGTCAGCTGCCTTGGGAGGTGGGAGAGTTGGGATCATCCATTGTGTCTCATCTGAGGGAGTGGGCTTTCATGGTTAAGATAATGATTGTAAAGCACACCCGTGGGTTTTGGGTGTGTACCTCTCATGGAAAGTTGTGGGCATGGGTTGGAGAAGCGGGGAAACGTCGGTTCATAGCAGCAGCAAGGAGCAGGATCTTGGAGCTTTCTGGTTATTCTACTTCACAGGTCTGTGCCACGGTACACAGTGCCAAGAACAAATTCAAGCTCCCCCGGGATGTCAGCTCCCCTTGGCTCTGTCTATGGCCTTCATTCCCCATGGTGGCACACCTGCCCTTTGCCTTCCACGTCGCTGAGGCCCCTGCACGCCATCATTCTCCAAGCCCCTATAACTACTTGAACTGTTTTCTCCTGCCACCTCTGTCCCAGGAATGCATTTGAGGAAAGAGGCCCTCGTACAACGTGAATCCATTGCCACAGATATCTACAGGCATTTAATGTCAACACTGAAATCATTCTGATTTTTCACTGATTCAGACCACCATACATCAACATTGATGAAAATACAATTTGATATGAAAAAATTAGAATGTGGGGAAATCAGGATAATGGAGGGGGGGGTTCCTCTGTGGACCAGATGGGGTGACACTGGGGCTGACAGGGGAGAGGGCAGACAGAATTCCAAACGAATGGAGTCCGATTGCTAGGAGCTGAATCCAGGTGACAATTCTTGAGAGCTGAGCTGGAGGCTCCCAGACAGGCTTTCATTTGCTAGACAGTTGCTTTTTGTCATGCTCACGTTAAAAAATAAAGAAAAGCACGTCATGTTACAGGAAGGAGGACGGAGGATTTGATCCACTCCACACTCCACATTAGTTTAGTTATGAGAACTCAAGGACAAGTAGCAGCAATGTGTGGGAACCCTTCTGCCCTCCACCCTACTTCATGGCTACCAGCATCTCACATCACTGACCACTACTCAGGGACTCTGACTCTGGAGCTGACTTTAATGCATTGAAAGCAGATTTTTTTTTTTTTCTTTTGCACTGAAAAAAAGGCATTTTGTGTTAGGCTGCCTGTGTGCGCCATTTTTCCCCCCAAGCGTCACTTTTAGTATTTCTAAGGATTGAGCGCCACCTGCTGGTCAACTATAAGACTGCTAAATAGCTGTAAAAGGAGGGTTTGTTTACTTCTATTAGCCAGGGGCTGGAGAGATGATCAGTTAAGAGCAGGGGCTCCTCTGGCACAGGACCAGGGTTTGAATTCAAGCACCGACAGAACAGCTCACAACTGTCTGTAACTCTACTTCCCCAGTGATGTTACTTCTTCTAGACTCTGTCACCTGAGCAAAACACCAAACACATAAAAAATGCACAGTAAATCACTTTTATTTTTTGACCACTTTGATTTTTATTTATTTGCTTGAGTATTGATATATATGTGTTCGCATGTATATAATTATATGTATATATTATATGCATATTTGTAGGGTGCTCAATTAAAATGCACAATATGTATAAATGTGTTTGCTTTATTTATTTTTATTATTTATTCATTTTCCTTTTTTAATCTTTATTTTACATACCAACCACAGTTTTCCCTCCCTCCTCTCCTTCTGCTTCCCGTACCTCACTCCTAAGCCCCATCCACTCGTCCTTCATCTCTACTTAGATGGGGTAAGGCCTCCTATAGGAATCAACAAAGCATGGCACATCAAGCTGAGAAAGGACCAGTCTCCCCCTGCATCAATGCTGAACAAGGCATCCTACCATAAGGAATAAGCTCCAACAAGCCAGCCCATGCATCAGAGACAGGTCCTGGTCCCACTGCTCGGGGCCCCAAGAAAGACGAAGCTACACAATTGTCACCCAGATGTAGAGGGCCTAGGTTGGTCCCTAGATGTTCATCCAGAGACTGTGAGCTCCCACAAGCTCAAGTCAGTGGTCTCTGAGGTCTCCCACCACAATTTTGACCACTGCCCCTTGATCATATAATCCCTTCACCTTCTCTTCAGCTGGACTCCCAGAGCTCATCCCAGTGCTTGGCTGTGGATCTCTGCATCTGCTTCCATCAGTTACTGGGTGAAGGCTCTCTGATGACAATCAGGGCAGTCATCACTCTGCTTATAGGGGAAGGAGAGTTCAGGCATTCTCTCCTCTATTGCTAGGAGTCTTACTGGGGTCATCCTTGTGGGTTCCTGGGAGCATCCCTGGTACCAGGTTTCTCCCTAGCCCTACAATGACCTCCCTCAATCAAGGTATCTCCCCCATCACTATCCTGCTCTGTCCAGCCCACAACTTGACCATTCTGATCCCTATGTTCCCATCTCCATCCCTGTCCCTTTACTGCCCCTTGCCCCCATTTACCCAGGACATCCATCTACTTCCTCTTCCCAGAGAGATCCATGTGTCCCTCTTAGGGTCCTCCTTGTTACCTAGCTTCTCTGGGGCTATACCTCATGTTCCCATTGCCTATCTCCTCACCTTACTCCCACCCCCAGTTTATGCGAGAGATCTCATCTATTTCCCCTCACCAGGGTGATCCATGCATCCCTCTTAGGGCTCTCTGAGGATTGTAGTAGCCTGGTTATCCTTTGTTTTACATCTAACATCCACTTATGAGAGAGTACATACCATGTTTGTCTTTCTGAGTCTGGGTTACCTCACTCAGGATGCTTTTATTTTAGTTCCATCCATTTACCTGCAAAGTTCTTTTTTACAGCTGAGTAATACTCCATTTTGTAAATGTACTACTTTTTTAATACATTCTTTGATTGACCGGCATCTAGGTCATTTCCAGGATCCAGCTATTATGAATAATGCTACTATAAACATAGTTGAGCAAATGTCCTTGTAGTATGATTAAGCATCCTTTGGGTATATGCCCAAGAGTGGTATCACTGGTTCCTGAAGTAGATTGATTCCCAATTATCTGAAAAACTGCTGTACTGATTTTCAAAGTGGCTGTACAAGTTTGCACTTCCACAAGAAGTGGAGGAGTGTTCCCCTTATTCCACATCCTCTCCAACATGAACTATCATCAGTGTTTTTGATCTTAGCCATCTGACATTGTAAGGTATCTCAGAGTCATTTTTATTTGCATTTCCCTGGTGGCTAAGGATGTTGAGAAACTCCTTAAATATCTTTTGGTCAATTGAGTTTCTTCTGTTGAGAATTCTGTTTAGATCTGTACCCTGTTTTTAAATTAGATTATTTGATATTTTGACGTCTAGTGTCTTGATCAGTCCTCTGTCAAATATGGTGCTAGTGAAGATCTTCTCCCATTGTGTAGGTTGTTGTTTTGTCTTATTGACAGTGTCCTTTGTCTTGCAGAAGCTTGTCAGTTTCAGGAAGATCTATTGATTGTTAATCTCAGCATCTGAGCTACTGGTGTCCTATTCAGGAAGTGGTCTCCTGTGCCCATGCATTCAAGGGTACTTCTGACTTTCTCTTCTTTCAGGTTTAGTGTAACTGACTTTATGTTGAGGTCGTTGATCCACTTGGACTTGAGTTTTGTGCACAATAATAGGTATGGGTCTATTTGTATTCACCCATATGCCACCATCTAGATAGACTAGCACCATTTGTTGAAGATACTTTTTATTTTCCTGTGTATAATTTTGGCTCCTTTGTCAAAATCAATGTTAATAGGTGTGTGGATTTTTGTCAGGGTCTTGGATTCAATTCCATTGATGCACATGATTGTTTTTATGCCAATACCATGCTGTATTTATTACTCTTGCTCTCTAATAGAGCTTGAAGTCAAGTATAGTGATGCCTCAAGAAGTTCCTTTATTGTACAGGTTTGTTTTAGCTATCCTGGGCTTTGAGTTCTTCCATATGATATTGAGCATTCTTTTCCCAAGGTCTTGGAAGAATTGTGTTGGGATTTTGATAGGGATTGAATTTAATCCGTAGATTGCTTTTGGTAAGATTGTCATTTTTATTATGTTAATCCTACCTATCCAAAAACATTGGAGATATTTCAATTTTCTCATATTTTCTTCAATTTCTTTCTTCAAAACCTTTAAGTTCTTGTCATACAGGTCTTTCACTTGTTTGGTTAGAGTTATCCCAAGATATTTTATATTATATGTGGCTATTGTAAATGGTGGTGTTTCTTTGATTTCTCAGCCTGTTTATCATTTGTATGTAAAAGGACTGTTGACTTTTTTAGTTAATCTTGTATCCAATCACATTGCTGAAGGTGTTTATCAGCTGTAGGAGTTCCATGGTAGAATTTTTGGAGTTATTTATGTATACTATCATCTGCAAATTGTGAGAGTTTAACTTCTTCCTTTCCAATTGTATCCCCTTAATATCCTTTCCTTGTCTTCTTGCTCTAGCTAGACCCTCAAGTACTATATTAAATAGATATGAAGAGTGGACATTCTTGTATTCCTGATTTTAATTACTTTGAGTTCCTCTCCATTTAATTTGATGTTGGCTGTTGGCTTTCTTCATATTGCTTTCATTATGTTTAGATAAGTTCCTTGCATCCCTATCTCTCCAAGACATTTGTCATGAAGGGGTGTTAAATTTTGTCAAAGGCTTTTTCACCATCTAATGAGATGATCATGTGGTTTTTTTCTTCCAGTTTGTTCAGATGGTGGATCACATTGACAGATTTTTGTATGTTGACCCATCCCTGCATCTCTGGGATGAAGCCAACTTGATCATGGTGGGTGATATTTTTGATGTGTTCTTAGATTCAGTTTGCCAGTATTTTATTGAGTATTTTTGCATCAATGTTCATGAGGGAGATTGGTCTGTAATTCTTTTTCTTTGTTGCATCTTTGTGTGGCTTGGGTATAAAGGTAACTGTAGCCTCATAAAAAGTTTGGCAATGTTGTTTTTGTTTCTATTGTGTGGAACAATTTAAGAAGTATTGGTATTATCTCTTCTTTGAAGTTATGGTAGAATGTTGCAACAATCTGGCCCTGGGCTTTTTTTTTTTATTTGGGAGACTTTTGATGATGGCTTCTATTTCATTAGGGGTTATAGGTTTATTTAAATTGTTCATCTAGTCTTGATTTAATTTCGGTATGTGGTACCTATCCAGAAAATTGTCCATTTATTTTGGGTTTTCGGATTTTAAGGAATACAAGTTTTTGAAGTATGACCTGATTCTCTGGATTTCCTCAGTGTCTGTTGTTATGCCCTCCTTTTCATTTCTGATTTTGTTAATTTGGATAGTCTCCCTCTGTTTTTTTGTTAGTTTCATTGATTCTTTGTATTGTTTTGTTTCTATTTTATTGACTTCAGTCCTTAATTTATTTTTTGCCATCTACTCCTCCTGAGTTTTGTTCTCGAGGTTTCAGGTGTGCTGCTAAGTCACTAGCATGACATTTCGCCAATGTAGGCATTGAGTGCTATGACTTTTCCTCAGCGCTGCTGCTTTTATAGTGTCCCATAACTTCGGGTGTGTTGTGCAGTCACTTTTATTGAATTCTGGGAAGTCTTTTCTTTACCCTGTGGTAATTCAGTTGAGAGTTGTTCAGTTTCCATGAGTTTGTAGGCTTTCTGTAATTTGTGTTGTTGAATTTTAACTTTAAGCCTTTGTGATCCAGTAAGATACAGGGGGTTATTCCAATTTATAAGCCGAGTGTAATTATGATAGGTCTACCTTTATAGATTACTTGGCTTTTTTCCTTTGCAGCTCTTAATATTCTTTCTTTATTCTGTATATTTGGTGTTTTCATTATTATGTGGCAAGGGAACTTTTTTTTTTTTTTGGTCCAGTCTTTTTGGTGTTCTATAAACTTCTTGTGTCTTCATAGGTATGTCCTTCTTTAGGTTAGGAAAGTGTTCTTCTATGATTTTATTGAATGTATTTTCTGTACTTTGAGTTGAACTTCTTCTCTTTCTTCTATCCCTAATATTCTTAGGTTTGATCTTTTCATGGTGTCTCATATTTCCTAGATGTATTGTGCTAAGCATTTATTGAATGTAACATTTTCTTTGACAGATGAATCTATTTCTTCTATCATATCTTTAACTTTTGAGATTCTCTCTTCCATCTCTTGCATTCTGTTGGTTATGCTTGCATCTGTAATTCCTGTTCATTTACCCAGGTTTTCCATTTCTAGAATTCCCTCGGTTGTGTTTTCTTTATTGTGTTTTCTTTATTTTCAAGTCTTGAACTTTTTCCTTCGCTTGTTTGATTTTTATCTTGACTTTCTTGGCTTTCTTTCCTGGCCTTCTCGAATTTCTTTAAGGGACTTATTGATTGCTTCTAGGTTTTCCTTTGTTTTTTTTTTCTCAAACTTCAAGGAAATCTCGTTATCTCTTTAAGGGAATTTTTTTGTTTCTTCTTTAAGAGCCTCTCTCATCTCCACAAAGTTATTTTTAAAGTTGTTTTCTTTTACTTCATCTGCGTTGGGATGTTCAGGTTTTGCCGTTTTGGAAGTACTAGGTTCTAGTGGTGTCATATTGCTTTTTATGCTGTTGAATGTATTCTTACATTCCTGTTTAACCATTTGGGTTTGAGATAATTATAGGTACAGTTGTTGAGTCTTGTGATGTGCTATCTTTGTTGGATGGATCTTTTTTCCTTTATTGTCTTTTGGCCTAAATGGCCAAGGGTTCTGGTAATTGGCTGGTTGTCAGGTCCAGTAGGGTTGTCTCAGCTGTGGTTTGTCGGGCTTGGGTGCCTAGATCTAGTGTATCGCCCAGTTCTTCTAACTAGTGTTGGCTTTACTCATGCCTATAGGATCTGTTCTTCCAGATGGTGTGGATTGTGCCTGTTTCTATGGAGTCTGTTCTTCCAATTGGTGTAGGTTTTGCCAGTGCCTGTTTTTCCAAACAGTTTGGGTAGTGCTTGTGCCTATAGGGTTTGCTGGTGTTACTGGAGAGGGCTGTTCACAGTCAGGCTGCTGTGCTTCCACTTGGTGCAGGTGGTGCTTGTGCCTCTAGGGGCTGCTGATCTTGCAGGGGATGGTTGGCCAGGGGAGGATGATGGGTTCAGTGGGTTTGGGTGCCCGAGTGGGTCTTGTAGTTTACAGTGTCCAGTTGTTGGTTTGGCTGTGGTGGTGGAGTGACTGGCACACAGAACTCTTACCAGGTGACTGGCTGCTGGTACTGAGGTCATAAATCCTCTTTAAAAGAAAAGAAGAGTTTGGGGGTGGTGGCTTATGCCTTTAATCCCAGCACTCTGGAGGCAGAGGCAGAAGCAGATGGATCTCTAATGAGTTCTAGGCCAGCCTGTTCTACAAAGTGAGTTCCAGGGCAGCCAGAGATTTACACAGAAAAACTGAAGAAAAAAAAATAAATAAATATTTTAAAATAAGAAGTAAAAAAAATAAAAATCCATTTCCATTTCAAAACATTAATAATCCCCTAAATATCCCCATGATTTCAATGAATTCCTCTTCTTGCCCTCCAAACAGATGTTTATTTGCAACATGAATAATCTTCATAATAAGAATAGGACCCTATCACATTTATGACAGCTCCAGATACTCTTTGGCCAAAGACCTGCCCCTGGCTCTAGGTCATAGACAGCTGCTTATCACTGGTTTAAAAAGCACGTGAGCAGAAACCCTCTGAGGGAAAAGACGTCTACACTGAGGACACTCCGACTGTTGTCCTGCTGTTGTCATCACTAACCAGTAGTCCTCAACCTGTGAGCCATGACCTCCAGAGGGGTCACATAGTGCGTATTTACATTAAGATTCATAGCAGTAGCAACATTACGGTTATGAAGTAGCAATGGAAGAATTTTATGGTTGGGGGCCACCATCGCAAGAGGAACTGTATTAAAGGGTTGCAGCACTGCAGCGTTAGGAAGGTTGAGAACCACTACAATACACTGACTGTTTGCACAGTCTGTATTCACAGTCTGAATTATGTGTCATGGAAATGGAGCGGTGATTGACAGTATGTGGGCAGATTACAGAGATTCTAGGCAAATCCTGTGCACATCTGGGGTTTATGAAGGACAGCTCTGGCATGGGGAAATGCTCTCCTTGGTTCCTGAAGCAAGCCTCTTAGGAGAAGTAAGAGCTGTTCCTTTCACAATGGTAGACAACTCATCCACAGACGACTGAGTAAATGTGGGCCTCGGGAACACTCTGTCCACATGCACAAGCAAGCTTTTACTGAGGAATCAGACGATTAGCAATCCAAAGATAGTAGATCAGTTTCTAAATTCTCCCACTGCTAAAATCAATGATGTTGTATTTATTGCTTAGAAACACTACACTGAAGTCCCCCAACTTACATGGATCATGTTAGTTCCTTGGCATGAGGTAGACCAATTTTGAAAATGGTGGTGCTCTGTGTAAAATTTCTAGAATAGGAGTAACCTTGACAAGTGTCTTCCTTATCCAAATGTCTCTAAGTCCTTTCTTCACCAGTAGTGAATGGCATCATCAGCCATAGCCAACGTAATAGCTTGGAGATACTAGTCAGTCACTACAACTGAGTTTTAAGCATTTAACTAGCACCTATAAAGAATGCACACTTTGAATCTCTGGATTGCAGGGTGTGGGCAGACATGTCATGACTGCCAGGATGTTCTCTCCCAACAGAAAGAAGGGAGAACACTTCCCCAGTAAAGGAGATGATGGGAGTTTTAAGCAGTCTCATGACTTTATATTCATAAACAATGTCTATTTAATGGTATAAAATTATTAAAGGAATGACCAGCCATCTCGAGGTATTGAGGGGAGTATGTTCTTTGATATTTTTTTCTATGTAAGGAGGATAATGGAAAGGCATCTGTTTTCAGAACTTTCTAAAGATCTATACATCTAAGGGCGTAATCACATGAAGGTTTAAGTGGCTGGAATGGTGCCCAAGCTTGGGTAATTTAAAAAAATGAACATTTCCAGGTAATCCTGTGCACTACCAGCCTCTGTGCAGGAAAAGAAAAAAAGAAAAGAAAATTTCTCTCGCCTTCCAGAACAGATCAAGTCCCTAAGCAAAATTCTAGGCATGCAGGAGTGAAGTCAGGAAAAGAAAATAAATACAAGATTAAATAATGAGCTTCAGGAACCAGTGAGGAAGAATGCCCTGCCTTAGTATGAGGGTGACCTGCTAACAAGGGGTCACAGTCTGAATGTGTGGAGAGAACCAGAGCCTTCCCTGCGTGCCACTGAACTGAGAAGCAATCAGCATGAAAGCCATGTTCTCAGGGTTCAAGCATGGCATCAGCGATGGGTGACCTCTCTTTTCCAATTCTCCCACTGACAGGTGACTTATTTCACCCTTCAGCTGGTAGATTAAATCAGTTTTAAAATGTTGAGAAGGAGCTGGAGAGATGGCACAGTGGTTAAGTGTACTTCTTCCCCAGAGGGCCCAGGTTTGGTGAGCATCCGTGTAACATAGCAGACAACTGCCTGTTACTCCAGGAGGACCCCCCTGTGATTCTGCCTCTATGTGGCGCACACACACACACACACACACACACACACACACACACACAAATAAATATATACAGAAATAAAAAATAAAATCTTTCCCAAGAAGTTACCAGACGAAGTAAGAGTATAAAGCAGGAGTTGGTTAATGAATCATTGTCACGAATGGTCTGAGAATCCCATGAAAATTTATATTTACTAACCCAACCCAAGAGCCTTCGGCTTAGGACTAGGGTAGGGGTTGGAGCAGGGACGTTTAGGACATTTGTGAGGTTAGGAAGTGTGACTGCTTTTGGCAAGTGAAATATTACAAGTCAGTGTATTTTGAAGTTCCAGGTGGCACACACAAGCTGCCTAGTGAAGGAAACTTTATCTCCTTCCATGTCAGAAAAACAATACAATTACTGGGAAGGTTATGTCATGACATCAGAACTCTTTGAGTTTTTTTCTCATTTTTTAGTTCTTTAAAATGTCATAGAATGTGTTTTGATCAAATTTACTCCTCCTCCAATTCTTCCCAATTCAAAGCTCCCTTCCCTACCCTCCCAAATATGTATTTTTTTAAAAAAAAATATCTTCAAAAGTATTTGTGCTGTCCAAATACTCATGGATGCACAGTTTATGCTGGAGAGTGAGTGACTCAGCAGGGAGTACACTCTTGCAGAAACTGTCTCTCCCTGTCCTGGTAGCTAACAAATGCCAGTAGCTCCAAGGGTTTTGGTGAGACTGTGTGCCCAACTCCTGTCTCCCTGCTGTCATTTGGCCTGGCTTGGACTAACAGAGATTTTGGCATTCTATGAATTTATGCAAGCACTTCCCTCTGGTGAAGAGAAGATAATGTTTCCATGTAGTCATCCACAGTCTTGGGCTCCTAGATTCTTTCTGGCCCCTTTTTTATGTAATGATCCCTGAGCCTTGGGAGAGGGATTGAAGTTTATGTGTTCCATTTAGGGCTGGGCATTCTGCCTGCTGTTGCTTAGTCTCTGTACTTTGGCTAGTTATGGGTCTCTGTGTTCACCAGTATCTGCTGCAAACACCACATACAACCACAGAATGAATCAATCACACCTGTAGGCAACATCAAGGTTCCATATCACAGCCATCATATATGTAAAAGTGCTGTACCCAAGCATCCTGACAGTATGAATTCATTTACATAAAGCTTAAAATGGGCAATAATCCCTAGTTTTAGGATTAGTATTCTAGTAGCAGGTCCCTTGGGGTTAATGAGAAGTGGGCTCCCTAGGGGATTCCGGATATTAATCCTGTTGTTTCTCAATTGAGTCTTAGTCATCTCTGTGTGCTTAACTTTGTGAACATTTGTTGGTTTTCATACATAATATATGCTTAGACTTAGATGTAGGATATATCATTGTTATGCGACAATAGGCTCTGTCCCATGTTAGAGTCACAGAAGCCAGGACATCTGTAGCCCTTGCTGGATGAAAGGAACTTGCTGGATGAAAGTGGATGCTGGAGAAAGTCTGCGTCATGTCATCTGCAGAGTTCAAGAAGCTGGAGCGACAGTGGTGCTTGGTTCCTTATGACTCTGAAAACCCAAAGGGGACCATGAGCGCAGCGTTCAGGGGCTCTGTGAAGTCATTTTCACCTCGGGGAGGCCTAATCAAGAACAAAGCCAAACCTCAGGACGTAAGATCATGGATCACCCCTAAATATCTCCAGCTGGTCTGTGCATGCTTGTTCCTCGGTCCATGTGGGCCCCACTCTTATTGAATCTCTATCAACATTCCCCGCCTTGTTCTGAATCCTGAACAGATTCCTCCCCTCTTCTTTGTTCCCCTCCCCCTTTCCACTTCCTTCCTTTCAAGGCCACCTACTATCACTTGTGTTACCAGCAAGTCTTTGCTCTTGGCCAGCTCATTAAATCACTGTACCCATGGAGGGCAGGCCACAACAGTCTACTCCAGTGCCACAGGGTTTGACAGTCTCTCCTGGCCTCTGTACTCACGTGCATAAAACCATACATATTCACATCATAAATAAATAAAAACTCATAAATAAATCATAAATCATAAATAAATGAAAACTCATAAATGTGGTGGTCGGGAGTACTTTCACCATGGGCCCACCGTTCAAGTCCCCACTTAGTAGTTCTGTGGGAACCCCATATGTTCCTACGGGGCTAATGGTGCTGCAGATCCTGGGCCCCACTTTGAGAACCCTTCACCTTCTTTGTGCTTACAGCATCATGCCTGTACTTCTTCCATTCTCCACTAGGAGTGCTCTAGCTGTAAGTTTTCTTTTTTTCTAAATCATGGACTCAGCCAACCAGGTAGAGATGCAAGTATCAATGAATTATTATTCCCTAAATTGTAAGCGTCTGTTACTTTGTTCTAGCTTTAATTCTGGTATTAAGTAACATACATGCATTGCTTGTTGTCTGTTTGCATGGCGGTGACCCAGTTCGTCAGCTCCTTATTAGCATCACATATTTGCCATGCCCCTAGTGTACCCAGAAGAGTGGTTGTCTGGATTGCTGAGGTCATTCTGTTCGCTGCTGACCTTTGTTGAAAATCATGGGGTCTTTTTCTCACCTGCGGGGGGCGGGGGAGGGTTGTTCATACCCACCACAGCTGAAAAAGAAAATGAAGCTTCCCTCTTCTTCTCGCGAAAATTGAAAGGTGTTTAAAAAGTTCTCTGATACTGACTTATCCCCCAAATAGGCATTCTATGCCTGGCTTACAGTGTGTGCCCTTCAACCAGCATGTTCCTCCCATGTGGCTTCATGCCTTTGTCATCTAGAGAACTGAAATACTGCTGCTTGGGAACTGACTTGGAGGTCCCCTTCCATTTGATGCAGGTTGGGGGCGGGGTCTGCCAAAGCTCCCAGGTGATCCTGGCACAGAGAAGGTTTGGATATACTGGAGGACCTGCTTGTCTCTGGGAATTTCAAGAGAGTCACCGATATTCTTCTGGCAGGTGAGTTTGCTAAATCCCCATGCCTGCCTGACTTCCATGTGTGCCGCCTGCTGAAAATTTTCTTCTGTCCTCAGAGACATGAAGATATAATAATCTGCTCCTTAAATCCATAGCTAACCAGCAAGTCTACTCTACATCTTGGAGAGACCCTCACCAAGCCAAATGTGGGAGGAAAAAAAATCCAAACCAAACCAAACCAAACCAAACCAAACCAAACCAAACAAAACAAAACAAAATAAAAAAAAACCAAACCAAAACCAAACCAAACACCAAATAACACCAATGGAAAAATTGCCGAGCTCTGCATTTTCAGAGACAATTTAGCTATTCCATAAGGATTTGGCAGAGGGTGGCGTCCTTGTGATTGACAGCTGGAGCACGAGAGTTTGCAGTAAATACTCTTTTTGAAACCATTCTTTAATTATCCCTCCATCTCCCTTAAGCTGGCCTGCAAAGCAATGGGATTTCTCATCCATACACGTCAATTCTCTTTGTTCTTCTTTGCCGCCTCCTTTTCTGCCTTCTGCACACTCCCCTGTCCCCTACTGGTGACGTCACTAGCCCCCACTTCTGTCTTTCTGTCACATGTATTCCATCACCCTTTGTTTTTCCTCCTTCCGCACCCCTTAAGGTCTCTTTCTCCCTGTTCTACCTGCAGTGCACATGCATGCACTTGAGCTTGCACGTGCGCGCGTGCACACACACACACACACACACACACACACATGCACACACAACTGTCATTCATCCATCATCTATCTATCTACCTATCTATCTATCTATCTATCTATCTATCTATCTATCTATCTATCTATCATCATCCATATATCATCTATCTATCTATCTATCTATCTATCTATCTAGCTAGCTAGCATCTAGCATCCATCTATCATCCATATATCATCTATCTATCTATCTATCTATCATCTAGCTATCCATCATGTATCTACATGTATGTATTTGACATATATGTATGTATGTATTTCCACAGATGGATAACCTGTAGTGTTTGTTGGACTGGCTGATTTCACTTAACGCAATGATTTCCAGTTGCATCCATTTTCCTGAAAATGGTGTGTTTTCATCTTTCTTCATAGGTGAAGAAAACACACAATTCCTTACCCATTCCTCTGCTGATGGACAGTCTGCTATGTTCAGGGGATATTTCCCGGTAATAATAATTACACATACAAGAGTGTCACTTTGGTAGCCATAATAATGTCATCTAAGCCGAAAGAAATTAGTGCATGCCTACTGTCCTAGTGACTTGAAAATTAATACAAGTTGATTTCTGTTATATAAGACTTCCTGGAAACAGCTTCCGTTCACTAAATTAGAGACTGGCTGCTTCTAACGTAATTAATGTTTTAAAAGGAAAAATTAATTTCTGCCTTACCCATGAAGTAAATACATATCACCTAGTAAACCCCCCCATACCGTAGTCAGGAGATAGATCTCTCTCATATAAGTGTGGTGTCAGCAGGTTCAATCATACCCTTTTTGTCCTTTCTTTGGGTTCTATCCAGTATCTCAGAGAAATATGTACCAGGCTTTTTCTTTTTGGCCACCAACCAACTCCCAAATCATGAACAGAGACTTATTATTAGTTTTGGATGCTTGACCTAGCTTAGGTGTGTTTCTAGCTAGCTCTTTCTTTAACTTTAATTAACCTGTTTCTCCTTATCTACCTTTTGCCTTAGGACTATTGACCTTCCCTTCCCTTCCCTTCTTGCTGCCTCTGTGTCTGGCTGACTGGCAACTGCCTGACTTCTGGCCCCTGGCTTCTCCTCTCTTCTCTCATTCTTCTCTTCTCCCTTCTCTCCCTTTGAGTCTAGATTTCTCCTCTGTTTTATTCTCTCTGCCTGCCAGTCCCATCAATCATTTCTCTGTCTAGCTATTGGCCATTCAGCTTTTTATTAGACCAATCCGGTGCCTTAGGTGGGCAAGGGGAACCAAATTCTACACATCTTTCCATAATCAAATAAATTCAGCATAAACAAAATTAACACACCTTTACACCATTAAAGTAATAGTCCGTGCATAAACAAATGTAACCCGTCTTTGCCTAGTTAAAGTAATATTCCACGACAGGAATGTGTTGAGAATGTAACAGACTCCTCAGAACGACACATTTCAACACTGAGATGACAGTCAGAACATTCGAGTTCAGTGGTTGATTGAACCTACAGAGCTGAACAGAGACTTGGCGCCTCTTTGCTGTGTCAACAGCACAAGAAAAATGATCACTTCACCAACCCCAAGCAAAATTGTTCCACAAAGCAATTTAAAATAAAATGCCTGCTTAGAATATACATATACCTTTAAAGCCCCTTCAAATGTTAGGGTTACCAGGCTCCTTGTCATCACCTGGGGATTTCATGACCACAGTGGCTAATTTATGTATAGTGTGTGAGTGTTTATAAAGCGCTATGTTCATAGTTATGTGTTACCTTTAACCCAGTCAGAATAGAGAAAGAGCAATTTATATGCTTTAAAGAAATAACTAGGGGACTGGATACAGTAAACTTTATTGCTGGTATTCGAGAAAGTAGGGCTCCCCAAGCCTTACCCCCATTTCAGAGTCTGAGATGAAATGCAACTGAGTTTAGGCAGGCACTCCCCCAACAGCCTCTCTCTTTTTCTTCTGGCTGGAGCTCATGGTCCGGGACTTCTTACTCCTTGGAAGGTGGGGTTGTGAGGCCCAACACCCTATTGCTATGCCTCAATTCCTGCCATTGTGGGAAATAAACTAGACAAAGTGGTCACTGAGCGTGACACCAGGCCCAGCATCAAAGGTGGAAGGGTGGGTGTCGCTCTTAGTCACAGGATAGCCCAAGATGTCTTTTAGGGGGCCATCCCATCACAGCTTCACTGCCTTTTTGATTCCACCCAAGGTGGTGTCTTTCTCCGGGTAGCATGTCAGATCCACGAAGGACATATTATGGGTAGGAGCACAGAAGACCATGCCAATGAGCTTCCCTTTCAGTTCTGAGGCAGCCTTGCTCACATCCATCCCTACGAGTGCATGTAGGAGTCGTGGGCTGTGTAGCCCCGCAGCTATGTTGCCATAGTTTCCCAGAAGGATCATCCGTGGGGCTTGTAGGTGACAATGCTGGCAGGGACTGTGGTCATAAGTCCCTCCAGGATGCCACAGTTCTTCCAAATGACCTTGACTGGTGGTGGGGTAATAAGTTGGTGGTTCAGGAGGCATTGCTAACAATCTTGAGCGAGTTACCCCCACTTCGCATGGTACAGGACCATCGCAAACACAGGACCATCAGCAGAAGGGGCAACGATGATGGACATTTTTGTTCCACTCCGCAAGTGGACCCTAGCCTTCTCCAGGGCAGCGAAAACACTAGTAGACGCCACAAACATGCTCAGCACCCACTGCATATACACCGGTAGGTGTCATCAAGCTCTCCCTGCTAGCAAATGGAGACAGTCACCGCTGGCTGTAGCTTTTCTGTGCCCAGTTTTGGCTGTGTCGTAGAATTTGCTGCAGGTCGAATCATAACGGAACAGGAGGACCATATAGCTGAGGTCAACAAAGGGGTTGCTGATGGCAATGCTATCCACTTTGCCAGAGTTAAAAGCTGCTCTGTGACTATGAACACAGTGTGACCAAATCTCTTCACACAGTGTGACCAAATCTCTTCACCCTGACCTTCACCATCAGGGCTCGTAGATGTCACTGGCATTACAGGGGATGGCGCAGATGTTTATGGTAATGAGGAGGGGCAGGGAGCCTAGAAAGCAATTGTTCTCAGGGGTTACGTGAATGATTGAAGCTCAAACTGCTAGAATTTATGAAACCAGGGAGCCACTCAGAGGGGGGCTGTGAATTGACTGCTTTTAGCTGCCTGTGAACCAGGTCATCGAGAAAAATCAAGGGGTAGTAAACAACTTGATTCTATATTCATCGTGATTCTGTCACTTCCATAAAGGGTTTTTAGTTTGTGTCAATGTATCAAAGTGTAAGTGCATTCCTACACTGGGGTTATAAGCAGGCTGAATAGGACAAAGCTGTGGGCCTGCATCCAAATTCTCTTGTGGCCTCGTGTGGTCTATTCTCTATCTCATAACAATGACAAAACAACAACAAAAAACACTTAGCACACATTAGGTATCTCTAAGTGATTGCTTCCCTTCAAAGTGTGGGGAACTAACAGGTTTTGGTTAATTCTTGTCCTCCTTGGCTGTAACATGTAGTTCTTCAAATTGGCCACTAGAGGGGAGTCTTTAGTTAGCATTGTCACATCAGCCTGATTTCATCCTGAGAACATTTTGTGTGTGCTTGAAGCTGTTTTCAAATACAGGATGTATGGAGTAAGGACTCCACGAAGTCTGAGCGCCTTCTTTTACAAGTCAAATACTATTTCCTCCTTCTATTCCTCTTCCTCCTTCCGAGATCTTACTTACAGTTGCTATTCATTCATTTTTCTCCGCTGTAGCCTTAAGCGATGAATCTTTGAAGTCTTCCTTTTCACCCAGGATTGAGGTCTGTACTTAGAAGGGTCAAAAAGATATATGTTAAGGATAGTGTGTCTGGCGAAGAACAGGGACATTGGGCTTAGGGATCTGCTGCCAACTTTGAGACCAATGAGGAATGGGTATCCGCAAGCAAATCCCAGAATTCCCTCTTACTCCGTGATCCAATTCATTCAAGCAGTAGCAGAGTTGCCTGACACTGACGTCACACTGCCAAATGCATTTGCGCTCCCTCTGGACAGCCCGACAAATGTCCTTTCTTGGATGCGCCGAGGCCTTCTGATTTTGTAGCAAAAATAAAACCAACCAACGTCAGTTAATCCACACAGGCTGTTTGCAAATTGTGTGTCCAAAGGCTCTCTGTATTTGCCATGAGTCACCCATTCACGTCACCTGTCATTATTTCCTTCTCGTTTTCCCTCCCCGCTAACTGTTGATTCTCCTCCCGATACCACCCAATTTCCTTAACTAATTCACTTTAATAACAAAACCTGCTTTTCAGGTTCTCGTACTCCACACACCCAATAAAAAAAAAAAAAAAAAATGAGGTGCCCTTCTTGATTTCACTCAGTATGGCAAATTCGTTGACACACACACTAAGAATTCTTCCTCTTCAGTTTTACCACCTGTTTCCTCAAAGTCTCTTACTGTTGAGCACGAGTCTTTATACATGGACGCTAACAAAACCATTTCTAGTAACTTTGCCATGGACAACCCTGCCATTCTGAAACACTCCAGATGTATCAGGCGATCTGCCCCGCATGGTGGCAGGAAGCCTGGAGGAGGACATAGTTACTCCAGGGTAGATAGGAACTTTGGGGCCCTGAGCAACAACAGGAAGCTGTATTTCTGCCTGCAACCACATTAAACTTGGTTGAGGTTTTTATTGTTTGTGGGGTATGGACATTTTATTTCCTGAAGTCTAGTAACAATTGGCAAAGATCCTCCCCCCCCCGCCCCCCCCCCCACTACATTCACTGTGAAAAGCCCCGTGATAGCTCCACAGCTACAGAGAACTCCCTGGAGACTCGGCTGCCTCCCGACGACCAGAGGTCCCCATTGGTTGGTTTAGGCAAGATTAGTTCAGTTTCGGTTGTTTAATGATCTCTGTCCCTATCCTCACCACAGAAGGCAATGGCGCTTTCAACGCCTTCCCCACAAGTCTCCCAGCCACCCATGAGGCTCCCATCTTGCCCCCCTCCCCCACAAAAGGCGATCTAGTTACATTCATAAGCATTGTGCAACAAAATGCTTTTAGACACTCATGCTCCTTAAGAGCAGGCTGGTGTCCATTTCTGTGGTGGATTGCTAGCCTGCTTAGCCTTTTTATCAACCCAGCTCTTACATCTCTGCAACTCCTGCTCTCCTGCTCTCCTCCCTCCCTCCCTCCCTCCCTCCCTCTCTCTCTCTCTCTCTCTCTCATTTCTCTGTTCTCTCTCCTCTCTCTTTCTCTCTCCTCTCTCCTCTCTCTCCTATCTCTCTGCTCTCTCTCTCATTTCTCTGTTCTCTCTCCTCTCTTACTCTCTCTCTCCTCTCCTCTCTCCTCTCTCTCCTATCTCTCTGCTCTCTCTCTCTCTCTCTCTCTCTTACTCTCTCTCTCCTCTCTCCTCTCTCTTATCTCTCTGCTCTCTCTCTCGCTCTCTCTCTCTCTCTCTTTCTCTCTCTCTCTGCTCGCTCTCTCTCTCTCTCTCTCTCTCTCTCTCTCTCTCTCTCTCTCCCTCTTTTAGAGACAGGGTGTCACTGTGTATCACTAGCTGTCCTGGAACTCACTCTGTAGTCCAACTCTCCTGAAACCCACAGCCCACAGCCATCCGCCTGCCTCTGCCTCCCGAGTGCTGGGATTAAAGGCGTGCGCCACCGCCGCCCGGCCCCTCATTCTCACTTAGTGTTTTTAACACTATCACTGCTGCTCTTCCAGTCCCCCTTTGGCTCCCCAACCTGCACAGATACTCAAAAGAACATTCCGGCTTTTATTAAACACTGCCCTGGCCTTCATAGAAGATGCTTTGGGATTTAGCTTATTTGACAGAATGAAGACGACCAAATTGAATTTCAACTTTTGGCTCTCGTTTCACCAGGAAATTCCACTCAAGCAGTGTTAACACTCATTCATCATTTAACAAGTAATAATTGAACATCTAATTATGAAAAGGAATGCCTTTTCTGTTCTGTTTATCACTAACTGTGCAAAGGCCTGTGTGTCTGTGTATAGTTCTGGGCTCCAATAACTCCCACGAAGGGAGTGGGTGCACAAATTTGAGAGTCTATTACAGGAGAAAAAAACCTTAGTTAACTCAGCTACCAGAAGAGAATGCCACACATTGGGTGGTCTCAGGAACACACATGCATTTTTCTCTTGGTTCTAGAGGCTGGCAAGGCCTGGCAGCAGAGCCAAGTTCTCAGGAGAGCTGGAATCCTGCTTTTTATCTATCTATCTATCTATCTATCTATCTATCTATCTATCTATCTATCTATCTATCTATCTATTTATTTTAACCTGCCGAGCTTTCAGAAGAGAGCCTGCATTATGAGCAGTCTTGTCTCTGGGTGTCTCTGGATGCTTCCTCAGACATATGGACTCTAAAGTCAAGGAGTGACCCGCAAGTGTTCACAGGGCAAATTCCTGTTGCTAAAAGGCCCAGAGGGAGGCCCTGTAACATTTCATGCATGGGTGCCTTGGTGGTTTCAATAAAGCAAGATCTGTCCCGGGGACCTTTATCTGTTTGTTAAAGGCCTGCTTCCTAGCTTGTTCACACAGCTGTTTTAGTGAGGTGCCAACCCATTCGGCACACTCTGCCCTTTCTTATCTTATAGCAGAAGGTGATTTTAGTACCCATGGATTGAGTGTCTCTGTTTTCTCAGCATAGGTATCTGTTCCTCATAACCAATGGGGCCCCCATTTCCCTGCACAGAGTACTCTGACTCTCCAGCATCATCCCAGCTTCTAACTTAGCCCAGTTTGTCAGACAGATTTCCACCGTATGCTCTCTGTCCTGAATTGTAGCTCTGCCTCCTCTTGTCCATCCGGCGATAGCTCAGGCAATGTGTAACAAGGAAGTGGCAATATTGTCTTCGAAACCAATCCTGAATAATAAAAGACAAGAGGGTAAAACTCAGGGTATTTCAATGTGGTTTGATGATGATGAGATCCAAAGCAGACAGCTCAGAAGCCTTTTCTTGGAACATGTCAGAATCCAAGAAAAGGATAACTGTGCTCATGAAATCTTTGGTGCTTTTCTGGGCGTGGATAACTAGATGGGTTTAGAGTACCATCTGTATAACTGAGTTTGCTGTTTACATCTGACACTCTACTGCTTCCAGTACGCTGACATGCTACAGAGTAAGAGAAAGACAAAGAAAATTCCGTCAACATACACAGAACGTACCATAAAAGGGATAAAGAAACAACCCCACATTTTAAAGTTTGGAATTCTTGCCATTAATTTTGTGTTTGTTTGGTTGGTTGGTTTTAAGTTGAAACAGCTCTCCATCTGTAGCTGTCACCGTGATGGGTAATCTTTAGCCTGGCAGCTCAGAACCTCTCTCCAGCCATTTCCACTCCAGCAGCTGCTTGCTGAAGGTCAAATCCCTGAGAGACAGCAGAACCTAGAGTAGAGCCTGCACAGCCGCATCCTTGCGCCTTGCTTCTCAACGCTATGGTGCACAATTAGCAGATCCCTGTTTATTTTCCCAGCCATAAACCCAGCTTAAATTTCCATAAATGGTAATTTGATTTTTTTCCCTTTCTCTGGACTGTAAATTTGTGTAATTGGATTTTTATGGACTTTTGCACTACTGGTGTTACTTGTAATGGATTTATTTTTCAAAATTATAATGTTCAATGAATCCTGTAATCTCTACATACCTCCCAAGAAACCAAAGACCTCCCAGTTGGTCTCTCATTTGACCAAAATTTTGTTTACCAAGTGCATTTCCTAGATCTTTGTTAGCAAAGTATCACACACAGTGGAGTTTAGATCACAAGAGCATCGCCTTGAAGCTCCAGCTACCAGAAGTTCAAAGTCAAATTTTTCTCAAGTTGATCCTCCTGAGGGCAGAAGGGACAGGGCCTCTCTCAACTTCTCCTCAGTCAGAGATAGTTAGCTTCCCAAGCACCAGCCTCTATGTGCTGCTACAGCTCCCAAATTCCCCCTTTAATCAAAATATCTTCCATATTGAACAAGGCTCATGCCATTACCTTGTTGTAACTCAATTGCTTCTTTAAATACCCAAAGGCACTGTATGTTGAGTTAGTATCTCAGTAGAGTTTGGAGTGACTCACACAGAGCTAGCATCAACGTCCAAGCCACAGGGGTGAACTGAGGCAGAGCTGGGTGGGGCTCGGACCTTCCTGATGACAGGTCAGGGGAAGCCTCCCTTCTGCAGACTGGTGAGCTGGACCAACAGGCTTCTGCTCAGAGATGTCCTAAGTAACACAGCAATTCTATTTAAATGGGACTGAGGCCATGGCCTTAGGAGATTCCCTCACTGAAGGAAATCCAAAACTTCACAGAAAGATAGATTCATCTTGTTGTCTTTTCTATGTCTGTCAAACTGTAAATGTCTACCCCAAACACTTCAGAAGGAATAGCTCATGAGGCACAAGTAAAAAAGTGTACTTGGTATCCTTCCACTCCGCTAGACCTTGATGTGTCTGTTTGTCCTACACCCACAGAGATAAGGCCACAGCAGTCTTTTGTTGTTGGGGGGTGTCTGTCTTGTCCGGGTCCCACAATCATTAAGTCCCAAAGAAATCACACAGAGGTCTACATTAGTTATAAACTGATTGGCCCATTAGCTCAGGCTTCTTATTAACTCTTAGAACTTACATTAGCCCATTATTTTTGTCTATGTTAGCCACGTGGCTCGGTACCTTATTCAGCGAGGCAGTCACATCTTCTTCTGCAGCTGGGTCATGACTGCGGACCAAGCTTTCCTCTTCCCAGAATTCTCCTGTTCTTGTCGCCCTGCCTCTACCTCCTGCCTGGTTGTCCCGCCTATACTTCCTGCATGGCTACTGGCCAATCAGCATTTTATTAAAAAACAATTGACAGGTTACAGACCATTGTCCCACAGCAGTCTCCATCTTTCTTGTGCAGGGAGGCAAATGTATCACAGGTGTCCAGAGTGACTGACAGCTGTCTGATTTGGGAGAGCCACTTGAGGGGCCGCTGGTGGCTCCACCAGTTGTTTTCAACTCATGGTCTGACCTTGGACTTCACTGGCACTTGTCAACATCAAAGATCCCTGAAAGATCCCTAAAGGAGCACCTGGCAAGGCCTTATGCTATCCTATCTGCTTTCCCAGTGACCCTAGGATGGGCATCCTGGTGGTACGCTGGAGGAAACCATGTCTCACAGATACACAGAAGGCATGGGGGTGGGGGTGGGGTCACGGGAGATGGCCCAGCTTTGTGTTCGAGTGTAGATGGTCCCCCTTTAGTCATTAAACACTCATTTCTAGACAGTAAGAGTCCACATTCTTTGGGTCTGTTTGCCCAGTATTTTAACTCATCTTTGTGTTTTTCCACTGAGAGAGTTATGTGAAAGATTTAAAATGTCATCTTGGACTGAGGTTGTAGTTCACTGGAAAAGTCCTTGTCTAATGTGTATACACACCAACATCACACAAACACACACACACACACACACACACACACACACAAATAGAAATAAAATGGCATCTTTAACACATTCTACCATAGTCAGTTAACTGTCAAAGCACTGTTTATGTGTGTGGGGGGTGGATATGTGTGTATGAGTGTGTCTGTAACCACTTGCGCATGTGTGGATGACAGAGGTCAACAGCTTTATTATGTTTTCCTCTTTCTTTCTTTCTTTCTTTCTTTCTTTCTTTCTTTCTTTCTTTCTTCCTTCCTTCCTTCCTTCCTTCCTCCTCCTCCTTCCTTCCTTCCTTCCTTCCTCCTCCTCCTCCTCCTCCCTCCCTCCCTCCCTCCTTTCTTTCTTTCTTTCTTTCTTTCTTTCTTTCTTTCTTTCTTTCTTCCTTTCTTTTTGAAAAGAGCTCTCACTGAACCCACTCAGAGTTCATTGATTCAGTTAGGCTGGCCCACAACCGTCAATCATCTTTGTCTTTCTCTGCCTTTGCCTTCACTAATGGGATGACAGACAGAGGGCGCCATGCTCAAATTTTATGTGGGTTCTGGGAATCCAGCCTCATGCCTCTTGCTACCCCGGTGGGCACTTTACTGATTGAACCATCCCTCCAAGTGACTCTTTTTTAAAGCCATAAAATCTGTGTTAATTGCCGTAGGAGCTCCATGCTGTACTGTGTGTTTTGTTGGAGGGCTTCGTAGGAAAGCGTGTTGCTCTGAAGGACACAGAGTTTTTCCAAAACAGGAGAGGGCAAGAAAAGTGGTGAACAGAGCAAACAGTGGAAAATGACATAATTGCAACGGACACATGTAGGTCACGTGTAGGTCAGGTGTAGGACACGTGTAGGACACGTGTAGGTCACGTGTAGGTCAGGGGAACATAAAGCCCTGGTGAGTGCGGAAAGCAGGCTGTGCAAACGGAGGAAGTCACAGAGGCAGCGGGTAGGGAGCCAGTGGGCAAGAGGTGTCAGGGGGCAGAGTTGGAGGGCAGGAAGGAGGCAGGGGCTGGGGGCAGGTGACGGGGGACAGAGGGGCAGCTTTCCATGGGCTTCAGGGAGCAGGGAGAATTTCACAGTTTACTTGTCCAGCGTAGCAGATGGTGTCTTGGTTGTACTTTTGTCTCTCCTTAAGGAATGCCTAGAAGAAATATACCTACGTACATTTTCCACCCACAGTTTTCTGCCTTCATGTGACTCGGTCCCTTTCTTCCTAGGACTATTCTTCCAGGAACAACAACAGAAAAGAATAGTCCTGCAGATGAGGAGGAAGCCAACTGCTTAAGGTTTAGCCAGACTCCTCTGAGATAACTAGATATGTGTTATGTGTGTATGGGTGTGTGCACACGCGCACACACACACACCTACCTGTATGTTTGTATAGATGTGTGTCTGGAAGCGTGGGTCATCCCACACTGGCAGACACCCTATGAACCACGGCCCCCTGCACAGCACACAGGTATCCATTTTCTGATATTCATGATGGCTCCCAGGGATAGGGATTGGATTATAGTCATCCCTATAAAGTAACAGTTTACATTTTGATTGTTCTCTGTCACCAAAGCTTTGTCTTTGAACCCTTCTGAGAAAGAGAGAGACCTCGTTTCAAAATGTCCATTTTTGATACTTGCTAAGCAGATAGGTATTAATCCCAAGACAGATACCCCATCTGTTGGAGCAAAATAAACAGTTTCTGTGATTAATCATAGGACTAGAACTTTCCTTGGCCACTAAAGGTATTTGAAATGCAATTTCAAAGATCATTCCTTCCTTTTAGGTAATGAGCCATCACAAATGAATCTTCACTCCTTAAAAGGCCAGATGCCCATGCTCAGCCATGCTGGCTGCTGACCCAAGTCAATACGATTCAGGAACATATTTGAATTTTTTCTGTTAGACATTTGCAACTGCTGCTGAGAACTGAGATGCCAAGTTTAGGGTTTTCTAAATAGCTTTAATACCTTACCTGCTTATAATGAAGAGATTTCTCAGATTAATTTCTGATGTGCATAAAGATTTTCACAACTTAAACAATTTTATCAAGCAATTATGAACATAAAATATAAAAGCCAGTTATGTCCATTTGGGGATTGAACACCCATGTCAATACCTTTTTTTAATTATTTTTCTCACTTTACATACCAATCCCACTTCCCTCTTCCTCCCCTCCCCCACCTTCAATACACCCGACTCCAACCCCATACACTACTCAGAAAGGGTAAGGCTTTCCAGGGGAAGTCAACAAAGCCTGGCACATCACTTTGAGGCAGGACCAAGGCCTTCCCCCCTATATCTAGGCTAAGCAAGGTATTCCTCCAAGGTGAATGGGCTCCAAAAAGCCAGTTCAAGCACCAGGGATAAATCCTGGTCCCACTGCCAGTGGCCCTACAGTCTGTCCCAACCACACAACTGTCACCCACATTCATAGGGCCTAGTTAGGGCCTATGCAGGTCTCCCCATGCCCCCACTGCCCTTCCTGAGTCAGTGAGCTCCCACTAGCTCGGATGTGCCCTTTATGTGGATATCTCAATCATGGTCTTGACCTCTTTGTTCACATTATTGCTCCTCCATTTCTTTGACTAGATTTTGGGAGCTCAGCCCAGTGCTGACTGTGGAACTCTGTTTCTGCTTCCATTAATAGTTGGGTGAAGGGTCTATGATGACAATTAAAGTAATCATCAATCTGATTACAGGGGAAGGCCAGTTCAGGTACCCTCTCTACTCTTGTTTAGGGTCTTAGCTGTGGTTTTCCTTGTGGATTCCTGGGAATTTCCCTAGTGCCAGGCTTCTTGCTAGCCCCATAATGGCTCCCTCAATCAAAGATATCTCTTACTTAATCTTTTTCTCTGTCCTTCCTCCATCTCAGCCATCCAGTTCCCTTATGTTCACCTACTACCTTCCCTTCTCCCCCCTCCTTCTGACCTCCCTTCTCCCTCACCCCACACTCCCAATTTTCTCAGGAGTTCTTTTCTATTTTCCCTTCCCAGGAAGATCCATGTATGTCTCTCTTAGGGTTCTCCTTGCTACCTAGCTTCTCTGGTATCATGGATTATAGGTGAGTTATGCATTGCTTTGTGCCTAATACCCACTTATGAGTGAGTACATACCATGTTTGTATTTCTGGATCTGGGTTATCTCACTCAGGACGGTTTTGTTCTAGTTCCATTCATTTGCCTGCAAATTTCAAGATCTCATTTTTTTGTTTTGTTTTGTTTTGTTTTATTCCACTGAGTAGTACTCTGTTGTGTAAATGTACCACATTTTCTTCATCCATTCTTCATTTGAGGAGTACCTAGGTTGTTTACAGGTTCTTGCTATCACAAATAATGTTGCTATGAACATAGTTGAGAAACTATCCTTGTGGTATGATTGAGAATACTTTGGGTACATGCCCAAGAGTGGTATCACTGGTTCCTGAGTTAGATTGATTCCCAATTTTCTAAGAAATCACTATGCTGATTTCCAAAGTAGCTGTACAAGCTTGCATTCTCACTAGAAATAGAGGAGTGTTCACCTTACTCTACATCCTTTCCAACAAAAACTATCATCAATGTTTTAAATCTTAGCCAATCTGACAGGTGTATGATGGTATCTCAGAGTCATGATTTACATTTTCCTGAAGATTAAAGACGTTGAGCAACTCCTTAAGTGTTTTTCAACCATTCGAGATCCTTCTGCTGAGAACTCTGTATTTAGATCTGTATTTCATTTTTAAATTGAATTATTTTGATATTTTGATATTTAGTTTCTTGAGTTCTTTATAGATTCTGAAGATCAGTCCTCTGTTCGATATGGGGTTGGTGAAGACCTTTTTCCATTCAGTTGGCTGCCATTTTGTCTTATTGACTGTGTCCTATGCTTTACAGAAGCTTCTTAGTTTCAGGAGGTCCCATTTATTTATTGTTGCTCTCAGTTTCTGTGCTACTGGTGTTATATTTAAGAAGTGGTCTCCTGTGCCCACACGTTCAAGGCTACTTCCTACTTTCTCTTCTTTGAGGATCAGTGTATCTGGATTTATGTTGAGGTCTGGGATCCATGATGACTTGAGTTTTGTGCATGGTGATAGATATGGATCTATTTGCATTCTTCTACAGGTTGACATCCCATTATGCCAGCACCATTTGTTGAAGATGCTTTCTTTCTTTCATTGTATAATTGTAACTACTTTGTCAAAATCAGGTGTTCATAGGTGTGCGAATTAATATCGGGGTCTTTGATTCTATTCCATTGGTCCTCCTGTCTGTTTTTATGCCAAAACCAAGCTGTTTCATTAGCGTAACTTCATAATAGAGCATAATGTCAGGGATGGTGATGCCTCCACAAGTTCCTTTAGTGTACAGAATTGTATTGGCTATCCTGATTTTTTTGTTTTTTTCCATATAAAGTTGAGTATTATTTTTCTGAGGTCTGTGAAAAATTGTGTTGGGATTTTTGATGATGGGTATTGCATTGAATGTGCAGATTTCTTTTGGTAAGATTGCCATTTTTATGGTGATATGCAAGATATTCATGAGTATGGCAATAGGATCTGGGCATTTCTGGCACCCTCTCCTCAGCTGCCCAAGGACCTAGCTGGGGGCGTCTTCCTGGACACCCCTCTAGAGTCAAGTCTCTGCCAACCCTAGAATGGCTCCCTTAAGTGAGATATATAATTCCTTGTTCCCATATCCACCCTTCCTATATCCCAACCATCCTATTCCCCCAAGCTCTTCCCTTCCTGGACTTAGGGGGAGCTGGGAGGACCTTGGACTTAACATAGTGAAGGGAACCCTGATGGCTCTTTGTCTTTGGAGAGGGGTGGAGTGGGGGTATAGGTGGAAGGGAGGGGAGGGAAGGGGGAGGAGGAGGGAAGGAGATGGAAATCTTTAATAAAAAAAAATGAGGAGAAAAAAAAGATTGCCATTTTTATTATGTTGATTCTACATATCCAAGAGCATGAGAGATATTTCCATTTTTTGGTGTCTTCTTCAATTTCGTTCTTCAAAGACTTAAAGTTCTTGTCATACAGGTCTTTCACTTCTTTGATTAGTGTTACCCCAAGATATTTTATGTTGTTTGTGGCTATTGTATAGGGTGATGTTTTTCTGATTTCTTTCTCAGCCCCCTTTTTATTTATATATGGGAGGGCTACTGACCGTTTTGAGTTGATCTTATATCTTGCAAAATTACTGAAGGTTTTCAGCAGCTGTAGGAGTTCCCTGGTAGAATTTTTGGAGTCACATATATATAATATCATCTGCAAATAGCAGGTTTGACATCTTCCTTTTCAATTTGTATCCCCTTGATATCCTTTTGTTGTTTTATTGCTCTATCTAGACCTTTGAGTACTATAGTACTATGTTGAATAGATATGGAGAGAGTGGACAGTCTTGTCTTGTTTTTTATTTTAGTGGAATAACTTTGAGTTTCTCTCCATTTAATTTGATGTTGTCTGTAGGCTTGCTGTATATTGCTTTTATTATGTTTAGATATGTTCTTTATATCCCTGATTTCTCCAAGACATTTATCATTAAGGGGTATTGGATTTTGTAGATTTTTTTCAGCATCTAATGAGATGATCATATGGGTTTTTTCTTTACATTTTTTACATGGTGTAATGCATTGATAGATTCTTGTATGCTGAGCAATCCTTCAATCTCTGGGATGAAGCCTAGTTGATCATGGTGGGTGATTTTTTTGTGTGTTCTTGGATTCGGTTTGCCAGTATTTTATTGAGTATTTTTGCATCAATGTTCATGGGGGAGATTGGTCTGTAATTCCCTTTCTTAGTTGAGTCTTTTGTGTCTTTTGTGTATCAGGATGATTGTAGCCTTCTAAAACTAGTTTGGCAATGTTCCTTCTGTTTCTATTGTGTGAAACAATTTGAAAAGTGTAGGTATTATACTTCTTTGAAGTTCTGATAGAATTCTACACTAAAATCATACAGTTCTGGGATTTTTGTGTTTGGGAAACTTTTGATGACTTCTATTTCCTTAGGGGTCATAGGTCTATTTAAGTTGCTCATCTGGTCTTGATTTAATTTTAGTATATGGTACCAATTCAGAAAATTGTCCATTTCTTTTAGATGTTCCAATCTTGTGGAGTACAGGTTTTTGAAATATAACTTAATTTTTTTATTTACTCAGTGTTTCTTGTTATATCCCCCTTACATTTCTGATTTTGTTAATTTAGATATTCTGTCTCTGCCTTTTGGCTACATTGGATAAGGGTTTGCTATCGTGTTTATTTCTCAAAAAACAGCTTTTTGTTTCATTGATTCTTTATATGATTCTTTGTATTGTTTGCTTTGTTTTTATTTTATTGATTTCAGCCCTCAATTTGATTGCTTACTGTCATCTACTCCTCCTGGGCGAGTTTGTTTATTTTTATTCTAGATCTTTTAGGTGTGTTGTTAAGTCGTTAGTGTGAGATTTCTCTACTTTCTTTATGTAGGCACTTAGTTGCTACAAACTTTCCTCTTAACACTGCTTTCAAAGCATCCCATAAGTTTGGGTATGTTGTGCATTCATTTGCAATGAATTCTAGGAAGCCTTTAATTTTTTTTTATTTCTTCTATGTCCCAGGAGTGGTTCGATTGAGCATTGTTCAATTTCCATGAGTTTGTACACTTTCTATAATTAGTGTGTTGATTTCTAACATTAAGCCATGGCAATCTAATAAGATACAGGGGGTTATTTCAATTTGTTTTTATTTGTTGAGGTTTGCTTTGTTACCGAGTATGTGATCAGTTTTAGAGAAAGTTCCACGAGGTGCTGAGAAGAAGGTATATTCTTTTGTGTTTGGGTGAAATGCTCTATATATGTCTGTTAAGTCCATTTGAGTCATGACATGTGTTGGTACTCTTATGTGTCTGCTAAGTTTCTGCCTGGCAAACCTGTCCATTGGTGAGAGTTGTTGAAGTCTCTTATTAGTGTGTGTGCTTTGTTGTATGATTTTAGATTTAGTAATGTTTCTTTTGCATATGTGGATGTTCTTATATTTAGGGCATAGATGCTTAGAATTAAGACTTCATCTTGATAGCTTTTTCAATGATGAGTGTGAAGTGTCCTCCTACATCTCTTTTGACTGATTTTAGTTTGAAGTCTATTTTGTTAGATATTAGGATAGCTACTCTAGCTTGTTTCTTAGGTCTATTTGATTGGAAAATCTTTTCCCAACCCTATACTCTGAGATAATGTCTGTCTTAGAGGTTGAGGTATAATTCTTGTATACAGCAGGATGGGTCCTGTTCTCATATCCATTTCTGTTAACCTGTGTCTTTTTATGGGTGAATTGAGTCCATTGATATTGAGATCTTAATGACCAGTGATTGTTAATTCCTGTTATTTTCAGTGATAGTGTTTGTATGTTTCCATTCTTTGGGGTTTGATGGTGTGAAGTTATCTGTTGCCTATGGTTTTGTGTAGTTAACTTCCTTTGGTTGGAATTTTCTTTCTAGTACTTTCTCTAGGACTGAATTTTTGGATAAGTATTGTTTAAATCTGGTTTTGTCATTGAATATCTTGTTTTCTCTATCAATGGTGATTTTTGTTTGGTTGGTTGGTTTTGGCTTTTTTGCTATAGGGTTTCTCTGTATAGCTTTGGTGCCTGTTCTGGAGCTAGTTCTTGTAGACCAGGCTGCCCTTGAACTTAGAGAGATCCACCTGCCTCTGCCTCCCAAGTGCTGTGATTATAGGTATACTCCAGCACCATTCAGCAATGGTGATTGTTTTCTAAAACTTTGCTAGGTATAGTAGTCTGAGCTTGCATCTGTGGTCTTTTAGTGTCTGTAGCACATCTGTAGCACTTTCTGGCTTTTAGAGTTTCCATTGAGAAGTCAGGTGTAATTCTGATAGGTCTGACTTTATATGCTGCTTGACTCATTTTCTTTTGCAGGTCTTAATAGTCTTTCTTTATTTTGTATGTTCAGTGTTTTCATTATTGTATTGTGAGTGGACGTTTTTTGGCCAGTGTGTGTGTGTGTGTGTGTGTGTGTGTGTGTGTGTGTGTGTTCTGTAAGCTTCTTGTACCTTCATAGGCATCTCATTCTTTAGGTTGAGAAAGTTGTCTTCTATGATCTTGTTGAATATATATCCTTTAAGCTGGTCTTTTTCTTCTTCTATTCCTATTATTAGGCTTGGTCTTTTCATGGTGTCCAAGATTTTCTGGATGTTTTGTGTTAAGAATTTGTTGAACATGACATTTTCTTTGACCAACAAATCTCTTTCCTCTATCATGTATTCAACTTCTGAGATTCTCTCCTCCATCTCTTGTATTCCATTTGTCATGCTTTCATCTGTAACTCCTGTTTACTTACCCAGATTTTTTTTTTTCGAGACAGGGTTTCTCTGTGGCTTTAAAGCCTGTCCTGGAACTAGCTCTTGTAGACCAGGCTGGTCTCGAACTCACAGAGATCCGCCTGCCTCTGCCTCCTGAGTGCTGGGATTAAAGGCGTGCGCCACCACCTCCCGGCTTACCCAGATTTTTTATTTACAGATTTCCCTCCATTTGTGTTTTCTTTATTGCCTCTATTTCAATTTTCAAGTCTTGAAGTATTTGAACTGTTTGCTTCACCTGTTTAATTGTTTTTTTTCTTGGCTTTCTTTAAAAGTTTTACTAATTTATTCCAATGTTTGTCTTTTTCTCCATTTCTCTAAGGGAATTTTTCATGTGATTTTAAGGGTCTCTATAATCTTCATAAAGTTATATTTAAGGTCATTTTTTCTACTTCTTCTGGGTTAGGATGTTCAGGTCTTCCTGTTGTACATCATTGAAAGTACTCTTGTAGAGCCGGGCGGTGGTGGCACACACCTTTAGTCCTAGCACTTGGGAGGCAGAGGCAGGCAGATCTCTGTGAGTTCAAGGCCAGCCTGGTCTACAAGTGCTAGTTCCAGGACAGGCTCCAAATCTACAGAGAAACGTTGTCTCAAAAAAAAAAAAGTATTTTTGCATTTGCACCTACCCATGCCATCCTGTTGGTGCAGGCATTTGGTCCAAACCTCACAGTTGCTGTCTGTGTCTCAGGAATCCCCTTTTGGACCAACCATTGCAATTGCTGTCTGTGTCTCAGGGAGCCATAGAGGTCTGCAGGGATCCTTGGATGGATTGGTTTGGGGGCAGTGTTAGACTTGTAGATTACAGGGTCCAGTCAGGGGTGTTAGAGCAGGCTGCCTAGAGGAGGCTTGCCTGCTGACTGGCTAGTGTGGCTGAAGTAGGTGGGGTGGAGCTGTGGGTTTTACCTGGGGACTCAGGTTTTGCCCTAGATACTGGGTTGTGCAGTTGAGGGGCTGGTCACTCACCTCTTGGTCTACTCTGTGCAGTCCCAGTGTATGTCCCAAAGAGCCACTGAAGTCGCAGGGGATGAGTGAGTTTAGAGGTAGGGTACGACTTGTAGATTTCAGCATCCTAGGGTTGTGGGGAAGCTTGTCTGTAGGAGGCTTACCTGATGACTGGCTAGTGTGGTGGGTGCAGGTTGGGGAGAGCATGCCAATATCTTATCATTTACTGTGACAGTTTTCAATATTGAATTCTGGGTTTCGGACAGGACTCATGCAAGGATTCCTGAGTCGTTCTGTCTGAGTTCATCACTTCCATAGAACCGTCTATATCTGTAGGTTGACCAGTAAGACTAAAAAACCTGAATCTGTGGTCAGATGCTTCCCACAGTCCCAACAACTACTGGTGACAGCTCCGGTGCTGCTGTGTCTGTGTTTCGTTGCCAGCATCACTCTTTCCTGGAGAACCAGCAGCCTCCTGTCTTTCACAGCTCTGCAAGTGTGATTGCCATTCTTTCTGCATGCAAGCATAAATAAAGCCAACTCCTTCCATTCTAGGCTCAAGTCCAAGTTCTATCAATCAGTGTGCTTCCCTAGTTCCTTACTGGCTCCTTAAGCCTCTGCTACCCTCAGCCAGAGCTACATCATCGCATGTCAGTCATCCTTCTGTTTTGTCTTCCTTGTCCAATCATTTAACATGTTGTCAAAGCCATCGTCCTACAGTTACCTGGATCAGATTCCTCCAATACAAACATCATTCTGAGACTGTATTTCCATAGCAGAATAATCTACATGCTTGCTCAATCCCTATTTCCTCTCACTGCTGGCTAGTCTCATCCCGCATTGTACAAATGGTCTTTCTAGTCTCAGGCCATATGTAACACACATTGGCTATCCATTATTAGTTTATGTCTCCTAGTAAGGTTCTTATTTTCTTCCTCCACTCTATGCTGCTTCTTCAGGATGTAGCGAGGTGAGGCATATATAAGCTATGTGTACACATATGCCTTAGTTTTACTAGTGCATACTAATTACAGCCAATGGGATTCATTGTGACATATTCTGTATGTGTGTATGACTTATTTTGATTATATTGGCTCTGTTATACTTGATTGCCCATCCCTCTTCCCTCCCCCGCACACACACACACACACACACACACACACACACACACACACTCCTTCAACCCTTCTCTTCAGTACTATTTCCCATAATGCCACAAGAGCACTTGGCCAGTGTTTCAAATACCCAGAGTTATATAAATTAATAAACATAATCTGATTTGATTTTATTTTGGGTCTTTGAGGCAGGGTCACACTATGTAGCCCAGGCAGTCTTCATGCTTGTGCCCTCCCACATCAGCTGAGACGTGAGATGGCTGTTATCTCTTGGTGTGACTTCTGACTTCTCTGGTCACGCTTCTGAACCTTGGTTGCCACATGGGCTAATGGATCACCAGCCTACTGTCCATCCTTCACTAACCTTAGCAGTTTTTCTCTCCTCTCTCTTCCCTGGTATAATCTTTTGTGACCTCGCCAGTCTGTGTGAGGAAGATTTCATGTATTTAGACACTGTGTTTTGAAACTACACATCCTACCTTGTATGTACTAGTGTGTGGAAATACTTCAGCTCCAGAGCGTTCTCTCTCCGTACCCCATACCCAAGACACCTTCTCACAGGACTCTCCAATTTATCTGCACACTACATGAGAAGTGGATATCATCCTTTGTATTCGTCTGCTTTCTGTTGAAAGATAAAATAGTGGATGCATTAAAAAGAAAGGGAATGTATTTTGGCTTAAGTTTCTGGACTATTCAGCAATGACCTCATTTTGAGCAGAGGACCAAGGTGGCTGGGACAGAGACAAGAGTGAGCATTTGTGTGAATGTCAGTCTAGACTCTCACACCCCTTATTAACCCAACAGGACTCAGTCATGGGCACTCTATCCTAATGCCTTATCCACCCCTTATCACTTTCAAACTGAACCCTGGGAGCACACACAGGGTTTTTAAATATATCCATATAGTACCTCTCCTGTTTTGTGGGAAGGCAACACAAGAGTTGGAGGCTCAAGGCTTACGTGGGTTGCCTTAGGTCTTCCAAAGAGCAAGAGGCAAAAACAGGGATAGATGTCAAGTCATATGATTCTCAGTCGGCCCCTCCCTCCTAGTGCTTTTAACTCAGGGGCAGGAATTTATTTTTTGCTGTTTATGTGTGAACATTCAGTTTTATAACTTGCCAGGACCAACCTCTGGCTGACTGCAATCAAGAAGGGTTTCTAGAGATATCACTGGAAAAACTAAAGTGAATACTGCAGACAAGACAATGTTAATAACATCAAAGAATATTTTGCGGCAAACTATATACTTAGGCGGAGGAACCTTGTGCTTGGCCTTGCCACCAGTTATTCTGTTTCAATGAAGTGTAGCAGTATAATGTCTGCATTCTAATCCAGAATCCTGAGGTTAAATGAAGCATTCAATGCCATCTGATAGGAGGAGCCTGAATCCCCCTACAGGTTCTCTAAGGTGCTTTGTGTGGCTCTGAACACTCTGAGCTCCCCTCTGCAGTATTATAGACATTGCTTTTTAGCCTTTGGCTAAGATCAAGTAGAGTGTTTGTTCTTGTGGCTTTTAATAATTGATGTGTTCTCCAATCAAGGACAACTATTTAGACTGTGTGTGCATTACAAAGACCTAAGCTCATTTTAACAGAGACTTTTAAAATAAGAGGTACACTTGAGTTCTGTCAGATACTATTCTCTTGATTTTGTTTCTCCAAAATGCTACAGTGGATCATTCTTTGATATACAGGATGAAGTGCCCCTTGTCTGAGCCTGCATTGCAGTATCCTTTCTGTGGAGCTGGGGGACGTTTTCCTTTTCGGAGTATGATCAATGCATGCTTGCCCTCTCCCCGTACCCATGCTTAGTTAACCTGGAAGAACCGTGATGACATGCCATGAAGGTAACATTAGCAGAGGAAGTAACAGATTTCACCTGTCTGGGGTCAACATGCGCTACAGGCTTTCACGCTGGCCAACGAATTCCCCTACCGGCTTCCTTAGCTTCGTAATGTGAATTTCATATTATGATCAGTTCAAAGACAAATATAGAAAGACAGAGGACAGGAGGAGGCAGGGGGCAAGAAGAAAAATAAAAAAACCCGAGGACAATGAGAGGAAGAGGAAAGAGAAAAATAACGTCAACGTCTCCGCAGGTTCTGAGCTGAGGGAACCGGTCGCCGGTCAGCAGCTGCCGTCACACATCCTGTTGTTTTCCTTGGGCATCAGAATACATTTCACCGCCCTGTGACGTTCCCATGCACTCGGCAATGATTTTGCACTAATCTTTCGTTACTGGGAAATGGCTTATCTGGGTTTCTTTTCAATCTTTGAGGTCACTTTCTCTTGTAAGATTTCATTTTCACACTTAATGCTAAAGATCTGGAAACGGGTAAAATCACGCTGTTGGTCTCAGTATTTCCATGGTAAAGTTAACTTTGGGCCATTTGCCATGAATGGAAATGAAAGGGGCCTGGGGGAGACTTCTTCCTTCCTAAACTGAGAAGCGCTATTTCTTTCTACGTGTTCCCGTCGTCATTTTGTTGGGAGCATTTGAAAGTACATATTTATAAGCTTTTGTTTCCCAGGGCTGTGTCTGATTCTGGGCTCTATGATAAACTAATTTACTGCTCCTTGTAAGTGGCTGTGTCTTTGTCATTGAGGAGCATGGAGATACTATGTGCTCCTCCCGTCTCTTCAAACTCTGTGAGGCTTTATGCCTTTCTGTCGCTGGTCTGGAGGAGAATGGAGAGGAATGGTGTCACTTCCTGTCCCTACCCCACCCCCCAGAGTCACTCTCACCAGAGAGCACTGCTGGCTGCTTCATTTTGACTGGCCATACTGCCTGGATGTCCCATCAGCTCCGGGCACCGAATTATCTATGAGAGCTGCGGCTCTGAATGTACAGAGCCCAGAGCACCATAATGGATTCTTGGTGAAGCTGGGCCTGGATCTGATCCCATCCCTAGAAAAACACTGATCCCAAACTCCAGTTTTGCAGAGGAAGCCCTAAATAGGAAGGCTTTCACGGATCCAGGGCTAATGAAATTGGATGAAGGATTCATTTTTACCCTAGAGAAAAATGACATGGGTAGGGGTACGGTTTTCATTCAGATTGAAAATGAATTTTCACCTACGTAGGAGTTAAAATATGCTGACTAAATGCACTGCATGACATCTGGGGAACCAAGAAAATTGCAATAATTTCAAGTACTATTATTTCTCATCTAGAAGAAGCAGAAGGTCTTGATTTTTGCACAACAAGAAACTCGAACCCGTGTCACATATAACTAGGCAGGCACTCCGACTCTGTGATCGGATCGCTTTCTTCTGGCACAGGTGTACCCAATGTGTACACCTGCCCGGGCAGCTGGACCCACCATGGGTGGTTTGGGTGGATACCAGCCTCCGTGAGTGAGCTGCTCACTTTTGCTTTTCGTGTTGCCTAAGCACAATGTTTTTGCTACTCTTCTTCCTGGGAACGATCTTCGCAATATGAAACAAATCCCATTCTCATCCCCAGTAGATTCTTCTTTGAGTGAGGACTCTGTTTGGTGTCCTTTCCCCCACCAACACCTCTGTAATTCCCATCAAAAAAAAAAACAAAACTGTTATCTGAATCAGGCAAATCCTGATTTCAGAACACACAAACTCTATCCTATGAAATAGGACTTTGGTTTTAGAAGTTACATACAAACACACACACACACACACACACACACACAACACACATATATTCATATATATATGTATTATTGCACTACACATATATATTACACACACAGAGATGTATGCTGTATTTAGATTTTACCTTTTTTCTTATTTTCTCTTTATAAAACTCATTTTATTACCTATAATAAGTTTCTATTAAGTGACCTTATTCTAGTAAGTAACCCTTCCTCTCCCTGAGCTTTATAACAGTCTATTAAAAGTGAACCTTTGCCTCACTTTTCCAGCCCTAAGTGACAAAGCATCCAGCACCTGCTAAGATAACTTCAGCTTCACTCGTTTTTCCCACACGGCTGAAGCAGTTTCTGCCACTGTCCATCCAATTTTTTTTTCTGGGAGCCCCCAAGGACACCCCAATAAGTTCAGCTTTTGAGGGAAGTCTTTGTTCTTCTGTACCAGCCCCAACAGCTAGCTGTATTCCCCAAGGCTTAGTAGGTCACAGTGTTACCCAGACACTACCATCCCCCACCACACCCCAGCACAACAAGGGACTTGCATTGTGTATCTGCTCCAATAAGCATAGTCATTTCTCCTTTGCTTCCTGGAGCTGTGCTGGATTTTATTCAATGTCCTGTGCTTTAAGCACTGTGTTCTCTCCACGTCCTGGAGGGCCATCCCCAGGAAGGTGCTAGAATCACCACTGCTGTGTTCTATGCAGGATGTTTGGTCCCTTGAGATAGTTAAGACTAGTTAAGACGTCTGTCTTTATGGGCCTAAGCTCCCAGTGCCTGGCTCATTTCTCTGCACAAGGAGTGTTTTCCAGAAACGCTAACCCTGAAAACAGTCACCAGACATTTTCAAAGCCTGCCCTTCAAATATTCTGTCACAGATGGTCTTTTCTTTTTCATTAAAGCAGGAAGCATTTTATTAAAGCATTGTTTAAAAATCCACACCCTAACCCCAAAAATATGAATATGAACCTTTGTCCAGCGATGGATGGAGATAGAGACAGATATCCACATGGGAGCAATGGACTGAGCTCCCAAGGTCCAGTTGAAGAGCAGAAGGAGGGAGAATATGAGCAAAAAAGTCAGAACCCCAAGGGGTTGGTCCACCCACTGAGACAGTGTACCTGATCTTAATGGGAGCTCACCAAAGCCAGCTGGACTGGGACTGAACTAGCATGGGATCAAACTGGACTCTCTGAATGTGGCTGACAAATAGGGCAGACTGAGAAGCCAATGATAATACTAGGGTTTGTCTCTACTGCATGTACTGGCTTTTTGAGATCCAAGTCTATTTGTATGCATACCTTCCTAAGCCTGGATGGAGTAGGGAGGGTCTTGGACTTCCCACAGGGCAGGGTACCCTGCCCTCTCTTAGGACTAGAGGGGAAGGGGGTAAGGGTTAGTGGGGGGGACGGGAGGGAAATGGAAGGATGGGAGGAAGTGGAAAATTTGAATGGTATTATTTTTAAAGCAATAAAAATAATTAAAAATAAAACAAAAAAGTGAAAAAATCCTCAAGTCCTTCTTAAAGATCTTCCACTTGCTTCCTTTTTCTATTACTGTAAATGTTGCATTTTCTACAGAGCAAGTTGTTATAGATGAATGTTAGCTATACATTGATATAGTTCTATATTTAACTCAGCCTATATTTATTTTAGGACTCATGATTTGTTTGCTATTCTAATTCAATCTTTTAGTAACATTAGCATACCAAACCTTGGGCTTGACATGATGTTTTCTGAAAACAAATCTAATATATTTAATCACTGAATAAGAGATACCTGCTATACACACAGCTTTTTTTTTTTAAAATCAGTCAGGGTCTTTAGACTTTTAATAAGAAGTCTGCATAAAGGGGCTGTGCAAATTTAGACATGAGTTAAAATTGAACTTGTAATTCATATGTCACTGCATATGAATTATGATATATGCTAACTGATATATTTTGTTCTTATCACTTCAAACATGTCATTAAAAATAGATTATATCAAATTAATTGTATAAAGAACCCTTAGATACAATCCAATTCAGTGACCTAGTTATATCTATTAATCCATCCACTTGTCCATTTCTGTATAAGTCCTTCATCATTTCATTCTGTATATTATAAAGATAATATAAATATTAAGTACCAAAAGCTAACTCATAAACCTATCCCTGTGGTATGAATGACAAAAAAATTAGCCAGAGGGGCACAAGCATTGTCCTATGATTAATAGGTAAATAATTCCCAATGCAAGTGACTTGAAAGTAGTATTATCCTAAGAATGAATGGAAAATTGAGCAGAGAGATGAAGGAGCAGGTGGATGCCGTGACAGCCTTCAAAAGGCAGGGCTTCTTGGGGACAAGATTCCTACAGCTACAGTATTCAAGTGTACACAATTTGGCCTGGTAGCCTAGAAGGAAATTATGTGGATGTGGGTTTGGTAGTGGTTGTTGTGATTTAAGATGCATTTAAAAGAATATGTATATGCTACCTACCCGAAACAAGGGGAAAAAAATCAAGTCGATTCAAACAGGCAGTAGTGTGTTCTAGAAAGACACCTTCGATAAGATAAAGGAACTCGCAGAGATCTGCCTGCCTCTGTCCCCCAAGTGTGCCACCACCATCCCCGCCCCCCAGCAGCAGAGGGCAGATTTCTAAGCAAGAGGCATAACACTTTTGTGTGTGTGATAGATGATTCTAGCATCACCGACTAGTCCAATTTTATAGAATAAGTAAGCTTGATTATACTTTTGCTTCTTATACATACCTTGGGAAAAATGTTGGAAAAGGAGACCAATGCCTCTTTACTTGGGTTTTGCTTGACTGTGGGAAGACTGTGATCAAAGCTAACTCACCCGCTCACCACGCCTGTGCCTGCGTTTGACTGGACAGTGTGTCTAGGGAATGCCTCGGGCCTCGGTCCACTCACAGGCCAGTAGTGACTCACAGTCTGAACATGAGGAAATGTTCATTTACTTTTTCATAGTCATGGCAATGAGACCTTTTTTTTTTTTTTATTGTTGTTGAAAGAACTATCCTCACCTAAAGTGCCCGTTGAGAAGGTTATTTTCTGCCACAGGCAGGGAGCAGAATGTCACAACCCTATTTCAAGTGCTCCTGCACTGCTCTGATAGCCTCAGGAAGCTGAGGTTTCACAGCAGCCTGGAACACACAGGCTCCATGTGATGTAGATCAGCTCTGTTAATTAGCTGTTTCAGGATTCTTAAAGCCCCGTGGCTTTGGAAACACTTGTTAACCCACAGAGGGAGGAGACGAGCTGGAAGCAATTGGACTCAAGCCTGAATTTATTATAACTCTTTTCAATAACACCTGATCTTTCCAAATCCATGTTCAGGATCTGTTGAAAATTACAGCTGACTTAAGTTGCTCTCCGTGACGCACCCAGGAGATTGCGATTCAAGGCTTCTTGAAGCCACAGAAATAGGAGAGAGGCAGAAAAGAACTGAATAGTGGAACTTTGTGGACACACGTGCCATTTTCCAGAGGCTAGAAACTAGATGGCAGGGGCGGGGAAGAGAGAAACCAACTGATATACAAGGGCCACGCAGGGTACCCAACAGTCTGCATTTCTGTCTTAGCAAAACCGAGAGCCACCCTCCCCCCGTCCCTGACACACACACCACATGGCAATTAGTGCACAAAGCTGGCATTCAACAGACTCATAATTCTGAGTACAATTCTCGTGACATAACCTGACCAGCCACATAAAACCTAATGAAGAAAACAACCGTTGTCACTGGCAACAAACGCTGTGATTGCATCACAAGTAAACCACATACTTTATGCCACAGAGACGGTCGGGGTACTGCGAGAGCCAGGCGGTGTCCTTTGGCAGCTGATGGGATTAAAACATCTGAGACGCATGTTTGAAGAGGGAGTGAAACTCACGATTTTGCTTCTGGTGTTGGAATATGAGTATGCTATCCTAAAATCCCCAAATATAAAAGAACTACTTAAGAATGCCTGCATCAAATTTTAGAAAACAGGCAAACTCTGATTCTGTTCCTGGTTTTCTCATAAAATCCACTGCAAGCTAATCTGTTTTAAGATAACACTCAGAACAGCTGCCTGTCTACCAAAAGAACATACGTAACAATCCTACTTGCTCATTTTCATCTTCTGAAATAATGCCAAGAAGGTGGGGGGGGGGGCTCAGTAACTTACCCTTGACTGCTGTGTGATAGGTCACATTCTGAGTACGCTGAGACGCAAGTGATCCGGTCCTCTATGTTTTTTTGTTTTTGTTTATGTTTATGTTTTTTGACTTTTGCACATGATATATTCCCGGAAGATAATCAGTGTTCAGTGAGAATGTGTTGGCTGGAAGATCAGTTCAGGGAATGAAGCGTTTATTTTTAGGAATAGTTTAGTAAGACTTTTAGTATAAAGGATTATCAGGTAGTCACAGATGAAGGCTAAATTTCTTGAGGATAACTGTCACTTCTCCCCCATGCCATCCTCTCATTTGTCTCCTTTTATGCTCATTAAATTAGAAAATATGGCTGTAAGAAAATCAACAATTTGCAGCCAATTCAAAGATCAGAATGCTTGCAGAGTAAGCAAAAATTTCCAAAACAGTATGTCCCTTTGAATGTAATTTTAAAAGGGCTTGAATTGGTTGTCATAGAAATTAATTTGCATATTTTAAAACTCTTTCTCCTTTTCTTTATTGTCTGTCAGGTCCGTATATACAAGCGTATTATGGTTATATTCACCTCCACTGTCCTCTCCTGTCTCCCACATTCCTGAAGGCCTTCCTCTTCTCAGCGAGTCTCTCTCTTATTTTCAGCATTTTTCTTTTTGATGCACTGAGGTTAGCACTGGAGATTGGTAGTATAAGCACGGGTGGACTTACTTTCTGGATCACTGCCAACTCTCCAGTAATTAAAAGAAGAAAATAACACCCCCTCCTCGATGATTGGCTTAAAATATGTTTTTACAAGATTCACTTTTAAAATGGGACTTCCCCAAACACTGCTGCCACACTCTTACATTAATCCTAACCCCAACGATGTTTTAAAATACTAATTTTAAAGCTAATTATCTTAACAAATGTTAAGCTAATTGAATGAGTGCTCTTGTTCCTTCCATATGCGTCTTTAAATTCGTGTTCCAGCCTGCTCTATGCCTTGCCCTTCCTTACAGCCTACCGCCAGGACCTGTACAATTTGCCTGTTTGCTCTTTTACATCAACCTGAAAAAACTGAGAGGAAGTTGGACCTCTTGCACACTTAGAATATCGCGTGACTTTCCTTCCTCCGGTACTTCATCCATAAGTGCCTAAAGAACCTTGATTTTACAAGCACAGATGTCCCCCCCCCCCCACCAAAAAAAAGCGCTGCAAACGTTGATTGATTGTTTGAGTTGCTTTTGGAAATCTCAAACACGTGCTTCTTTGTTCTCTGGGGTGATATAAGTTTTATAGTTTCAAGTCTGTGTGATTCTCAATTTTCAAGTCCTATAACTGTAGAAAGATAACCCTTCTCTGTAGTATTTTCATATAAAGACAGCACATGGCTCCAGAATCTAAGAGCTCACTATAATTAAATAAGGAAGACCTCCACATCAACACTGGTATATGCAATCAATTTGGAGGTCTTCCTTATTTAATCATATATGCATTGATTACTCAGAAAGTCCTTCAGTATAATGTTAGACCTGCCCATGCCTTCTTCACACATGGAATGTAGACCTAAGAAATAAATTAGCAATGTATATGCTGATAAAAGAAATTAGAAACTATAAAGCAACATCTAAAAATCAATCTAGCTAACAGCTTTTAAAAAAATCACAAAAGAGCCAGCTCTTCAGAGTTAAGACTGATAAGCAGCAGTGTTTTGGAACTGACTACTACTGACTTCACAGGGGCCTATTTCAAAATGTTCTGACATTGAGTAAGCTGGTACAGCAACAAATTGTTTTTAAATTAAATTATATAAACATTCGGCTCAGTAAATTATTTTCAACAAAGATTATGCAAAATAACTCTAAACTTGTCACTTTTTAATTATTTGATGACACTCCACTATCTGTATTGTAAGGCTGTTTGCCAGTGGTGCCTGTTGACAGAAGCAGGGTAGGGATGCAGTATGAGGTCTCACTTCTCAGCCATGCGTTATAAATCAGCGACTGTGTTCTGTTTTGCCCTGAATAGACTAAAAAATGTAACAGAAATATGTTTACTATGCAAAATAATGGCCATTTAATCTTAGTAACCATTAGGCTGTAAGAAGCACAGAAACTAAAGAAATGGTTTTCTAGAGTTTTAAGGCATGCCATGAATATTTTCTCTGGCCAATGACAAAAGAGCAGAGTCACAAACTGTCTATTTTGTTGTCTCTGCTTTCTCTTATGGAAACAAATCCAAATGACAAGCAGCAGTTATGAGAACCTCGTTTCCTTCAATGGCAACTTTGGCTCATGTCACACTGAAGGCTCCTTCCTGCCTTGCTATTTCAGAGAAGGAAGCTGAGTCCCAGAGATTTGTTGGCCCATCTCAGGCTGTAGGACAAGTGAGGCAGTCAGGACTAGATTCCTGGCCAAATGTCCTTTAATCATGTAAAACAGTGTCCGCGGATGACACAAATGTACGCCCTCATTCAAGCCAATACAGTGAGCCTGACATTTCAGGCATCACCTAGAAAGGTTGATCATCCTCAAGGAGGCATCTCACAAAATGAGCGGTGGAGTTCTGGTCAGGCACGGCATCTGGTGTACTTCTGTGTATACAAAGGCTAAAGGCTCACAACAAAATCTGTCTTTATTACAGAGAGAGTGGTTTGAAACATGGCTTACTGCATAGTGCCAGAACATTCCAGAAGAAAGAGTTAATGCTTACTCTCTCCAGTGCCTCCTGCAATGTGCAGATACTGTCACACCAGAGACACCACAGGGAAATGCTTGGTCAAGTGAATTGCTAAAGAGCCAAATTGAACACAGCCTTGGACGCACAGGGAAATGTGGCTTGGGTTTTGACGGTAGCTGCTGATGCTTTTCTTAATTCCTTCTACCCTAAGGAAAAATAGAAGATACTCTTGAGGGACCAAAGGGCATTACAGTGAGGACAGGTTGTTGGGGAAGGCCGTTTGAGGGGACACATGTGGGAACTCAAATACTGATGCTGGGGGTGTCTGCAGGATCATCAGAAACTTGGCCACTTTGATAAAAATTTTAAGAATGCAGCTATCCCGGCACTCAACAATCTGGTTTCCAACAGACTATATTTTTTTAATTACCTACAATGTATAACCAATGATTTACAAGGCTGTTTATTGTGTTAGAGTGAAAACTAGGAAATCAGAATGCCCTTCCACAGTGAAATGGCTCATGGTCACTAGCAGGCATCAGCTAAAAATAGCAAAGGGGATCTTTGCTTCAGAACAAAATAAAGTTGCCAAACGATGGTGACATACAACACCATGACTCCAAAACCATTTCTTCATAGGTACATAAGTATTCATGGAGGCACATGGCCTGTCAGCCACTGTTCAATAACATAGCCACTGACCACAAAAGCCCTTTCAAGTTCAAATTAATACCATCAGATAAAATTTACAATTCAGTTTCTTTGTACACTAGCTCCATTTTTATTTGAGCCTACTTTGGATGGGGGCCCCTACCATGGAAATTCTGCATAGTAACCATGACCAGCTACCTAAACAGAGGGCTAAGTTTGGGAATGGTGCAGAATAAGAGCTTTAGATTTCTCTTGAAATTTTAAATTCACTCACAATGGAGATAAAATATATGTTATGTAGATACCTTAAAGATGAATACATTGGTAGGATTTAAAAAATAGTGTCTATTTTTAGTTAAGAGCTTAGTGTTAGTTGACTTGGGCACACTGTCTCCGTGTTGTTAGCTGAAAGTAAACACAGATGATACAAAAACGAATTGTTCCCAGTCGTTACCTCGTCCCCACTGAGCAGCGACTATCTTCCGGGTGCTTAACGTCAAGGATCCTGAACAACAGCTGCCGATACAGAGATGATGCTACACTCTTGGTATAACAAGGGCATTTGGTTTTCTCCGGTAATGGGTTAAATACTTACCAGTTGGCTTTATCCAGGTTTACATACCTAAAGATTATAAATTATAGTTACCAGACATACCGAAATAAATATTCTTACAGGGTTAGTATAAAGCTATTTGTTTTGTTGGATGTACAGGATCAATGTCAATGCAGCACAGCATTTTCCTAGTGTACGGGAAGCCTCCTGAACATCCAGTCTCCAGTGCTACAGAAACATAACAAGAGTTTCAGAAGAAGGTCAGATTGCTACACATCATTTAGGAAATGTTTGAGCATTTCCAAGTCAGAATAACTTTTTTTTAAAAGCACTAGAAATAAAAACATCAGCCCATCTTTACAGTTCCTCAGAGACTGACTGTAAGCAAGTATGAGGACCGCGGTGGGAGCACCCTTTCTTGGTTCGTTGGTAGAGAGTTAATGACTGGTGGATTTTACTGGTCTTCGACAATGAAGGAAGTCTATATATCCCAGCTGACTGAAGTCGAATACCACCTCTGATAGAACTGGACGAAAACAATAGAGCCTGTCCTGGAACTAGCTCTTGTAGACCAGGCTGGTCTCGAACTTACAGAGATCCGCCTGCCTCTGCCTCCCGAGTGCTGGGATTAAAGGCGTGCGCCACCACCACCCGGCTTGGACGATTTTTTTAGAATAAAAACAAAGGGCTTGTGATTTGTCTTACATAATTATTTTGTCTTCATGATTATTCCTGATGCTGGGATGAAATGCCCTAATCAATAAAATTTAAGGGATCCAGGGATTGTTTGGCTCAGAGATCAAGGTTATAGTTTGTCATGGCAAGGGCGTCATAGCAACCAGAGCTTGAGACAGCTGGTCGTTTGTGTCCTTGTGTCCACAGTCAAGAAACCGCGAGCAATGGATGCTAGCGCTCCATCCACTTTCCTATTTTATAGTCCGTGATTCCAGCTCCAGCAATGGTGCTACTTAGGATAAATCTTTCTACCTCAAATAAACCTAAGTCCACAGAAGTCCTCACTGCCATGCGCTGATCCAAATAATCCTTCACAGGCATGGCAAGAGTCTTGATTTAGATTCTGCCAAGTTTACAATCAATATTAATATCAGAGCTATATTGAAGCTTGTTTAGTAATTAGAAATATTGAGAGATAATCAAACACTATACAAATAGCTGGGTGCAAAGAAATAGCATCACCTAGTTCCAAGTTACTGTTCTCGTTGTATAGTATCGCTGGCTACCTATCAAGACTTATTCTGGTGCATAGATACAGGGTAATGTTTCTGGTCCATGGGAAATCTATGAACCACTTGAAAGACTTGGAATTCAGAATTTTGTGTGTCTCCCACCTGACACATTAAATCTGACTCTGCGTTTTATCATGGTCTCCAAGTAATTCTTAGCTGCACTGAAGTTTGAAAAACATAATTATTATGGCATTAAGTTGTCTTTAAATTCCTTCTACAGCAGTGTCTTCTCATGCAATTCATCTCTAGTCTTTCACTGGCTTCATGCATGGTATAGCATGCAATACACACTGTTGTAATCGCGCTCTCAGGAGCCCCGTCTCACAATCTCTGTGAAGGTTATAGTTTCTACCTGTAGCTAGCAATTAAAGAGGAGGATGGACTTAGCTTGGAGACTGAGCATAGTAATAAAGGAAGCTAGCACAAAGGACGCACTTAGACCACTATTCAGTATAGAAAAAGCTATTTGGGTATGTACAACCTAAGTTGGAAACAGCCACCATGGGCCATACTCTAAGAAATGTGAGTTCAGTCTCCTCTAATAGCCTAAAAGGTTAATTAAGTCCTGATGTTCTGAAAATCTGTTATTATGTAACAGTGAATATACCTCTCTCTGCAGCTTTACTATTTTAGAAGTAAAACAATACTTTGATTCCAAATATTAAATTAACTTAGGCATTGCTCTCCCACTCTGTCTCCTAAGCTGTGACTCAGATGTCAGAACACATTTTTTTTTTTGTACCTCGTTAGGAAAGGGATTTTCACAAGTTTCAGGGCCATTTCATAATATTGGTAAGGCACCTGTGTAGTGTGGCATTGTCTTCCCTGCCATCCTGTATTTCCTAAACATGGAATGTAGCTCTTAAAGTGGAGGCACTGGTGTATAGTAACCAGGTACTGGTGAAAAGGACTATATTGCTATTTGATAATGGTTTTTGAAGCCCACATTATAGAAACTTATAATCAAACACAAAGACCTACTATTTAAGGCTTTTGCTTTTGTATATCAAAGCACCTTTGGGGGGTGTGGTGGTAAACGTGTCTTAAGACAGTTTTGAGATGTAATCTGGATGTCATACAATCACTTATTGAATGCATACACTGAATACAACTGCATTTTTGAGGTTTTAAAAGTTATAGGACCTCTGACTGGTAAAGGGAGGTTGAGAAAAGTTAAACGACCAAATGAATGCGTTCATAGTGGAATGAGAATACTCCCCTGCCTCTTCCGTGCCTTATGTCAGTGTTCCTTGTAAGCAATAGATCCCAGTGAAAACCTTATAGTTAGGTATGACAATGATATCCTTGTAAGTATGTCTGTCTTCCGGGATTGTGATTTACATACATTGAAGAGTTCCAACTACAATTCTAAATCACTAAATATAGGTATTTGTAGTGAAATACTTTATCTCATGAGAAGCAGACCTAAAAATCAGAAGGACTGAGGCAAATGTTATTGGTATGGATCATGGCAAGTTTACACATTACATTCCACTAATTTAAAAAAGATCCTAAAAGCTATTTCCTTGGTAGATGGATGCACGGTGCGTAAGCAGAGATGGGGAGATGAGAAAATGTGTTTCCTGTTGTGGGGTTTTCAAGTGATCATGACTGTATTATTTTCCTCTGGGCGTAGAAGACACATTAGATGATGTTCATTTTCATAATGAACTGTTATATGAGGAAAGAGAGCAAATATGTCCTTATTCTTATGAACTGTCGTTAAGAACACAGTTGCTAAAAGTGAACCAAAGATCTTCTGTGTTGTGACACATGGAACCATTTGGGAGAGTTTGTAGATCTCTTACTTTTGACTGTACAAAACTTTTCAGGAATTTGATATGTCTCTTCTCAAGGAAGCTATATAATTTTTCTTTGATAGCTAACTATTTCCACTTCAGATTGTAAGCTGTATTGTCTGCTACCTTATAGTGCTTATGATGATCCTATTGAATAAGAAAAGTGAGTGCCGATGAGTACCCATGTCCTGCACTTGTGCCTAGTGGCCTTTTCAGGGGCTTAGTCGGCTAGGGAAAGACATGATTCATATATAGTAGGATTGGATGTCTGTAAATTGAAGCCAAAAAATGCTTGATTATTGTTTACACTGGAAAAAAATCAAGTATAATAAAATGTGATAATACTATGCTTTTCGGGGCCATCAAAAGCCGTGGTCATTTCTGGTAGCATTTAGAAAGGTCATTCCAGAGTTTCCTTTAGCAACAAGGAATTGTTGCTCCTGAATAGCTCGTTTTAAGTCCCTATTTCAGGAGGAAAGGAAGAAACACTAATTTAGGTTATATTGTCATTTGTCCTTCAGACATACAGTAAGTATGCATCTTTAATGTTGTTGATACAGTGTTCTATACGATGTTAACTTTTCTTTTAAGGGAGGTGATAAAATACTATTTAATAGTTAGATTAATCTGTAAACATTCAACATGCTTGATCTTTTCATTGAAAAGAACCGAGACTGAGTTGCATAGTAAAATGTAACTCTAAGATAAATGAGCATATGCATTTGCTCAATGACTTCTAAATACCCTGAAAATAGGAACATGTCTTTGATGATTAGTTGGGTGGATCTTAATTAGTGGTATGTATAATTGATTATGCTAAGAGATATCCAATCAATTTTGACTGCCTTATTTCATTGTATGCGCATATAAAGCCAATGCACAAATTTTAACAATTAGTTCCTCATTAGCTCCATTCCACTTCTTTACAAACTCACACTGAACAGTAACAGATGTCAGAATTATCCTTTTCGAAATTGCAAACCATATTGCAAGCAGATTGGCTGCATTTAAATTCCATTATAAAATACCTATCCAAGTACTAAGTTCATTTTACTGCTATTTTAGTCAATAAAGAGTCTAAAACCCGAAGAAAACTTAAATCCCTTTCTTTGTCCAGGCTGTTCTTATTCTTTCTATGTAGAATACTTTGACTTTCACTCAATCTCTGCTTCATATTTGTAGCTCACTATCTGTTTAACTATTAGACACTCATTCTAACAACCGTTCAACTAACTGTTCTAATTATTAATTTGATATTTCACATTTATTGTTTTGGTGGAAGGATTGCATATATCATTCTTATTCAAAAAGATACTTTTTGGTGTCATTATGGTGTAGCCACTGGGAAAATATCTGGGAAGAAGAAGGGGTTCAGAGGGAAATGAATGGGATGTCAGATGGTGTTAGGGTGAATGTAAGCACACATAGATATAAAACACATAGATATAAAACTGTCAGAAAAGGAAAAAAGGCTAGAGAGCTGGTTCAGCTGTTAAGAGCACTGGCTGCTCTTCAAGAGAACCAGGGTTCAAATCCCAACATCCTCAGAGTGACTCACAACTGCCTGCAACTCCAGTTCCTGGAAAGCTGATGTGCTCTCTGGCTTTTAAAGGCATAGACACACATGCAGGCAAAATATCCCTAAAATAAAATATATATGAAAGGAAGGAAGGAAGGAAGGAAGGAAGGAAGGAAGGAAGGATTGAGGAAAGACAGAAGGAAGGAGAAAAGGAAGAAATCTCTACAAGCTAGCCTAGATGGTAGAACTTCTCAAATGCTTCACTCTACAGAAGTCTACTGTGCTTTTAAATATAGGGTTATAACAATTATGTCATTATAATTTATAATGGTATGAGCTCAGTGTGGTAAACTGTGGTGAAAGTTTAGGATGGAATAATTTTGAATATGCTATTTGGTACAACAAAAAACTACTAAGGACTTTAACTGAAATGCCCTCACGTTAAAGGAACACAGGTAGATAGATGAGAAATGACTCAGGAATTCCATCTCCTGCTGTCCTGTCTTCCTAAGAAATCCTTGACATGGCAGGCTTCATGGGTTGTCACAGTGTATGTTCTGAGTGCAGCCAGGGGCAGATTTTCTGTTAGCTAGAATGAGAATTTGGAGCACTTAGAGAACCATTACTTTCCATAGTAGTAGTCATAATTGATTTAAATATCATATCAGCTCTTCTTTGAAACTCAATGAGGCATAAAGTCAAAATAGGAGAGACTCTGGTACCTCGTAGACACAGAGTTAGATCCCAAGTATACCACTGCTGAATGATAATGACCTTTGGCCTTTACAGTCCTAGCTGTAAAATAGTGGTTCTCTTAGGATAATTGCAAGAACTAAGCAAAATAAAATGCAAAAATCTTGGCGTATAACTGACATCTACTAAATGTGAATCATTGTTATAGGGACTATTTACAGGATGCTCATTGTATACTAAGTACTCCTAGCAGGGTGTGTGTGTATAATATATGCCTGTGTTCACATGAATGTTCTTTTATGGATGCCAGAGCTTGGTATTTGTTGTGTTCTACCTTTATCTACTTTCTCTTTTGAAACAGAGTCTCTCAATGAACCTTAACAAGGCTAGCAGGACAATGAACACAAGATAATGAAAACTCCTGTCTCTGCCTTCCCAGTGCTAGGATTGCAGGAGTACACCACCAGACTTGACTTTTATTTATGTATGTGGGTGCTGGACATCTGAGCTTAGGTCCTCATACTTGTGTGGCCAGCAGTTTATCAATCAGGTCATCTCCCATGACCCTGTATATGTATGCAAACGTTATTATGCAGACATGATCACTATACTAATTCACCAATAAGGGTCTGAACCACCAAAATAATACAGAAAGCCCAGAAGCTCAGCTGGGGTTCAAATCAAGCTTTTTCAATCCTAACAGAGCCTACACCCTCTTAGCTATTAAACTGCACAGCCTCACCCATTCCATGAGCAATTTGAGTGCAATCTCGCTTCACTGCGTATTTACCTAATTAAACCAAACTTGGGAGAAGCAAACAATGCTGTTTAGTGAAGAATAAATCATTTTAATTTGTCCATTCTTTTGAATGAGCCACATCATTATTTCCTTTCAATTGTGGGAAACCCAGCCCTCACCTGAATACGAACAGGCACGCTTAATTTGTCCCAGACTTCATAAGTCTTGTCTCTTTTGTTTTACAGTTTATGAATAACTAATTAAAAACATATTTTGGAATTATTTGGAAAGAACCCCAAATTTGTATGTGTATATGTATATGTGTATATACACATATATATGTTGGGTCCTTTCCAAATTTTATATATATGTGTGTGTATATATATATGTATGTATGTGTATGTGTGTATGTATGTGTATATATATATAATATATACACATATATAACTTTTTTTGGAAAAATTCTCCATGAGGAGGCTAGGAAAGCTCTCATGAGTGGAGATGCTATCTGCTGTTTCAAGCATGGGTAGTGGTGATGTTATCCAAGAATTACACCTTCGCCCGAATTTCTACTTGTTAAAACCTAAGACCTTATTTGGCTATTGCTTACAGTACAGTGTTTTCCAGACAAGGGCCCTAGAGCTAATTTTCTAAAGATTTTGCATAAAAGGCAGACAACAGAATGCTTTCGTTGGAAGAACAGCTTTGATCCTGCCATTAGCGTAAAGAACATCATCATTTTCATCCGAACTTGGCTACCTCTGGTTCTTTTCAACAGTTAATCGGATTTTTGTAAGGCAGCGATTTTCAAGTGTGGTTTCGCCACACAGCAGGGTTTTCCTGGTAGTTTAAAGGGTTAGCAGAGAATTCTCAAAAAAATATAGATTTTTATTGTAGAAGCAACATACACATATCCCTTACTTTGGGGATTCAGGGGAGGGCTGGTAAGGCAAGAGGTCAACAGTGGCTGCTGGGACCTTGGAAAAGGCCCTCAGTCCTGCACCTCAGGAGAATCAAACCTGAGCAAACCTCCCAGCAGTGGGAAATTGTCTGGATAGCTTTATCAGGCTTGGTTCACGTCTAACCACCAGGCTTGGTGAGGTCTGAACCAGCAATTCCTCTTTCCCTGTGAGCATGTGCATACCGGACCATTTAAGAGAAAACCACAGTTTAGACAATTTTCTTTCCTTTTTTTTTTAAAAAAATACTTATCTTTGTACATTGGTGTTTTTACCTGCATATATGTCTGTATGAAGGTGTTGAATCCCCTGGAACTCAAGTTATGGACAGTTGTGAGCTGTCATGTAGACACTGGGAACTGAACCCAGGCCCTCAGGAAGAGCAGCTAATGCTCTTAACCACTGAGCCATCTACCCAGGCCTCATTTTCTTTTCTTAACAGCACTCTTCTGTGCTTATATCCTCATTGAAATCAAGAACCAGGACCTAGGTGTACCTAAACTTAATGATTGTCCCAACAGAGCCCATTCAATGGTTGGTAATAGATTTTTGTTTGGTCATTCATCATCAAACTGACTACTGAGAACTAGACTCTAAATATCTCCTGCCCCAAGGGTTTTGCCTGCCCCTGTTTCTGCCAAATATGTTGCCCTTGCTATCCGTCTTTAGAATACAAACTTCCTGGGACAAGGACAGTCTCAAGATGTACTTTAATCTCCACAGAAGACCCTGTATGTAGGCTTGGTACAAAAGAAATACAACTTTTGTGTAAAACAAACTATGTTATTGAAAAGGAGAAAGTTTTTCTAAGATTCTATTTTTGCCATTCCAGTTTTCCCACATCCTATTTTGTTTTGTTACAAAACTGCTTTATTCTATTTTCTAAATTTTTGTTTGTTTCCTTGAGGCAGGGGTCTCTTTATGTAGCCATGGCTGGCCTGGAACTCACAGATCCCTGACTGCCTCTACCTGCCTAGTGCTGGGGTTAAAGGCTTGAACCACCACACTGGGTCCTCTTATCTGAATTTTTAATTTATTTGAATCTGAAAATAATTTTTATATGACTGACTGCTAGATAGTGATTTTTTTTTTTGCTCACCCCCGCCCCCAGTTTGCTTCTACTGCTTCTCCCAGCCTTGCACTTCTCTCCCGTCTCGGTCCAGTAATGTTTAAATGCATTTTCACTTATCCCTATGACAGTTTACACAGTGTATTAAATACAGCGTATTTCAATAATACCCATGCTTCCTTCCA